>NC_085989.1:62542921-62905984 GCF_030014385.1 Trichomycterus rosablanca
CCAACATGGCCGACCAATTCATCAAGTGTAGATATGAAATAATAATGTTTAATATTTGTGTTAATTCTAACAGTGAGTCAGGTGAACGAGTTTCACCTCACAGAAACCTGCTGCCCAACTGCACTTAACATCAGTCTTCAGTCTACAAAGATCTTCTGTATCTACAGTGTGAAAGTGAAGATCTTACTCCAGTATCTCCAGTGTACAGTGTGGATTCTCCAGTCCAGCAGAGAGCAGCTTCACTCCTGAATCCTTCAGTTTATTGTTACTCAGGTCCAGATGTTTCAGACTGGAGGAGTTTAAACTGAGAACTGAGGACAGAACTTCACAACTTTCCTCTGTTAGATCACACTTCCACAACCTAGAGAGAAATAATCAGATCAGACGACATTGTAGATAAAAGTGAAAGCAGTTAAACTGATGAATCAACCAATAGCAGGACTGCTCAACTGTACTGATTTACAAAGGGGCGGAGCTTCACATTTCTACACAGTCCAAGTGCTAACTATAGCCATGTAGTGACTGAGAATTAATACAATGTTACCCGCTGATTATAAATGACAAATTTATTTCTGTCTCCATCCTGAAACATAGATGAGAGTGTGTGTGTGTGAGAGTGTGTGTGTGTGTGTGTGTGTAAGTGTGTGTGTGTGACACCAGGGTGTGTTCCTACTTCCATGGAAGTGTTTTAGAGTAGCACTGGATCCACCATGGTCCTGACCAGTATGAAGTGGTCAGATAAATTCACTCCATGCTAACATCCTCAGATCTCAGCAAAAGTAAACCAGTGTACTTTACTGCTGCACCACCTGAGCGCCTCTTCATACTAACATGAGAGTCTTTATGTACAAAGATCGTCTATTATTAATGTATTTCTCTCTTTATTACTAAACTTCACCAGTTTATTATTTTAAAAGAATTGGTATTTAAACCGTCCTCCTCATCATGCTGTTCACATTTAGACATCATGAGACCAAGACGACACCTAACAATTGATCAACAGTATCTCACCATTGTAAGGCTTCAAACAGGATGTTCTCAGACGGAAGTGGCCGCTGAGCTTAGAGTGTCACAGAGTGTCATCAGCAGGTTGCTACAGAGATACAGAGAGACTGGAAGAGTCACAGAAAGGCATAGGAGTGGACGTCCTTTGGCCACATTCCACACTGATGACCGCTTCATTGTGAACAGTGCCCTGCGGAACCGGATGATGAATGCCACACGACTCCAGGCACATTTAAGGGAGGTGAGAGGACCCCAAGTGTCACGTCAGACCATTCGAAACTGTTTACATCAGTGTGGTCTGTGTGCTGGACGACCTGCAAGGGTTCCTGACCACACCACCAGGCACAGGCGTCATTTACGGGAGCATTTACGCTGGACGAGGGACCAGTGGGCCTCAGTGCTGTTCACTGATGAAAGTCCATTCACGCTGAGCAGAAATGACGGCCGCCAACGATGTTGGAGACGTCAAGGAGAGTGCTATGCATCAGCCACTGTTATCACCAGACGAGCCTTTGGTGGTGGTGGTGTTACAGTGTGGGCAGGTGTGTCTAGTCGATACAGAACTGCCCCACACTTTGTAACAAGCCCATACTACTTGAATAACATCATTAATCCAGTCATTGTGCCTCTGCATGAACAACACAGGCCTAATTTCATCTTCATGGACGACAATGCTCCAGCTCATGGAGGTGGCATCATTAGGGAACGGCTGCTGGAGACTGGAGTACCTCAAATGGAGTGGCCTGCACTTTCTCCAGACCTGAATCCCATAGAAAACCTCTGGGATCAGCTGAGTCGCCATGTAGAGGCTCATAACTCTGTACCCCAGAACCTCAATGACCTGAGGGCCGTTCTTCAAGAAGAGTGGGATGCCACGCCTCAGCAGACCATAAGTCGACTTGTGAACAGCATGAGACGTCGTTGTCAAGCTGTAATTGATGCTCAAGGGCACATGACAAGTTATTGAGACACTGAGATGTTTTGTTGGGGTATACCCACCACTGTTGTTGGCTTTTGTTTCAATAAATAGTTTGAGATGAGGAAATCACCATTGCACGCTTCTACTTAAATGCTCGACTTTCATGATATAATATCACTGTAGTGTGAACTTTTGACCTTTTCCATCAATTTCACCAGAAAGCCAAATATCCCGAACTTTTTGTGAGTAGTGTAATTTGTCTTCAATTTTATTTTGTTTAAAAAATTGGTAAGAAAAATGTATCGTGAACTCAGTATTGTGAATCACA
Organism: Trichomycterus rosablanca; assembly: GCF_030014385.1. NCBI lineage: Eukaryota > Metazoa > Chordata > Actinopteri > Siluriformes > Trichomycteridae > Trichomycterus > Trichomycterus rosablanca. The sequence continues at coordinate 62,545,174 of NC_085989.1, forward strand.
TCGCATCATGGGTGGAGTGTATCGTTAAATCCCTACTCTGCATAATTAGCAGAGTGCAAGTTAGTAGGTGGTGTAAAAAAAACAGCATTATTATTTTAATGTTACTAAATAAATGTTAATTTCAGACACATTTTGAGATCAGACTGCAACGCTAGTTTAGCAACTTCTCAGTTTCGTAAATCTAATTATTAATGTTTAAGTGATAAACTCATGAATCAAATGTCAATAAATGACTCACTCAGCTCTTCTTGATTCTTTCACCACTGGCAGGAGCTTCAGAAGACCTTCATGTGATGGATAATATTTCCTCAAATAAAACTCATCCAGCTTCTGATCTGAGTTCAGCAACACAAACACCAGAGCCGACCACTGAGCAGGAGACAGACGGAGTCCATCATGATGAACAGAACCTTCTCTGTTCAGGTATTGTTGGACTTCCTGCACTAGAGAATCATCGTTCAGTTCATTCAGACAGTGGAACAGATTGATGGATTTCTCTGGAGAGGGATTCTCACTGATCTTCTTCTTGATGTACCTGACTGTTTCCTCTTTGTTGTAAGAGCTACTTCCTGTTTGTGTCAGTAGGTCTCGTAAGAGAGTCTGATTGGACTCCAGTGAGAGACCCAGGAGGAAGCGGAGGAAAAGATCCAGGTGTCCATTCTTACTCTGTAAGGCCTTGTCCACTGCACTCTTCAGAAAGTCAGACATGTTTGTATAGTTTCTAAAGATGTTAAATAATCCAGTGTTTTGTATCACCAGCACATTTCTGTTTTTGTTGATGAAGGTGAGAAATACATATAAAGCAGACAGAAACTCCTGAACACTCAGGTGCACAAAGCTGAAGACCTGACCTATGTGCAGACCAGCCTCTTTTTTGAAGATCTGGGTACAGACTCCTGAGTACACTGATGTGTTTTTAACATTGATGCCACATTCTGTCAGGTCTTCTTTATAGAAGATCAGGTTTCTTTTCTCCATCTGTTGGAAGGCCAGTTTTCCCAGTGACAGTATCATCTCACTGGTCTGGTGTGGATCAGGGTCAGATTTCCCATGGTACTTTTGTTCCTTGTGTTTTATCTGAAAGATCAGAAAGTAAGTGAACATTTGAGTCAGAGTTTTGGGGATCTCTTTCCCCTCGGCTCCACCCAGAATTCTCTCTAGAACAGAGGCTGAGATCCAGCAGAAAACTGGAATGTGACACATGATGTAGAGGCTTCTTGATGACTTCATGTGAGTGATGATTTTTCTGGCCAGGTTCTCATCACTGATCCTCTTCTTGAAGTACTCCTCTTTCTGAGGGTCACTGAACCCTCGTACCTCTGTTACCTGGGCTTCACACTCAGTAGGGATCTGATTGGCTGCTCCTGGTCGAGTGGTGATCCAGAGGAGAGCAGAGGGAAGCAGGTTCCCCTTGATGAGGTTTGTCAGCAGCACATCCATTTTTACTGACTTTGTTATGTTACACAATCGCTCATTATTTTGAAAATCTAGAGGAAGTCGACACTCATCCAGACCATCAAAGATGAACAAAACTTTATAAGCATCACAGTCTAATGATGGCAGACCTTTCACTTCTGGGAAAAACTGATGAAGAAGTTCCATCAGACTGAGGTTTTCCTGCTTCATCAAGTTCAGCTCTCTAAAAGGAAGTGGAAATATGAAGACAACGTCCTGATTGGCTTTCCCTTCAGCCCAGTCCAGAATGAACTTCTGCACTGAGACTGTTTTTCCAATTCCAGCGATTCCTTTAGTCAGCACAGTTCTGATGGACGCGTCTTTAAAGAGGTCAGTGCATTTGATGGAAATCTCCTGTACTGCTGGTCTCCTGGATGTAGCTTCAATCTGTCTGACCTCATGTTCTTTATTGACACCTTCACTCCAACCCTCTGTGATGTAGAGCTCTGTGAAGATCTCATTCAGAAGTGCTGAGCTTCCATGCTGGGAGATTCCTTCACTGATTCTTTTAAATTTTTCTCTCAGATTGGATTTGAGTTTTTTCTGATATGCAGGGACTAATAGTTCTAATAAACAGAAGATGATGATTAATATTTTACTGCATGATCAATAAACACAGTATATAATTTATTATTGTCATAAATAATAGGTTTGTATATAAATTATTTTCTGTTTATAAGTATAAACCTCTATGATTATAATTGGTTTATTTGTAGAGATGTAGTGACCAATATCATAGTTAGAATTCTCATCTAATATCAAGTACCTAATGGTCATAACATGTTTTATAATATAATGTAATGACTAATCAAAAGTGTAGATGATTCTAGAACCTAGATGAATATGGAAGAGTTTGTTTATCTAATGGTAAAGAAATTAATAATGTAAGTATGTAGATCTCTTACTCCTCTGCAGGGTGTTAGCGAGGTCTGTCTGGTTCATGATCTTCAGAACATTTAGTGTGATCTTTAGCGCCCCCTCTCTGAAACTACTCGGATCTTCCACATCCTTTACCTCCTGCTCAGAGCATGCTGGGTAATCTTCATTCAGTAGCTTTTTGAACTTGTTTAGCTCATTCTTTAACATGCTGATGACTTTGAGCTCCAGTTCCTGTTAAGGAATTTAGAAGAACCAGATCATCACAATAAACACCATGAGGTAATAAAGAAAATGACTGAGTGATGTGACTATTTAAGGAGTGATGTAATTTCTCTGCATATTAAGTTCAGCAAATGAATAAACAGTAATTGTGCATTCAAATGTGTTTAGGCTTTAAACTGGAATTTCACCTCTGTCCGAACCAGCCGCATTAAAATGTGGAAGGTTGTGTGTTTAATAAACCCAAATAAGCTCCAATAATCCCATATGGCAAAAATCAAGAGATAATTCAGGTCTAAAAGAACCAGAACAACATCTAAAGAGGGTCCAGAATCCAAAATCAACATAAAATCCTTCACAGTATTCATTTAGCCAATCGGCAAACTAGATTAGCATTATTATTATAAATACACACACATACATACAAACCTTAAATATGGATTCCAACTGATAAGTAACATTTAATTTCTTCTTTTGTGTTCTGTAAATAAAAAGACAAAACAGTATTGAACACTAGCAGGTTCTATCATCCTGTTATTGAAACACTTCCTAGATGATTAGTATTTTTATGAATGAATTGCTTAGTGGACTGAGTTTAATGAGATTAATACATTTGATCAGGAGAAACTGGAAGTAAAAACACTGCACTGGAACATACTAGAGATTATACTGACCTCAGATCAGTAGAACATCCTCCATCTTTAAAGTTTTGTGGATTATCTATTGACCGGTCACTCTTCATGGAGACACAGCTGGGTTCAGGTGAATCTGGTCTCCTACCCTCCATCACACTGGGGTTCAGGTAAAACCAAACATAAAAGAACCAATAAATGGGTGAATGTTTAAATCAGAAATGTGATTCTTTCATCCTAATTCAAGCTGGAAACATTGTGGAAGATTTAATAAATAAAATATATTACATTTAGAGGATTTAATATATTTAGAAATAGAAACAAAAACTTTGAGATTTTGGTTTTAGCTTGTTTAAGAAACGCTGTTTTGGTATTAGCATTTTAGCATTACACAGTAACCAAAACCAACCTCATCACATAAAAGTTTTAATTATTAACACAGACGTCATGCTGGCTAATTCAGGGATAATACATTTTTAAACAAACACTTCCAAAGTCATGACAAAGTACTCAGACAGCTACTGTATCTCAACTAGGGCTGCAACTAACGATTATTTTAGTAGTCGACTAATCTGACGATTATTTTTTCGATTAGTCGACTAGTCAGTGATTATTTATGTCATACCCTCCATCTCTGCCTTAACATAAAACCCTGTTATGTTATTTAAGTTCCAATATCAAATTAAAATAATGACCCATGAAACATGAATATGAAACTTAAGCTTGATAGTTTAATTAAATATATTTGAAACATTAATACACAATCACAATAAAAAAAAATTCAATGAAATAAGAAAGCTTTGGACAGCATTAGAAACTGTTATGTTTCAGAAGTTATCACTCTGGAAGTCAAAAACATTTATAACATGGTTGAGAAACATGTGAATGCTGTCTGTGAGGACCTCAGCCATCTGAGGGGAGCATGAACATCTTCTCTTCTCATCCACACTCCATTGCTTAGTGCTATTAATAGAAAGAGCAAAAGAGAAAGCTGTATTAATTATTACAAACTGAAGGCTCTGTATCATAGTTTATTACAGATAGTGTACTGGCTATGCCAACTAAACCATAACAGGTTAAATATCTTATCTGAATTATCTGCTGAGCTAACTAGCTATCATTAAGTGGAGGAGGCTTATTATTTAGAATGAATGCTCTTATTAACGAGAGCAAAAAATATGGAAGACGAGACAGGGTAACGTTTGGCTATAATGTTAAGTTATATAACGTTACTCATATAAATGACTGATTAACTATTGCACTTAATGAGTTAGCTAGCAAACAAACCTGAAAAATAGCGATCTCTTAGATAGTTTTCCGACAAGTACTCTAGCATTAACCAGGGCTCTAGACTAACTTTTTGCACTGGTTGCACTGGTGCGCCTAACTTTTTTTCTTAGGTGCACCAGCACAAAAGTTAGGTGCACCCTTATCACTGTCCATACAGGCAATATTGACTTGTAAATAACTAACAATCTGGTCAACATGGCCTCGTCTGATGACCTGTTTGCTACTGCCTGCCACTAAAAGGCAGTGGGGAGAGGGGGACACTCGGGCAGTGCATTTATCGCCGCATGTAATGTGTTTTATAGATGCATTGGGCTTTTTCAGCCTTTCAATTCGAAATGTATTAGAACCAGTCACAAATACACTATTGCCGGCCATGGTCTTCCCATGCTCTTTACAGTTAATTATAGTATTATAGTCTAATTATAGCAATTATTTTTTATAAAAATTATAATAATAGAGTAAATGTGTATGTATGTGTGTATATCTATTTATGTGTGTGTGTATATTATATGAAAAAATAGAGGGTCGTCTCACCTAGCCGCTGTCCGGTGGGGATGCTGCGGGTCTTTTGCTGTGCGGTGGTGGAGGTGTGGGAATGAAGGCACACGACAGGGTAGAGTCACTTTAACTGTTTAGTCAGGACTTCGGTGAGCATTACAACACTTTACACCGCCGAGCTCCAGAACCCGAACTTCCATTCTGGGGACATCCGGCGAGTCTCATACAAAACTAAATTAACTGCAGAACATCCGAACGCACATGTATAAACCTGGTGCTGCATTCTGATTGGCTGAGCTGAATGTTGCTTACATATCGCCGCTAGAATATTGTCCCGCCCTTCACTATCTCTGATTGGTTTAGACCATGTTATTGGCCTAATGTGTGTCTGTTTGTTTTTTTTTCCCTCGGACGCCTGGTCGCACCGATGCGACCTCAGATTTTTTTTTGTCGCACCATTGAGAAATTAGGTCGCATTCTAGAGCCCTGTTAACAAACATTAACTACGCTGGTTAAAGCACAAAGCGGTGTAAAAACTTACCGTAATAACGCTGCTCATCACGGCTGCAAGGCGTTTCACCGTAGTGCTGGCGTGAAACCATAACTCTGCTCTGTAGTGTCGGCGTCCAGCTCGTTTCTTTGGGTTATTTTGGCTGAAATACTTTAGAAAGTTTCGGTCTCTTTATCTTTGCTTCTCTGTCTTCATAAACTCCCCGCTGCACCATGGAAGTGATGCTGCGCCCCCTGCAGTCCCTTTAGTGCATTGCATCAATAACGACTAGTCGACAATGAAATTCCACATCGACAATTTTTTATAGTCGACGTTATCGACTACGTCGACTAATCGTTGCAGCCCTAATCTCAACTAGCAGATAATTTAGTTAATTTAAGTCAAATCTTTACCATTTAAAAAAAATGCATGTCTGAGTTTTAAATGTCTGCAAACTTAGCTACGTTCAACAATGTTTTTTGTGTAACACCATTATGCTAATTACTCAACCATGGCTGATATGATTTTATATTCTTAAATACATAATAAATTATTATTACAATTTTAATATAAATATGAACAATAATATCAAGTTCTTATTTGGACTTGGTCTTGAATTTGACTCTTGTAGACTCAGTCTCAGCTATTCAGTCTAGTCTTGGAGAAAAAAGGTCCTGGCAGTCTTACACAGTTTGGATCGTCCCCCAATCCCCAGAATCACTAGTGGTCTAAGGCACTAACACACCATGAGATTATACTGACCTCAGATCAGTAGAACATCCTCCATCTTTAAAGTGAATTGGAAGCTCCATTGACCGGTCGCTCTTCATGGAGACACAGCTGGGTTCAGGTGAATCTGGTCTCGTACCCTCCATCACACTGGAGTAACACTGAAGTAAAACCAAACATAAATAACTCTATATAAAGCACAGGGGCACCTAAAAGCTTCAGTTCAGAGAAACACCAACAAGGACATGGTACAGTAATCAGACAGCTTAGCTAACTAGCAGCTAGTTTAGTTCAACTGAACTCACATACTCTAAAAGCATTACAGAGCAGTTTTACATCCCAGCTAAGACATTTATTTTTTATTACTTTTACACCAGTATGCCAGTAACTCTGATCTGGTTTACATTCTTAATTCTAAATGACATTCTTAAATAAATGAAAGTGTATTAATAACAATCTCCCTCTCATCAGTGTGTTAGATTAGTGCTTTCTTTATAATCACACACAGCGTGGACACATCAGTAATGAACTCCAACCTTTCTTCAGTAAAGTTTACACTATTCATGCCATGCTCTCATACATCTTTATTATTTGATGTTTGATGTTTATTATTGATTGTGTGTTTCTGTTATTTTGTCCACCGCCTGCATGTGTGTAAACACCAGCACGCTGACGTCACAACATCTGTGTAAAGCTACATTTTAGTATCCAGACTAAAACAAGGAAGCAGTTTTCAGAAATCTCTTCATCCTGTTTTCATTAATCGTGGGTTTGTGAGTTGGTGTGGATGAGAGAAAAACACAGAAGTGTAAAAAATCTCCGTGTTGTTGTTGACACGCCTAAATAACGGTGTTAAATGTGACAGTTCCTAAACACAACACATATCAGATCATAAAAACCTGATCCTAAACATTTATCCATCAAATACGGATTTATAACATTCACATGTTACAGTTTTATATTCTTATACTCACCGCGATTATCTGGAAAACCTCTTCACGTTTCTCTCCTCCACACTAAATACTTTCACTTTCACTTTAACCAAATGGAGTTCAATGCCGCATTCAAGTGCTCCTCCAGATCTCTCACTTTCTGACTTCAAAGTCGAGAGTACAATCTGAATCTACACTCGAGAGGATTTTAGTTTAAACAGTTATACAAACAGATTTAGACAGTAATCAAAATGATATTTTTATTCTGTGTGAATAATAAGATTAAACTGAATGCGTTACCACTAAAGGACATAAATGCAATCGTATTAAATTCACACAATTTGTCTACATGTGAATGCTGCACTAAACCAGCATCCGCCCAAACTCTGATTCTGTTTCCAGTTCTGTCAGAAAGTAACTGCTGTCCTCTCACACAGTCTCCTGCTAAAGTTTGTGCACCTCTGCTCAAATCTTATGATTGATCAAGTAAAAATAATGAACAACAACGTCATCTAATGAAATGATGTCATTTCCTGCTCATTTAATGCACTATCGTGGATTATTTACTAAACTGAACAAATGAGAGAGAAACACACCTAAATGTGCCGTAACATTTGTTCATGCCACATGTTGTATCTATTTTTCCTTCCTGCAAAATGTGAAGTTGCTGTAATTCTGAAACAGTATTTACTGCACATATTTAACACTCAATTACAGTGTTGGTTACGCTGACATCAGACTTTCAGACCATTTTTTTTACTACATCTGTACTTTACAACAAGCAAACTGCACTACAAGTTTACCTTAGTAAAACTATATTTATTTACATGCACAAATATTATATTGCAAATACTAAAGGGATGTTCAGCAAGACTTGTGCACATGTTACAGCAGTCTGTGACAGTTACAATACAGGAATTAGAATGAAAGAATAACAGCAAGGACCAGCAGGAGAAACAAGTCAGGTCCAACAAAAAGAGACTCGGCAAAACTGTATTCATTAAAGTGTAAAGAAAACAATGCTGCAAACTAAGACAAACAAACAAAAGAAAAGCTGTTCCAGAGCGCTCTGGACCTCAGACTGGAGCGAAGGTTCACCTTCCAACATGACAACGACCTGAAGCACACAGCCAAGAGAACAAAGGCGTGGCTTCAGAGAAAGACTGTGAACGTCCTTGAGTGGCTCAGCCAGAGCCCAGACCTGAATCTAATCAAACATCTGTGGAAGGAGCTGGAAATGGGCGTGTACCGACACTCCTCATCCAACCTGACAGAGCTTGCAAGGAAATTCTAAGAGAAATGGGCAAAATTTTCCAGAAACAAGTGGGCCAAGCTCGTAGCTTGTTTCCCAAGACGCCTTGAAGCTGTATTAGCTAAAGCTGCTATTAGGCTATCTTTACTCAAAACATGCTAAATAGTTCAAACAGCTTAAAACATTTAAGTCCATACAACGAAATGGCCAGTTTTAATTAAAAAAACGTACAGATTTTAAGTAAAATAACCTTTAAACTCAATGTTTTTAATTTAATATTTAATGAGCGTCTGATGTCATACGCTACTCTCTTGCTATTGATTAAAGCCATCTAATTAGCATATTGTGATATTTGAGCAAACATAGAAAATAGTTGAATATAACCCTGTATTTACTCTCTAAAACGTGGATCACAGACATTCAGGTTGTGTTAAAGCTCTGCTTTGATTGAGATAAACTACAAGTTTGTGTTACTGAAGAACTGTTTTAAATAGCGCGCTCGCTTAATTAACTAACGGTCGGTGTTCTGTCGATTTGTCCTACCCATCGAGATGTCCGAGCATGTGCACATCAGTTTTGACTCGTTAACTGAAACACCTATAATTTCGTGCTACCTTCGACGCCTATAATTTCGTATAACGTTGGCATAATTAATTTCTGCTAGCGGTTAGTATTGCATGGTTTTAATTGTAATTCTTTAAAAGTGTAATGTTTAAATATATGTAATACCGTTCTTATGTGAGTTAGTTTAATGTTATTTTGTTAGATAACTGTGCAAGGTGCACAAATTGGCTAAACGTGATTGAATGATGTTGCTTAGCCTTAACTGTTAAACTAATGAACGCTGAATTTAACCACGTTTATACCTCAGTTTAGTGGTTGTTTTTAGGTGCACTTTTTATACATCTATATTTTTTTAATCTTTATCTGCCACCTTAACTTTACAACACAAAAGGTAGTTCAGACACGATCAGGACATGATACGTGTACATTGTGCTGACCTAGCGGTTTAATAGTCACAGCCAAGGTTATGTGGAATAAAGTGGTTACTGAGGGGTATTTTTAGCATTTATAATGATATCTTGTATATAGTTATTTTTTGTATGTAATACTATTTCTGTTGTTACTCTGTATAAAAAGGACCATTGTCAGTTCTGTTCTGCGTATTTGTTCCTTATTGTATGTTTTTCTTTTCAGATATGGATGAGAAGTGGGAGGTTATTAACAATTTTCTCACTGTGGGATCATATCCAACCGGGTATGATAAATCACAGAGGCTAAATCTGCCTCCAAATTTCACCTAAAGGGTTAGCATTTTATTACCCACAAACTGTTTTAGTATACTGGCTAATACACAAGATGTTCTGTTAATACAAATCTGTAATTCCATTTTTTTATTGTGAATGTAGATGGAGAACTGTTTCATGGAGACAGAAAGGTGGTGAAAATCAAAGAGGCCAAACGCCTTTTTCAGGAGTTTCACTCCTCTCCGATTGGTGGGCATACAGGCATCTTAAAAACACGGAGTGCAATGGGTTCCAGATTTTACTGGCCTGGAATGTCAGTTGACATTGATAATTGGGTTTGTGTTTTTGTACATATGTTCCCTTTATGTACTGTACAAGCCATATAAATATTAACACTTTATATCTTGTAGGTCTTGGAGTGTGACAGTTGTCAGAAGGTTGGGAAACCACTGACTGCTGTCCAGACATTACAATGCATTAAGGTAAAGGTGCTGAAGAACACACACACACACACACACACACACACACACACACACACATACAGTGAGGAAAATAAGTATTTGATACACTGCCGATTTTGCAAGTTTTCCCATTTACAAAGAATGGAGAGGCCTGTAATTTTTATCGTAGGGACACTTCAACTGTGAGAGACAGAATCTAAAAAAAATCCAGAAAATCACATTGTATGATTTTTAAATAATTAATTTGCATTTTATTGCATGAAATAAGTATTTGATCCAATGGAAAAACAGAAGTGAATATTTGGTACAGAAACCTTTACAGAGGTCAGACGTTTCCTGTAGTTCCTGACCAAGTTTGCACACACTGCAGCAGGGATTTTGGCCCACTCCTCCATACAGATTTTCTCCAGATCTTTCAGGTTTCGGGGCTGTCGCTGGGCAACATTGAGTTTCAGCTTCATCCAAAGATTTTCTATTGGGTTCAGGTCTGGAGACTGGCTAGGCCACTCCAGGACCTTGAAATGCTTCTTACGGAGCCACTCCTTAGTTGCCCTGGCTGTGTGTTTCGGGTCATTGTCATGCTGGAAGACCCAGCCATGACCCATCTTCAATGCTCTTACTGAGGGAAGGAGGTTGTTGGCCAAAATCTCGCTATACATGACCCCATCCATCCTCCCTTCAATACGGTGCAGTTGTCCTGTCCTCTTTGCAGAAAAGCCCCCCCAAAGTATGATGTTTCCACCCCCATGCTTCACGGTTGGGACGGTGTTCTTAGGTTTGTACTCATCCTTCTTCTTCCTCCAAACATGGCGAGTGGAGTTGATACCAAAAAGCTCTATTTTGGTCTCATCTGATCACATGACCTTCTCCCATGCCTCCTCTGGATCATCCAGATAGTCATTGGTGATCTTCAAACGGGCCTGGACATGTGCTGGCATGAGCAGGGGGACCTTGCGTGCCCTGCAGGATTTTAATCCATGGCGGCGTAGTGTGTTACTAGGTTCAAGGTTCAAAGCTTTATTGTCATATGTACAGTAGGAAACGTGTTTCCCTGTACAATGAAATTCTTATTTTGCTGTCCACACATGATGTAACAAGGTACAAATAGGTAATAATAATATAAAGTCAAATTAAGAAATAAAAGTTATGTACATTGTGCAAGAAAGAGCAGATATATTGCAATCGGTTATGAATAAAAGTATGTACATTGTGCAAAAAAAAAGAGCAGATATATTGCAATCAGACAGTATAGTTACATGTGCAAAATGTAAGACAGTAGTGTAAACATACATGTGCAGATGTATGTGGACCTGTAAACAGTCATATGTAAGACAGTAGTGTAAACATAAATGTATGTAGACCTGTAAACAGTCATATGTGTTATAGTGCAAGTATTGTGTGCAAGTGTGATAGTGTCAATGAATAATCAGCTCAGCTGTTTAAGAGTCTGATTGCTGTGGGAAAGAAAGAGATCTTTAGTCTTGTTGTCCTGCATTTCACACTTCTGTATCTCCGGCCTGAGGGTAGAAGTGTGAATAGTCCATGTTGGGGGTGGGTGGGGTCTTTGATGATGGACGCAGTTCTCCTGTGGACTCTGTGATGGTAGATGCTCTGGAGAGAGGGTTGTGCCGTCCTGGTGATTTTCGTTGCAGTCTTTATCACTCTCTCCAGGCGTTTGCGATCCTTCACAGTAGAACTGCCGTACCACACGGTGATGCAATTGGTCAGGATGGACTCAATGATGCAGCGGTAGAAGTTGCTGAGTATTTTGGGTGACATGCCAAATTTCCTCAGCCTCCTCAAGAAATACAGCCGCTGCTGAGCCCTCTTTAACACCTGTGTGGTGTTTAGTGTCCAAGTGAGGTCATCACTGATGTGGACCTAGGTATTTAAAACTGTTCACCCTCTCCACCTCAAGGTCCCGGATAAACAGTGGCTGATGAGGTCTCCTCTCCCTCCTCATGTCCACTATCATCTCCTTGGTCTTGTCTATGTTGAGTGTAAGGTTATTGTCCACACACCAGGTAACCAGACTGTTCACCTCACTCCTGTAGGCTGCCTCCTCTCCTCCAGTGATACGACCTATCACAGCAGTGTCGTCAGCAAACTTCAGGATGATGTTGTCGGAGTGGGAGGCGACACAGTCGTGGGTAAACAGGGTGTAGAGGATAGGGCTGAGGACACAGCCCTGCGGGGTACCAATATTGGTGATTATGCTGGTTGATGTCCTGTTTCCAATCCTAACAGACTGAGGCCTGCCAGTCAGGAAGTTTAAAAGCCAGTCACAGATGGTGGGGTGTAGTCCAAGAGATGACAGTTTATGTGTAAGTTTGTGAGGTATAACCGTGTTAAAGGCGGAGCTGTAGTCAATAAAGAGTATCCTGACATAGGAGTCTTTATGTTCCAGGTGTGAGAGAGAGACATGAAGGGTTGCGGCGATGGCATCCGAGGTAGACCTGTTGGCCCTGTATGCATATTGTAGGGGGTCTGTAGTGCCTGGTATATTGCTCTGAATGTGGGCCAGCACCACTCTCTCGAAGCACTTCATAATGATTGGAGTGAGTGCTACTGGCCTGTAGTCATTCAGACAGGATGGGGGGTTCTTCTTGGGGAGAGGGACGATGGTGGTGGTCTTGTAACAGGTGGGAACTGTACATTGTCTGAGGGAAAGGTTGAAGATAGAAGTAAAAACATCAGCCAGCTCGTTAGCACATGCTCTGAGGGCCCGCCCAGGAATGTTGTCAGGTCCTGCAGCTTTGCGGGGGTTGATCCTCTTCAGGGCTTTGTGTACCTGGGCTGGTGAGACAACTGGTGTGGGGGAGGAGGGTTGCGTAATGGAGGTGTGTGTATTCTCTGTGGGGCTAGTGGGGGTCGACGTCTCAAAGCGGGTGTAGAATGCATTGAGGTCGTCTGGAAGGCTGTTTGAGGCGCTTATGGTGTTGTTGGGCCTGGACCTATAATCTGTAATCTGTTCCAGACATTGCCACATATGCCTGGGGTCAGTAGTGGAGTAAAATCCCTCTGTTTTCTCTCTATACTGTCTCTTGGCTGATCTTATGGCCTTCTTCAGTCTGTACTGTGCAACTTTGAGCTCAGTCTCATCACCAGATCTAAATGCAGTAGAGCGTGCTCGTAGCATTTGCAGTACCTCACCATTTATCCAGGGCTTCTGGTTAGGGAATTTCCTGACTTTTATGGTGGGCACAATGTTCTCAATGCAAGTGCCAATGTACCCAGTCACATACTCAGCATAGTTATCTATGTTCACAGAAGAGTCTTCCATAGTGGCTGCCTCTCTAAACACATCCCAGTCTGTTATGGCAAAACAGTCCTGTAGAGTGCTCTCAGCCTCTGATGTCCATAGCTGAACCTGTCTGCTAACAGGGTTTGATTGTTTGAGTCTTTGTCTATAGGCCGGGTACAGGAACAAAGAGATGTGATCTGATTCTCCAAATGGAGGGCGGGGTGCAGCCCTAAATCCACCACGTATGTTGCTGTAAACGTGGTCTAAGATGTTCTTGCCACGGGTGGGAATTTTCACATGCTGGTGGTATTCAGTTAATACAGTCCGTAGATTGCACTGGTTAAAATCACCCGCAACAATGAAAACAGCGTCAGGATGGTTAGTCTCCAGCGCGCTGATGACGTCATAGAGCTTACTTAGCGCCGCTGTGTAGTTAGCCCGCGGATGGATGTAAACAGCGACCAAAAACACGCTCATGAATTCCCTTGGTAAATAAAAGGGACGGCATTTCAGCAATAAAAACTCCAGATCTGGGGAACAGTGCTTATATACAGTCTGTACATCTTTACACCACGCGTTGTTAACATACACGCACACACCCCCTCCTGTTGTTTTACCGGAGGCTGCAGTCCGATCTCCACGGTGTAATGAATGAGTCTCGAGCTGAACGGCAGAGTCCGGGACGTTCTCTAGAAGCCAGGTTTCAGAGAAAATCAGAGCGCAGCATTCTCTTATTTCCCTCTGCGATGTAATTCTGGCTCTTAGTTCGTCCAACTTGTTCTCCAGAGACCGTACGTTGGCTAGCAAGAGGCTGGGTAGCGGTGGTCGGCTAGCGCGAGCCTTTAGCCTAGCATGGAGCCCGCCTCTCTTGCCTCGCTTACGTCGCCGCCTACGAAGCGCTTTCCTTGGGTCCGCGTACTCACTCGAGGCCGGAGCTTCTGGGCCTTCCTGGGTGTAGCGACGGTGGCTATGTGAGCGCACAATGAGTTGCAGCTCCGACGGAATATGACCAGTAAACTCAAAGTTATGTGCAGCGATATCCAATAATGCCTGTCTGCTGTATGTCCGTAATGCAAGGCATTTATGCACCACGTTCAAAATGAGAAAAATATACATACAAAAAGAAAAAAAAAGTCGAAAAAAGTTACATCCCTGTGCAGAGCGAGCAAACACGTCCGCCTCGGGGGGCGCCATGACTAATGGTAATCTTTGAGACTGTGGTCCCAGCTCTCTTCAGGTCATTGACCAGGTCCTCCCGTGTGGTTCTGGGCTGATTCCTGACCTTTCTCAGGATCATCCTTACCCCACGAGGTGAGATCTTGCATGGAGCAGCAGACCGAGGAAGATTGACAGTCATCTTGTTTTTCTTCCATTTTCTAATAATTGCATCAACAGTTGTTGCCTTCTCACCAAGCTGCTTGCTATTGTCCTGTAGCCCATCCCAGCCTTGTGCAGCTCTACAATTTTGTCCCTGGTGTCCTTAGACAGCTCTTTGGTCTTGACCATGGTGGAGAGGTTGGAGTGTGATTGATTAAGTGTGTGGACAGGGGTCTTTTATACAGGTTATGAGTTCAAACAGGTGCAATAAATACAGGTAATGAGTGCACAATAGGAGGAGCTTCTTAAAGAAAAACTAACAGGTCTGTGAGAGCCAGAATTCTTGCTGGTTGGTAGGTGATCAAATACTTATTTCATGCAATAAAATGCAAATTAATTATTTAAAAATCATACAATGTGATTATCTGGATTTTTTTTTGATTTTGTCTCTCACAGTTGAAGTGTCCCTACGATAAAAATTACAGGCTTTAATTTTGACTTTAAAGAATCTTTAAAGAATCTCCATTCTTAGTAGGTGGGAAAACTTCGGCAAAATCGGCAGTGTATCAAATACTTATTTTCCTCACTGTATATATACAGTATATAGACGCCTTGCACTACCAGACTTCCAATTCTACTACTGGGCAACTAATATCCAACGAGTGCTCTATTGGCGTGAGGGTCATTATGGGCTCAGTGATTGGGTCCCAGCATGAATTGCAATGGAAATTGACTCGTGTAGACCCATCTCCCTTATGGCTATGCTTTCTTTACCCCTCCCTCTGCCGAAAGGTTGTCTTAAAGAAAAGAAAGTGTGGTAGTAGTGTGGTTTTGACTAAAGAAATTGTAGTCAAAACCACACTACGTATTTGGCGTCAATTTAGAGCCCACTTTGGCCTACAATCTCCTTCTTCAATCACAATCAACGGCAACCCACTGTTTCCCCCATCTCTATTAGACTCAGCCTTTAATAGTTGGCACCGAGCTGGCATCAGGAGCCTTCAGGATTTATATGAGGATGAAGTTTTTGCTTCCTTTTCTCAAATAAGCTTGAAATTTACCCTCCCTAAATCCCACTTCTTTCGTTATCTACAGATCTGAAGCTATGTTAAAAAAGTGTTCCCACAATTTCCCAATCTTCCCTCTAAAACAATGCTGGATTCGCTCCTTGGTGTAGAAATAACTGGAAAAGGCATTATCGCTCGTCTGTATTCTATGATTCTGGCCAATACCTCCTCCTCTCCACTATCTGTGAGACACCAGTGGGAAACTGACCTGCAACTTACTTTTGACGACAAAGGCTGGAGTAAAATCCTTCGCAGAATTTACTCCTCTTCAGTTTCCTTCAGACACAGTCTAATTCAGCTTAAACTAGTACATCGGGTATACTGGACCAAATCTAAACTAGCCAAAATTCATTCAAACCTCGACCCCACTTCTGACAGATGTCATTTGGCCCCAGCCACGCTTATTGACATATTTTGGGAGTGTCCCGCTATTACAAACTTCTGGCGATAAATTTTCCAATGCTTTTCTACCATTCTGGAACAAACCCATCAGACCCTGCCCCTTGGTCGCTCTGTTTGGGTTATCGCGCAAAGACGTTTTACTCTCTGCCTCATATTCCAGCGTTGTAGCCTTCTCTACACTCCTGGCAAGGCACCTAATCTTGCTTAGATGAAAGAATGTCTTTTCGCCTACATATAATCATTGGCTAAGGGATGTTGCACAATTCCTTTATTTAGAGAAGATCCGTTGCACAACGAAGGGCAACACAGAGGGTTTCTCTTATGCTTGGGGAACATTCCTGGAGTATTTCTCTGATATTACTACCCCTAACATTCCAGACACTCCTTGAGTGTGTTGGAAAAGCTAGTGTGCTGTCTATATAGGCAGCATTTTACGGTAGGTCCAACTGGGAATCAGGGAGGGGTTTTGTGATGTGGCAACTTATAATAATTTTGTAATAATATGTAAACGCTACACTGTCGTTTAATTTTTGTCCTGTCTTTGTCACATGTACTGCAAAACCTTAATAAAAAGAATGTTAAAAAAAAACAAAAAACATTATGACAACACAAAATGCTTTCTTAGCAGTTCAGCTGGCACAGTAAAGGTTGTGTAATAAAGTTCATTACTGAGTGAAGATGTTCAGCATTTATTACCTAATCTTGTACTTAGTTTTTGTTGCTTTTTGCTTGTCAGTTCTATTTGTTCCTTATTCCATGTTTTTTGTAACTATAGATAAAATCTGTGTGATCTATAGTTCCCATACTGGGATTATATCCAACAGGGTAAGATAAATCATGGAGGCAAAACCTTAGAAGATGTTCCTCATAGAGGCTTAGCATATTATTTACTACAAAACGTTTTGTATACTGGCTCATATAGAATGTAATTAAAATCCTAATAAATAAATTTAAGATAAATGTCTGAGATACAGATCAATGGATCTATCGAGATCTGCTTCCTATAGTTCATAATAATATAAATCTATTGAGATGTTCTATCACTGTTTATAATAAGAGATATACCTATCCACATGCACCAACCCTTATGCAAATTAGGTGATGATGTCATTTAGCGACTTTTAGGAAAGCCAATAGCAGCTTTCCTTACTGAGGAGTTGGCAACACTGGCTCAGTAATCTAGTTCAAGACCGACTTTCCACACCAAACTTGTTTATCAATTTACAAGAACGGTCAGTTTGTTATGAACACAGCTGTGTGGGTGTGTGTGTGCGTGGGTGTGTGTGTGTGGGTGTGTGTGTGTGTGTGGGTGTGTGTGGGTGTGTGTGTGTGGGTGTGTGTGTGTGTGGGTGTGTGTGTGTGTGTGTGGGTGTGTTTGTGTGTGTGTGTGTGTGTGTGTGTGTGTGTGTGTCTTTGGAATTCTGAAACCTTCAAAAAAAGTCTCTTCTACCCTGCTAATTAAATAAGAAAGCAAAAACTTATGAGTTTAATGCAAATAACTAAGAAAATATAACATTTCCAGTCACACTCCTTGGTTAGAAGTCTTGTTTAGTCTTGTACCTGTTCAGAATAGTTTAGTGATGTTGTTTGTATTTAGATTAACATTAGCATTTAGCTTAGGTCGTGCGTTAGTTGTCTATTGTTTGAAATAAATGTTAGAAACATCTGTGTGTGTGTGTGTCTCCGCCCGTCTCTCGTCATGTATAGTCCAGTGGTTTACAGTAGGTGGAGTTCAGGCTAATTTCAGAAGGAGAAACAGAAAATTTTACTACATTTTCGGCATTTAGCAGACACCTTTATCTAGGGCCCAACAGCAGCAACCTAGCAGTGGTGGGGCTTGAACCAGCAACCTTTGGATAACTAGTCACTAGGCTACGGCTTGAACTACACAACTCAATCAGAGGTGAGTAAATTTATATCACATTTTATTTGACATTTACAGTGTATCACAAAAGTGAGTACACCCCTCACATTTCTGCAAATATTTTATTATATCTTTTCATGGGACGACACTGTAGACATGAAACTTGGATATAACTTAGAGTAGTCAGTGTACAACTTGTATAGCAGTGTAGATTTACTGTCTTCTGAAAATAACTCAACACACAGCCATTAATGTCTAAATAGCTGGCAACATAAGTGAGTACACCCCACAGTGAACATGTCCAAATTGTGCCCAAAGTGTCAATATTTTGTGTGACCACCATTATTATCACTGCCTTAACCCTCCTGGGCATGGAATTCACCAGAGCTGCACAGGTTGCAACTGGAATCCTCTTCCACTCCTCCATGATGACATCACGGAGCTAGTGGATGTTAGACACCTTGAACTCCTCCACCTTCCACTTGAGGATGCGCCACAGGTGCTCAATTGGGTTTAGTCCATCACCTTTACCTTCAGCTTCCTCAGCAAGGCAGTTGTCATCTTGGAGGTTGTGTTTGGGGTCGTTATCCTGCTGGAAAACTGCCATGAGGCCCAGTTTTCGAAGGGAGGGGATCATGCTCTGTTTCAGAATGTCACAGTACATGTTGGAATTCATGTTTCCCTCAATGAACTGCAGCTTCCCAGTGCCAGCAACACTCATGCAGCCCAAGACCATGATGCTACCACCACCATGCTTGACTGTAGGCAAGATACAGTTGTCTTGGTACTTCTCACCAGGGCGCCGCCACACATGCTGGACACCATCTGAGCCAAACAAGTTTATCTTGGTCTCGTCAGACCACAGGGCATTCCAGTAATCCATGTTCTTGGACTGCTTGTCTTCAGCAAACTGTTTGCTGGCTTTCTTGTGCGTCAGCTTCCTTCTGGGATGACGACCATGCAGACCGAGTTGATGCAGTGTGCGGCGTATGGTCTGAGCACTGACAGGCTGACCTCCCACGTCTTCAACCTCTGCAGCAATGCTGGCAGCACTCATGTGTCTATTTTTTAAAGCCAACCTCTGGATATGACGATGAACACGTGGACTCAACTTCTTTGGTCGACCCTGGCGAAGCCTGTTCCGAGTGGAACCTGTCCTGGAAAACCGCTGTATGACCTTGGCCACCATGCTGTAGCTCAGTTTCAGGGTGTTAGCAATCTTCTTATAGCCCAGGCCATCTTTGTGGAGAGCAACAATTCTATTTCTCACATCCTCAGAGAGTTCTTTGCCATGAGGTGCCATGTTGAATATCCAGTGGCCAGTATGAGAGAATTGTACCCAAAACACCAAATTTAACAGCCCTGCTCCCCATTTACACCTGGGACCTTGACACATGACACCAGGGAGGGACAACGACACATTTGGGCACAATTTGGACATGTTCACTGTGGGGTGTACTCACTTATGTTGCCAGCTATTTAGACATTAATGGCTGTGTGTTGAGTTATTTTCAGAAGACAGTAAATCTACACTGCTATACAAGTTGTACACTGACTACTCTAAATTATATCCAAGTTTCATGTCTATAGTGTTGTCCCATGAAAAGATATAATGAAATATTTGCAGAAATGTGAGGGGTGTACTCACTTTTGTGATACACTGTACCTTTATTTAAAACTGTAGCTGTTAAGCTTTTACTTTAAATGTAATTTACAAACACAAACACATTATTGTATTATATACATTATATACATTATATAACCATAATGCACTTGAGGAATAAAATATAAACGTTTATCTAGTTTATGTATCACATACATTTTTTATTTTCTTTATTCTAATGAAATAAAGATATATGTTTTATATATTTAGATATAATTGTATACATTTATACATATATAAGTATAAATAAAAGAACTGGAGATGCAGAGGAATTAACATTAATAATAAAAATGATATTGAGTTTTAATCCTAAATAAATTCAGTTTTACAGTTTGTTATATAAAAATCATAAGAATAAATACTACATGTAAACATATAAAGCACATAAATAATAATATATACGGTGGTAGTTCAGTTTTTATTACTTTATTAAATGCTAAAAAGCCAAAATGCTCCAAGTCTTTGTAAATATGTTTTACTTTTCATATCTTTATATTCTTTCATTAATGTATTAACGCTATACTGGTCTAATGGGTTTATACATGTGTTAGTTTGTGTTTGTTACACTGTAAAACCTGATGAGTTAGGTTAACTCAAATGGTTTAAGAAAACCGATTGCCTTAAACCATTTAAGTTTATTAACTCAAATAATTCAAGCATAAATAATTTTCGTAAATAAGTATGACCGAAGCATATATTTAATGTTATATACAATTAAATAAATTAAGTAAACTGTACTAAATCTGTTCACTGTTTTACAATTTTGTGTTTAAGTATTTTGAACTTAAATGTAATAGTTGTACTTACTCATTAAAATTAAGTATGTGTGACTTGTGGGAATTACATTACACTAACTTAAATTCATTGTTTTACACAAAACCTGCAAATCAAGTTGAACTAACTCATTTTCACCGATCAAGATAAAACACTAGACTTTAGTTGTAACAACTTCTCATCAAACAGCAGCAACTCATTTCATTTAAGGAAACTGATTGCCTTAAATAATTTAACTAGCATTAGCTCAATACAAATGTTTAAACACAAAAAAAGCAAACAGCTTTAAATGCAAGTAATTTATTACAGAATCAATACCAAAACACTTTAATGTAAACATTTATTCAGATAACTTGTAAAACTGATAAAAAATAAAACAAATAATCAAAATTATTCGAAATTCATTTTAATACAAACATTTTAATATAAACATTATATTAATGTTTTGATTATTATACAAATAATAATCAAAATTATTGGAAATTCATTTTAATATAAACATTTTAATATAAACATTTATTCAGTCTGATAACTTCAACACCACTGAATGTTCCACATCAGTTGTCACAAAAAAAACTGATAAAAAAAATTAAACAAATAATAATCAAAATTATTGGAAATTCAAGGAGCAAATACTTTTTGTAAAAAAGAAAAAAAAAGAAAAAAAAAAAAGAAATATTCTTAAAAGCTTACATATTACTGCTTTAAGAAAAATAAAAACAAAAGTGACAACCTCTTAAAAATCAGTGTTATATCTGAATATGTCAATCAATAAAGAACATCTGACTTCTTAAACAATAACACTATTACATTTAGGCCTGTCACGATCGTACAATATATGGGCATGGCATCAGTAAGTTTTGATGACTGCAATGTATTGAATTGCATATTTGTTTATGTCCGAATCAATGTCACCAATACTTTTTTCAGTCGTGCTAAATGAGGAGAACCTGTTAACAAACTGGTATGCTGTTTTTGTTTAAAAGCAGTGGCAATAAAAAGTGGTAATATAACAAACCTAAAAGCTTATCTAAAACAACCATTCCATCCAGTTTTCTCAGCTCTTTAAAAATGGTGTAATTAAATCATTCTGCTATTATCACTGGCATAAAATGGTCTTAAAAATGACAATATCGCTTATCGCAATAATTTCTGGGACAGTATATCATCCGAAAAATAGCTATTGTGACAGGCCTAGTTACATTCTATTCATGTGGTTAAAATGTCATTCTAAACAGAGCACAAACTGATATACTTTCTGGATTTCATCAAAATGAACTGATTAAAATCTAGATAAACTGATTAAGAAAGGAACATTACAACTTCAAACCTGACTGCCTCCTTGATTAATTTCAGTACAAAGAATGATACTGAAAAACATTTGGATGACCGAAATGTCTCTCTGAAAAATGTACTATTTTTGGCAGTGAAACATTTGACAGGTCGGTTGTTTTTAGATATTGGACTTACGTATGAAAGCCAAAACACTGTTGACCCGTCACAACAAATCCAGTCTGATAACTTTAACCTAGCTCATTCCTCAAAGCCTGTAACTTCGGTTTGAGCTGCTTTCTTCCATCATTTAGATTTAAGATGACGATCTGGATGAACTCAGAGGAGCCAGTCAGCTTCTCTGGATAGCTCAAATGAAGAGCATATATTAAGCCAAACAAAATTACCAGTGCATTTGCCCAAGATCTGTGGGACATTACTACCTGATCCTCAAGGATGACAGAAACACTGAGTGGCTGAAATGAAATCACTGCAGGAACACTGTCTTCATCTACCACGGTCACCAGTGCCACTGGCCCCTTGTGGAATTCTTCAAACTCCTCCTCCTGAAAGAAGAAAAACACAATTAGTTATGATAGGCTCACAATCGAGAGGAAAAACACTGCCATCAACTCCAACACCAATTATAAATTGAACTTTATATATTTTAATTATCCTACAGTACGTGTGTGTAATCTTAGTGGCAATGGCTTGGTGTGGTTGTAAGTTGTAGGAGCAGGAGCTCACATGATTCCACCCGATTACACCAGCCCTTTGCAAATAAGATTGGAAAACCCTGTCCTACAGCAACAACTGGTGATTTGAATATAAGCACATTTAAAAATAAATTACTCTAAGAAGAACTTAATCATAGTAATGAATTTGATATATTTAAATAATTCCCAAACATAAGTTTCTGGCTCAACTTATCAAGTGCTTTTACTATGTAACAACTGTCTTTTAAACTGAATGCAGAAGAAATGCTGTTTTGTTAAGATCAGACAATGTGTTGAGGTGTAAGTGGGGTCATACGCATACTGGCCTAACAGGAAAATATCTCTACGGGGAAAAAAATAAAACATCCTCAACATTGCAAAAGATGATGTCCATGGGAGGCTCTAATATTTTATGCAAAACATAGGCATATCTGCACAAACAAGATAAATAATCAATAAAAGTAAGAAAAAGTATAAATGTACCTTGCAAGTCTTAAAGACAGCTGAAAAGTCTTCTTTTAAACAGAGTGGTAGTCCAGCCAGGGCTGCTGCTCTTGCTGCGCTTATGTCGTTCTTATCCTGTTGCACAAGTTTTGTATATGTTAACACATTTCCAAATGTTTACATTACTTTTAATACAACAATGTACAACAATCATACCTGCTCCTCATACGCCCTCAGAAGATGTGCCATCCTCTCTCCAAATACTCCAGTTGTCTTTTGTCTGTAAAGCTTTAGAAGTTGTTGTGTATATTTATCAAGTCCGGCGAAGAAGAAATTTGGCAGGTTCTGATTGGTGATCCTGTGGAACTCACTATAGAGCTGTAACAAAACCAAAAGCATATTCATTGCTTTTGCACTGTGACCTTTTATGACATTAACAGTATGACTTAAGGTAATTTCTTGTGAGGATTTAAAAAAATAGTAATTGTTCCTAAATTTGTGTCAATTTTAGAATACACTTAAAAATTCTTAAGTCCAAACCAAGTACTGTCATGACTAATAAATGAACTATATATAATATTTCTACTTTGTTTTTTGTGTTTTGCTCCTCATGTTACTACTTACTTGGGCTTCACAAAATAGGGCAGGCCATCTGTCTTTCAATTCTGTAATAGGAGGAGCAGAATTCACAATCTCTTCACGCCTAAGAGCAAAGGTGCGTTGCATGTGTTTATGGATGAGAATCATGTCTCTTTCTGCAATGGTTTTCTTGAACTCTTCCACCATTTCTAGCCTCATTGTCTCCAATGTGTCCTTATTCTCACCAGAAGGATAATTGGGAAGGAAGTGGACTTCACCTCTTCTGGGTCTCTTTATGTTTGACCGGGATGCTAATGCTTCTGGATTGCTCCTGCTGCGCTTTCCTGCATTGACTGCCACATCTTTTACACCAACTCTGCTTAGTTTTGTTCCGTAGTTGCCCATTTTGAAACGTAGGCGGTTCTTCCAGCCATCATATCCTGTTATGGAACCTCTCTCTCTCAGGCATGGGTGTTTACTCACAAGCGCCTCAGCCGCCTTGCGTATCTGTTCGCCACTTGGGTATGCTTTGTGTCTATATATTTCAGCAGCCATCAACCTCTAGAAAACTATGCTTTTGGTCCCGGGTCATTCTCAAAAATTTCCCTTCCTTTTCAAAGGCACAGTTCCCCTCTTTTAGACTGAACTCCACCACATAGGAAAATCATGGGTCAATTTTAGCTTATTTTTCACTTTTAGTATAAGGTCATTAACACTTTCAGGACGAGAAGGCAAAATAAGCTTTTCTGCATTTACATCATCAAGGATGACCCTTAGTTTGAGAGGTGTTGCCATCTGAACTGCACAAGGTGAGCCTATGACAAACACAAAACAGAAACAGAGACAAAATATACACTGATGTTCCCAAAGTCATAGGATAGCAGTATGTAAAATGAATATGAAGTGGCATTACCTCAGGGGACGGCTTGGGAATGCCCACACCTGTATAGGTTGTGAGGCGTTATCTTGTAGTGAAGGTGAACACTGGCCAAGCGTACTCATGGCAAGGTTCAAACGAGGCATGATAATGGGTGAAAGACGGATGGGACATTCCATTTCCAAAGCTGTGCGGTCATTTTACATTCCTCGATCCACACTGTCACGTGTGTACTGGGAATATGTCATAGAAGGCATTACCACCCAAAGTGGACAATGCAGTGGCCACTCACGGGTGCTTAATGATTGTGACTGGCAGCGTCTGGCTAGAATTTTCCATGCAAACAGACAAGAAACTCTTACACCACTTCATAATCAATTTACATACTACTATCTCATGATTTTGGGCACATCAGTGTAGTTGTGAAGGTACTTGCAATATTTATCAAAACAACATTTGCTGCCCCATGTCACTAAATTATAGACAAAATAGACCTCACCTATTGCGCTCTGCAGGTAGTTATGAGGGATGAGATGGCTGCTGGATCAGGTGCTGCTCTTTTACTCAGAAACTGCAATGAAATGTTTAGTTGTGAGAATTAGTTTGCTTGACACTTTGTAGGCACACAGTGGAATTCTGTCCATGAGCTGAAATACAGATTTCACCATATGGCTCGCTCCTTCATGAACTGTGAGCTCATATGATCGCAAATGCTTAATATACCAAGCCTCAAAATCTTTGAGTAAAACGTATATTTCATTGGCGAAAAGTATGTTTTTGATCTCCTTGAACACTGGCAGGGCAGCATGGATACCTGTGCACACAAACATGCCAACTACAAAAGGTGTGCCATCAATGGTTACCTTTTTTGTGCCATACACAGTACTGCTTTTTGTGATGCTTGATACAAATGCATGTACATCTGTGGGCAATGATTCAACAAAGACAGATTCCATTTTTGAGGTCTGCACTTTTGGCTTGAAAAATGTCGGTGATGTCAAGTAGAATGACATCATTTTTTGGTGTCTCTCTGCCAAAGTTTTCAAAAAAATTTTAAAATTGTGCGTGCCACAGACAATTTTCTTGAAAACTTTGTGCTTCCCCTCAAACCTCATTGTCCACAGATGCACCAGAGGACCAAAGCATTTTATGAGCTCAGGGTAGTGCTCAAGATAATGATGTTTAGGCCGCAACTGTAAGTTGGGGAATGCATCCTGAAGCAGTTGCCTGTGATCAGAAATCTTACAAGCCATGTACTGTATACTTTCATCTGTGAAGGTATGAGACACAGCAAGCTCTACTATATCCTTTAATTCCATTAAAATCTCCCAAAATGTATCCCCTTCTGGAACTCTTGAACCTATGAGAAGAGGGAGCAGTCTAAGCAAAGTGTGGTTCTCATGCCCATTGCCACCAATTGATCCTCGAGTGGCAACATTTTGTGGAATTGGATGGGGGCGGTCAACTCGATCATAATGTTGGTAGGGAAAAGCCATTATTGCCCTATTCAAATCCTCCAGAGAGAAATATTTTTTTGTTATCATACCTTTTAAACAAAGAGCAAGCTCCACTGGAATAACACCTTCAAATAGATCATGTAGGATGTCCGGTGGAAATCCTGTGATGGGATGGAAATAAGACAGATGGTCAGACAGAACACAACTATCTTTAACACCATAATCACCTTCATTGTCACTGTTATGTATTCCTTGAATGAGATGATCATGGTGCTCTTTTGTTCTCACTTCACAACTTCCTGTGGTTGCATCTGATGTCTGCATGTCATTTCTAGTAGCAAGGCAAAACCGGCAGCAGTATGTAGACCTAAAACACTCAGTGAAGCCAGCTAGCCCATGGGCAGCAAGGTTATCAGCAACAACACCGTACACCGTTCCTTTGAGACAGTGTCCAACTGTCTCGATATAGAAACCTTCCTCTTCCAATGTCTTAAGGTCATTCAATAGGGGTTCAAACACTTTTGCATATCCAAACTGCCGTACATCATTAGAATTGCACAAAAGTGCAAGTTGCATGCAGTGTAATGCTGAGCGGTACTTTGCTGGTGGGTTAGCTAAAGTCCAATAAACAGCATATATTTTGTGTATTTTCTTTGAGGTTCCCAGAGGGTTTGCTATTTCAAATTCATCCACATAGAGAATTACAGATACCTTCAAACCCTCACCTGAGAGAAGTGGATTTTCCTGATAATAAGAACCATCACAATATGATGAATACTCACCAGGTTGCTGTGTGCTGGTTTCTTGGACTTTCTCAAAAACAGCTGCTTTACTCAGCAGAACCTGCAGAGATGAGAGAATGGGCACATACATGTACGTGTGCTGAGTTGACTCAATAAGGTACTCAATAGGCTTAACATATGGAAACTTTTCTTCATAATATGATTTTCTCCTTTTAGCTGTTGATAGAGGAGCTTCACATGTAATGGATTTGTGCAAAATATTACTCTCTGAAACTGCATGGACAATTTCACCTACAACTGTGTCAGTAAAAGGGTAGTTATGCTTTTTCAGAATTTTGATAACAGCTTCTTTGACAATAGGTTCTGAAAGTGAAAATAACTGATCGATGTGCTCAATAATTTCCTGTGTTGCCCTTTCGGATACATGCAGAATTGTTTGCAATTTCAAAAAGAAGGCTGCCAGATTATACTGCAATTGTTCTGCTAATTCAACAGTGCTGGTACCTGTCTCTGGTATGGTTTCATCTTCATCTGACACATTTAAAGGATCTTGCTCCATTTTGCAGTCATGAGAAATATCTGGTTCACTTTGCACTACAATGGACACATCAAATTCTGAAGCATCGTGATGTTCTCTACACTTGTGAGAATTAAATGTGGAGTAGACATTTGTTTTAAACATGCAGTGCCTAAAAGGACATGACACTGTTTGCTTCAGTCTTAAATGCCCCCTTAAATGAAGAAACATGTCCTTCTCAACAAAAGGCTGCTTAAAATCACACAGAGGGCAATGAAAAGCCACGCTGTTGACTACTCTGGAACTATTTCTGCCTTCTGTCCTTTTCACAGGATGCACGGTAGACATGTGTATCTTGAGTGAATTAAAACTGCTAAATGTGCACATGCAGTGTTGATACAAGCATGGCAACGGTGAAACTGTTGAATACTGGCCATGTTGGAGTCTGTAATGTCTTAACAACTGTACCCTGATAGAACTAGAAAATACACACAACTTGCATCTCCACATTATGTCTCTCACCTCAGCAAACACCCAAAATTAAAAAAGTAAAAGAATAAAGCAATGAGTTTGACGAAATTAGTATGAATCACAGCAATAAAATGTGGCGAATCTAAATTCGACTGTTCGACATTTTTCACTTGGGGAATAATGATTAGCAAGAAAATACAGACACAATCCAGATATATCTGCCACCTGCTTAGCCCACTCACTTACAAAACAAGCTAGCTAACATTAACATCACTTCTAATCAGTATTTAAGTCATGTTTCGTGTATTACTTTATTTCAGGGAAAAAGCACTTAGCATTTCAATAGCGTACACTCACGGCAACATTTGTCAAGTGTTGAATGAAATAACAGCGAGCTGGAGTAACGTATTAACAAGCTAGCTTTAACTTAGCTGAATGGTTGTGTTACTTTCAACACTTGCAAATTCGTGTAGTTATATACCGAAATAGCTGTGAGCAAACCAATGATTTAGTTCAGCCACCGTACACATTGGAAGTGCCTGCAAAACGCAACAGCATGTTTTAAACGACTGACCTGAATACGGTCCAAAACCGGAATGTTTTTAAGTGTCTGTTACTAGTTAATACTCACTTCAGGGAGGTAACGTTAGCATGCTAAACTGCACCATAAAAGCGTTAGCAGTCATAAGCTAAACACGAAAGAACTGTCCTACTTTGTTTAGTTAGACTTTAATTCTTCCAGCAACAAAAACTATAAAGAAAATATATGCTGTCTATCTACATTCTCGTATTTCTTCCAAGTGTCTTCAGGTATTCGTGAGCGCTGAAGGCTTTAGGGTTGGCGCGTTTTTCGCCTCTGCTGAGAGTGTTCCATGAAAAGACGGTTTACTGATTCAACACATGAGTGAATCAGAATCGAGTTTTGATTCGATTCCACACAGTTTGCACGCGTTCGCACCCAGACGGGAAAACACAGTGCTCTCGGTCACACAGTCGAGAGACGCGCGGGTTAGAATCCCGTAATGTTTTTAATATTTTAATCAACCCTTTTTAAAGAACCCCTTTAAGAGTGTTGAAAAGTAAGATGTTAAACAATGTCAGAAATCTATATTGATTCACCTTTCAAAATAAAACGTATTTCATCATTGATTTAACCATGTTTGAAAAAGACAGTCTGTTTGAAAAATGCACTCTTACACAACACATGTATTTGGATGAAATAAAAGGGGAAGAAAGCTAGGACTTTTTTCCACAAAAGTACTAACTACTCAGTTAACTCAGAGAAAATAGTAAATACAAAACATTTGAATTAATTTACATTAACTTAAATTATACCCAGAAAATGAGCTAACTTAAAAATATTGAGTTTTTATGGCAACAATACATTTTTGAGTTTGTTTGACTTTATCAACTCAAGTGATGCCAAATTTTTGTAATATTTAAGTTACGTTAACTTAATTATTTCAATAAGAAACACTGTTAGGTTTTACAGTGTGGGCGTTCGCGCTGCAGTCTCGCCAAAGAGAGGATAGAGAGCCACTAGGCACAAGCTAAAGATAAGCGTTTGGACGAGACGTGGCACCAGACGCTGAAATCCTGCTATTAGCAACAGGGGAGCTAGCACAAAGCTATAAACAAACAGACAGCGCGAGGGCTGAGTGAAATCGCACCACTTTCCCTAATGGTGCGACTAAAAAAAATCTGAGGTCGCACCGGTGCGACCAGCCGTTCAAGGGGAAAAAAGTCTCCGCTACTCTGAACAACAGACACACATCAGGCCCAAATCATGGTCTAAACCAATCAGAGACAGTGAAGGGCGGGACAATATTGTAGCGGCGATATGTGAGCGACATTCAGCTCAGCCAATCAGAATGCAGCACCAGGTTTATACATGTGCGTTCAGTTGGTTTAGTTTTGTATATGATACTCGCCGGGCAGTCCCAGCATTAAAGTTCGGTTTCTGGAGCTAGACAGTGAAGTCTACCTTGTCGTGTGCTTTTATTCCCACACCTCCATCACCACACAGCAAGAGACCTGTAACATCCCGGACAGTGGTGAGCCGACCCTCTAGTAGCAATAGGCTAATGCTAGCGGTAAAGTGCGGCGATAGCGAAAGTAAAAACACCACAATATTTTCGTATATTTCGTTAAGTAAAATATAAAAATAACTAAAAGACAGTGAAATATTAGAATAAGTGTACCGCAGTAAGTGCACCGCAAGTGATTTTGGGAATCTGTGTAAAAGATCCAGTAAAGCCGATAATATAATGCACTTTATTCAAGATTACACTCTAACACTCTAGAGCCCCATACACACACACACACACACACACAAATATATATATATACATATAATTTTAAATATACACACACATATAAATAGATAGACATACATACACACATTTACTCTATTATTATTGTTATAATTTTTATAATAGTGTACTATAATTAGTCTATAATACTATAATTAACTGTAAAGAGCATGGGAAGACCATGGCCGGCAATAGTGTATTTGAGACTGGTTCTAATACATTTCGAATTGAAAGGCTGAAAAGCACAATGCATCTATAAAACACATTACGTGCCCCAATAAATGCACCGCCCAAGTGTCCCCTCTCCCCACTGCCTTTCAGCGGCAGGCAAATCATCAGACGAGGCCATGTTGACCATATTGTTAGTTAATCATTTACAAGTCAATATTGCCTATATGGACAGCGAAAAAAAAGTGAACCTGTAAAACTGCGGTGTTAAATGCGATGCGGTCGAAAATTAGGGTGCACCTAACTTTTGTGCTGGTGCACCTAAGAAAAAAAGTTAGGCGCACCAGTGCAACCAGTGCAAAAAGTTAGTCTAGAGCCCTGCCTAGGATGAAGGAAATCAAAGGACTATACCTCAGCACAGCGCTTACAATCCCGAACGGCCTAAAAACCGTCCGGGCTACCGTCTTTCCCTGCAAAATGGGGACGAGAGGACGTTCTCGCCACCGGGCTACACAGGCCAACACAATCAAAAGGTGCGACGCCCGCTGCTGCACACTGGCGGATTAAATAGGCCAGGCGCAACTGCAGGCAATCGCCCTAATTAGCCGCCCTCCTACTTGAGGCCTTGCTGGGTTTGGGTCTGTAACGCCTGCTTCGCCGGGAACCCGGGGTAAGTTCGCCAGCTACTGCAGGCACCCTAACAAATTTAGCCTTCTTAGGTCTTTTCAAAATACAATTCTTTAATGTAACAGTTTAAACAAATATGAAACTGTAACAGAACTAATATTAATTAAACAAATATTTATCAGAATTATTGATGAGTAATCATCACTAATCATTAATTGTTAATCATCTTTAATGTGATGTTTGGCTCTACATTTTGGCAGCCAGCGTTGGTATCCGAGTATCCGAATAATTAAGTTTTTTCTCCATTGGTGTTCATTTCCATGACAGCGTATGCAATTAAAATGTACAAGCAATCGTTTGTTCCGACTTTTGAATTAACTTTAAATAAATAACAAAATGTAATATTGTCGTCTGATTTACGCATCGAGTCCCACAAGAAAACACGCAGACACAACTTCCGCATACACAACTTCCGGAGGTTTGGTAATTAAGTAAGCATACATGTCACATTATGAAGTACTTTTTATGATTTAATGGTTGTTAAATCAAAACCTGTGGCGACCCCCCGGTTGGAAACCACTGGATTAGTTGTTCAACTAATCAACTAATCAACTAATCAAAAAAAAAAAAAAAAACTTGTTAGCTTAATTGATAAAAAATATAAAACAATTGTTAGGTACAGCTCTAGAAATTTGTAATAACAAAATATTTTATTATTTAAATATCTTTACAGTTCTGTATTATATTTTATAGTTAAAATAATACATACACACAATTGTCACTATATAATGCTGCTGCTGTGGATGTGTGTTGCTATACAGTCGCTTCAGTAGAAGCAAATCTGGTGCATGTGTGCAAACCTTAAGTCTAAAATTCAATAAACTTACTGAATGTTTTAAACAGGGATGTAACGATTCACCTCAATACAGTTAATAACTGATTCAAAAATTCCACTATTTAAATCGACATGACATGTAAAATGAATCGATTTAAACAACAGAGGGCGCTGGCGCTATTCACCTATACAGTGGTCCCTCGCTACTTCGCGGTTCACTTTTCACGGACTCGCTGTTTCGCGGATTTTCACTTAAATATTAGTGTAAAATATTTAGCGCGGTATTTTCGCTGTTTTTTGCGGTACTCGTTCTTCACATGCGTAGGATGAATACTGTACACACCATAAACACAAAGTAGGACCTACCCAGCGGCCGCTTGAGACGCTACTTGCCGACGTGAGATTGTAAACAACACATGATTGGTTGACTGATGGAACGCAACCAACCAGAAAATGCTGCTCTGTATACCAGTCGCTGATTGGCTCAGTAACCATTTCACGTTAGCATCTGACTGTCGCGTGTGCGTAGTGTTTCATCTGCGGTGTTGTGTACGCTATTTGTGAAATTTTCGTTACTGTAGAGATTGAATTTCGTCATTATCATCAATCTACTGAACCTCTAGGACGTATCTTCTTCAATGGTGAGTACCCATATCAAATTTTAAAAATTACGTATCTAGGTTTAAGAGTTTAAAACACTTTTAGTGTACAGTATGCACATTTAAGGAGTGTTTTAAAAGAAACAGTGGGAAAGGTTATTAAGGGAATGGGAAAGTGTTATGTAGTGTATAAGTGAGTGGGGAGTGTTTATAAAAACGTAAAATAGTGTATAACTACTAAAATAATGTATAAATATTAAAATAAATATAGCGTCGCTACTTCGCGGATTTTTACTTATCGCGGGTGGTCCTGGAACTTAACACCCGCGATAAGTGAGGGATCACTGTATTACATAAAAATTATGTTTTGTAACTGTGCAGCAACGACTCTTTATTTGTATCTGTTCATAGTAAACATGTTTGATTATTAAAACTTCCCAAATAAATCTTACAATACAGTAAACCTACAAACCTACAACTAAGTTTAACACTGGTAATATGTTCAGTACTTTTAATCTAATCCAGCAGAAATGTAAAATAATAAATTTCTTATCTATAAATGATTTATTTAACCAGTAATTATGTTTATGTGCAGCATTTACCAGAGCGCTACTTAAAATGCTTGAACAGAATCAGATTGATGTTATTCAACATGTTTTGCTTTAGATTATAAAGAATCAGCTCGGGTACCATTGTATCGTTATAGGATGGGATAATGAGAGTTATCGACTCAAACTTAGATTTTTGAGGTCAGTATTGTAAGAAAACGGGGATAATGAGAGTGGTGCATCCTTAATACTCGTGTTAAGCCCCTGTGTTAAAAAAATAGGATCCCCATAACCTGTTATTATTCTCACATGTAGAAGCAGCGTCCATCTTAAAATGCGGCTCGGAGCTCTCAGTAATACAGCAGCGCTTTTGTTTTTGTATGTGTGTTAAGTTTACTTGTCCAAACACTCGCTATACGATTACATTACAGACGAACCGAACTGCTCAAAATCAGAAATCGATGTCAGGATTACACCTTAAAAATTCCGAACTCCATCCCACTGGAGATCCTACATCCTTAAGAGCACAGCTGAATAATTACCATCATTCCACCTAAGAGGTGTCGGAGGCGGCGTAGGGAAAGAAAACAAAAGCAAGGCAAAAGAGTTGGCGTACGAGCTGCGCTACAAGCTAAACCCCTCAGAACAGCCCTGACGAGTCTCTTTCTCACCAACTCTTGGTCACTCATCAACAAGATGGACAAAATACGACTGAGGTTTGGTCCACACTGCAAGAATAGCTGTGTGACAGTAATTATGGAGACTTGGCTGGATAGCATCATCCCCGACGTTGCTATCGAGCTTGCAAAGCTGTGTTTTACATGTTTTACGTTGATTTTAAAAAGGTTGTCATTAGTCTGATAAAACAAAGGCTTTCAATGATTACTGCAACATGTTTATTTTCTGGAACTAAATGATTTAAACATACTTTTCTGTCCCTGAAACTTGGTGTGTTAAAAATATACATACAATATACAGCAACACAGATGAACAAGTTAACTGCAAACATGTAAGAGTACATGTACCAATGGTCATTTGATAAAAAGAGAAAACCTAAACTATTACTTTGCAAAAAAAAGAAGTTCTGGATGGTCAGGTATAATCCAGATCTGGCATAATGCAGGTATCACTGTCCATTTTTAATTAATCTTTTTACATGCTCATTAGAGCAACAGGTCAGGTACTTGTTGAGAACAACTCCTGACTCAAATTCAGCATTTCAATTTGTGCCAAAGGTCTTAACAGGATTGAGGTAACAGTTCTGTGCAGGCCAGTTCTTCCACATCAAACCATTTCTTTATGGAGTTTGCTTTATTCTCAAAGAGAGTGCCATGGCAAATAGGAAGGGGCATTTTCCAAAATGCTGCCACAAGGTTGGAAACACTCAATTCTTCAGAAAGGCATGTTATGGTGTAGCATCAAGATCTGATTTACTGAAACCAAAAGATTAAAACCAGTCTTACAATATTATGATTTCTCCACCAAAGCCACAGTTGGAAGTGTCTGATATCTGCCAGATTTCACTCAAAATTACAGTGATTACAGATACACAGATATACATTATAAAAAAAAACTGTAAAATTAAAGCTCACTTTACATCCCCATCTAAAATGTAGTATAATTTATATTAACTAATTTATTTAAAACAGTGTGTTTAATTAAACATTGAAGTACTCATGAATAATTAAAATTTTCTTCAACCTAACCACCAACATATTTCAATATAAAATATCAGTTCTTCTTAAACATCAGTGAGACACATTATAATGTACAACCCTTAAATCAGAAAAAGTTGGAACAATACGGAAAATTCTGCTCAACTTCATTTGTTAATATACTTCCATTCCTGCATTTCAGGCCTGCAAATCCCCTGCAATTAATATTGTTTTTAATAAGGTTTCAATAATTTTCTCACACATTTGTTGACAAACTGGAGATGTCACGCTTGGAGCCTCAGGGTGATCCTGTGCTCCAGTGTGCCACGCCCTTCTCTCCCCAGTCTCCAGCCAGCCTCCCTCTCCTGATTGGTTAGCTGGGGCTAATTAGCCCCAGCTGCTACTATTTAGGAGAGGCTCAGGGAAAGGCTGGTTGGAGACTATTGAGTGTAACTCTGTCTGTTAGCTCCTGGTAACTCTGTCTGTTAGCTCCTGGTAACTCTGTCTGTTAGCTCCTGGTATCTCTGTCTGTTAGCTCCTGGTATCTCTGTCTGTTAGCTCCTGGTATCTCTGTCTGTTAGCTCCTGGTAACTCTGTCTGTTAGCTCCTGGTATCTCTGTCTGTTTGCTCCTAGTAACTCTGTCTGTTAGCTCCTGGTATCTCTGTATGTTTGCTCCTAGTAACTCTGTCTGTTAGCTCCTGGTATCTCTGTCTGTTTGCCCCTGGTAACTCTGTTTTACCTTCCTCCTAGCTCCTGTCGGTCAGTTTAGCCTGTTCCTGTGATGTTAGCCTGTTTAGTCTGTTCATGCCTTGTTTAGTCTGTTTAGTTCTTGTTTAGTTCTGTTCATTCCATGTTTCATCTGTTTAGTTCTTGTCTAGCCTGTTTAGTCCAGTTTAGTCTGTTTTGTCCTGTCCAGTCCTGTCTAGTCCCTGTTTAGCTTAGTTTAGGGTTTAGGTTTGTGTTTCATGTTTAGTTTAGCCCAGTTAGCCTGTTTAGCCCCGTTAGCCTGTTTAGCCCTGTATGTTTGTTTGTATTCCTTTGTATTATCTTTAATTATTAATAAATCCTTGCTGTTCTTCACATCTCTGCATTTGTGTCCGCCCCTCCTGTCAGTCTAGCCCACATAACCGTTACAGGAGATCCTCTGCCTATCGTTGGTCCTGTCGTGGAAAACAAGGCCAGATGATCAAATAAATGAAAGATTAAAGTTGACTGGATTGAAGAAT
Organism: Trichomycterus rosablanca; assembly: GCF_030014385.1. Taxonomy (NCBI): domain Eukaryota; kingdom Metazoa; phylum Chordata; class Actinopteri; order Siluriformes; family Trichomycteridae; genus Trichomycterus; species Trichomycterus rosablanca. The sequence goes on from NC_085989.1 coordinate 62,580,636, forward strand.
TTATTAGCACAATTGCAGTGTATTGGCTGAAGAACAAAGAACAGAACTATGGGCCTCACTTTATACTGCTCTAGTCATGTTACAGTCTCAGCACTTCTTCTAAAGCTTGGACGTAAAACATTCAGTGGTAACTGGTGTTCCTTATTTGTTTACAACACCTTGCAGCGGCTTAACGACAGACGTGTTGCTTATCTCTGTACTTTCCACTCCAGCCACACTTCCTCGTGCAAAAGTATGATTTTGAGGATTTATGCACAAGCAGCATAATACTGTTCAGATTATACTAAGCATAAAAGCTAACCTTTTTACGACAGTCTTCAGAGACTTGGCCTTTACAATGTATGTACCAAATCATAATTATATCTCTTTTTTTACATCATTACTAGCCCTAAATTGGCCACATACCAACGTCTTTTGTAATGTGTTGCAGGCCTGAAGTGCAGGGATAGATGTATGTTAACAAACAAAAGTTGACCAGGGAATATTTTCATAGTATCTGCAAACAAATGTAGGAAAGTAAATGTAGGAACACTGCATTTCTTTTTCATTTGCCTTTTCCCCACTGTTCCAATTTTTTCAGATTCAAAAACACTTAAAAAACTGCTTAAAAACACTGTTTATCCTTTTCATTCTTAGTGTTCTAAGCCTAGGACTACGTTATTATTTAAGTCCTAAGCTTGCAACAGCATGTAACTGAGTATAATGTTTCCACTCATCAGGAATCTTCCCATTGTCATAGAACTTCTTATTCTGGTGCTTTTCAAGATTTTCCTGGAATTCACAAATGAACCATTTCCAGTAAGCTAGCTCAGAAAAATCAGTGGAGATGAGCCAGTTAGAGTACTTTCCTCCTGCTGTCCTGTACTGCTTGAAAGGGATGGAGATCTCTGGATCACTGGTTGGGTAGAATAAATTGTCACTTGTCACTGCTGATGTACAAAAGTCTTTATAAAAACTTTATAATCTTTATAATGCAATCCGTTCAGTCCAGAAGTGAGATGGAAATCAGCATTGTGATCTCCAGGATGGTCTTTATGACTGTTGGTACAGACGGCTCCACAGAAGGGGCATTGCTCCCAGCAGCACCTGCAGAAGTGTTTGATTAAAATCTCATCAGGCCTTTCTCTGAACTTCTCCATCCTGAGGTCTGAAAGCTTACTAAGGTTTCTCTTCAGCTCTTCAACAGAAGTTGAGAGCTCTTCTTTTATAACTTCAACTAGGATGTCACAGTCAGTCATATCCTTATACTGCTCAGGCAACTGAACTCTAGTGTCTCCTAATTCATCTGCAAGACTTATAGAAAAAAATCCAATCATCTTTCGTTGATGATTCATCTTTAGCAGCAAGTTTTGTCATTCTGTCCAGCATTTCTTGCAAACACCTCCTTTCCTCAATGATGTTTTCTCTTGCTGCAATATCAGAAACATTTTGATGTACAAACATGCAGCTGGGGTTCAGTCTGATGATGTGGAAAGTTGTGGAAAGTTCGTTGTCGTGATGTATGGTACCATCCTAGCTCTCGTGGAAGACGGACGCACTTTTCCCTCCTCCTCCCTTATCTTCCCTGCTTGGCTTCTCCTGTATCATCTTGTCTCGTCTACTCTGCTCTACAGAGATTTTTCTAGCACTGCTCCTCAAAGAACAAATTATGGAATTGGTTAAATGGTCTCTGAATGCTATTGACACCATCTTCTCATCGAGAAGTTCGGGTTCGGGGGAACCCACATGCCCCGACGGAACGCAGATGGCAGGATACGCGATGGACTCGTGGGGGAAGTGGAGGGTCGTGTGCCTGGCACCTCTTTCGTTGGAGGACGTAGAGGATGTTTATCTATTCGGAACTTTGATTGTGGGGTTTTTGCTGATTGGATTAGGCTTCGCCCTGCTGTATCGGGAAATTAAAAGAGTTGGGTCAGTTGTCAAAGGTCCCCAGAAACTGCCCAATTTGATTGATATGGTGGGCAGAGCCGTTGGAACTCAGACTGTGAATATTAATCGCAATATGGATTTCATCTTGGAGAAACTAACGGCTTTGCGAAATGAGATGAACCAGAGACGCATTAATTCTGAGAGTTCGTGTTAAAATTTTATAGTGCTCAGACAAAACAAAAGTCATTTCTGCTCTTGGCTCCCCTGTTATCAGCAACGGCCTAGCAGATAAGTAAATTCCTCCAGAGGACTTGTTGCTATGTACCTACCCTGCCTCCACTGACTGTTTTTTCATTCTGGGCAGTAAGAGATGTAAACAGGCATGTTATCATGAACTTTGTACAGACTTTTTTCTTGCTGCAGGAATGGAATGACTGACAGACTCTTTCCCAATCCCAACCAATGTCTCCACTCTTAGCTTAATCCCACCAATACGACAGGACGAGCTGCAGCGCGCGCCGACATATGGCTGCAAATCGCTGGATGGCTGCTTGTCGTAGTTGGTTACTTTTCCTATCCCCATATCCCTAACCCATGGCTCGTTGTGTGACTATGTTATGTTCTTATGTTTACATGTGCTTGTGTGCTGTTAGGGGCTTTTTTTCGTGTTACCATATTGTGCTCCTCAGGGACCACCATTTCTTGTCTAACTATGTAAATTTCCCCATTGTGGGACTAATAAAGGATTATCTTATCTTATCTTTCCAGCTAGTTCCAAAGTTCTGAGACCTTCAGTATCTAACCTCAAACCTCAGCTCCTTCTTCATCTCCTCGGACACTCTGACCAGCTGCATGAAGGCTCCTTTGGTGCACCTTCCTGCACTTACTGCAAACTGGAGTCCAAACATGGCATTTAGCATGGTGGACTTTCCAGAGCATTGAATCCCTAAAACTGACAGTACAAAGACTTGCGGACTAATTTCCTAATGATTATGGAGAACAAAGGATCCGTAGGGTGTTCAACTAAACTGTGATAGTTATATTTACATATTTACAAGTTTTTCTTCTCAAGTATCCTTGGAAGCATCTGGTCTTTGTAGAACTGCTCAAGAAGTTGCAGGTTGGGTTGCCAAGCTTCATCTCGCGGTATTTTAACTATTTTAAAGTCCTTAGTTGTCCACACAACAAAGTAACATATGTCCCGCTGTGTGACATGCAGTTGCCCTTGCACTTGGTGCCAATATGTATGGGTTTGTTGAAGCTGCCAGATTCCACCCTCCTTTTGAAGGTAAAAATCCTTGTTCTTGGCAGCCTCTTCAATTGTCATGTCCCACACACTGTAGGGACACTTGACTTCCAGTAGAGCTGATAACCCCACTAGACCATCTGGAGAGGCACCAAGCACCCCTGAAGCTGACAGCCACAGACCAGACTCTTTGACTGACATCTGTGTTAAAGCTTTAAATTTTTTTAATCCTTCTTTCTCATTATCCCTACCCCACTGGATAGCGGGGATGTTGTCCAGTGGCTTTGGATCCAGAAGACGGTTAAAAGTGGAAGGTGCCACGTTCCTTCCCTTCTGCAGTGCTGGCAGTACAGCACCAAAGTTGCTAGCTGTGAGCCTGCCCTGTCTGAGGGTGTGCCACAAGGGATTAGTGTTTTGGCCCACTGTCGCGACCTGAATAGCTTTTCTCTCTTCCACGGACACCTTCATAGATGAAAGGATACCCTTAAGTCCAAGATCTGCCTTTTGTGCAATGATGATGTCAACAGCAAGTGAATCCAGGGGTTCTGCTTGAGGCTGTTAATAAAAAAAACATTTTTAATTGTTATATTTGCAAATGACACAAATGGAACAAAAGAAAAAGGAAACAGAAGCTGGTGTTGAGCTGGAGTTTTCAGCATGGACGCAGGTTACAGTGCAGTCCTTTATCTAATACTCACTGAGACGTGATGGAGCTTTCCCTTCTGTTCATAGCTTGCTTTCACAAGCCCTACAAGATGACCTGCACTGAGGCTCCACTGCTCCACATGACCTGACTGAAAGTGCTTTTCACCTCTTTTAATACTTCTGTAATCATCCTTGAAAAGGAGGACAAACCACAAAGCGATACGACCACCATAGTACACCTCGCTTTGGTGTAGTTCAGTGACGCCTAATGAATGCGCAGTAGCATTTTTTTTTTTTTAATGCCGTTCATTTTTGCGATTGAAAATTGGGCTTAGACCCAGGTCTCCAAATATGGGCATAACGAGGACTACAGCATGACGCCCGACCCAAGCGGTCTATTTTACACTAGTAGTAGAGTTTGTTGTTCAGGTAAGCTCAGAAAGCTGCAGGTCTGGATGTTTTACCAGGGTATTTCCTTATTGTTCAGAAGCAGCTGGAATAATTAAGCATATGAATGTTTTGTTGAAACAAATGTTATAAAAAGTAGGAAACGGGGATCTATTAGAATGGAGGGGCCACTTATCACAGGCAGTACAATAGTTAAATAATTGTTCTCTAACAGAAGGGGAGATTCCTTTATTGTGTATGAAATCATGAATACAAGTATGTCGCATTAAATCAAAAGTTATTAGTCAACCCATTCAATATTGGTTAATGACAAAGGACACAAATACCAATTAGAGCTACTGCAGGTTTGAAACAGGTTTGAAAATTTAGATTCTTAAAGAGTATTAACTACACAAAGCTCCACAGTCAGGGTCATAGCATCTGACTATCAAAGTGAACTAAATATATGAATCACACAGAAGAACCTGTAATGATTAATTCAGGGGACAGTCTGGCCCAAATGTTAGTAGTACTAGTGGTAATAGGGCCTCTAAGAGGAATAACAGCCCCAACTGAAACCTCACAAAGGGGAACAGCTGGGCTTGGATCCAGCTACTAACCCTTCCAATGTCAATGGTGCACGTGGGTGCAAAATCCCAGCGAGTCCCCTGATCCTGCAGATGTGATTGCTATCGGAAAGTATAACATCATACTGGTCATGATGCCTGGCCAGGAAAATGGAGTTGTGTGTCTGCCAGTAACTGTTACTGAAGGGAATAATGTTGTTACAGATATCACCATGGGGATGGGCTTCTTTATTCTTTTAGGACTACAGGCTGGTGGGGGAATGAAGATACTATTGCCATCTCGGCCTGTATCCCACAAAACCACCATACACTTCATGTTCACCACAACGATGACGAGCCTGGTATTATACTTTACTGGGAGAAGCCGGGACTGGATTGGGTGTCGTGAATACCACATATACACAAATTCTTGCTAACAAAATGCCATCAACAGGAGGGGCAGCTGGTTCAGCGTTCTCATTAACGGCACAGTGGAGACCATCAGTGTAACTAGTACACCAGTCCATAGTCTCTTGGGGACAAGGCGTGGTAAACCCCTGGACTGCAGTTGCACCCTTTCTGAATGAAATGCTGATAAACTTTACTAAAGTGTTGAATTGGACAGTGTGTGATTTGATAGGGCTGGAGGTATATAGATAAACCGCACAAGTACAAAATGCTTTAATGATTAAAAATGAATCTGTTTGGAGACAAAAGTTACTTATTTCCAATGATTTAAGGTTAAGAGTAGTACCTGAACGTACTCTGTGTAATGATACTACATGTCCTGCATCTTCTTAAACATTTTATGTTATGGGACAGCATGTTATGTTAAGTTTTATGTTCTTTTAATTAGGGCTGGAGGTCCACCTAAATTTTGTAACTACAGGGAGAAGGACAATGGAAACCAAAGTATGGTGACCATATATTTAGACCCTGGTACATGTATACTAGGTTAGGTTTAGTAAAATCGAGAAGAGACCAAATAACCGAGAGACTGTTCTTACCTGCACTGGTGGTGAGGTGCTCTGACCACTCCTGGATTTACTGGTAACACGTCTGTGAGTTGTTGATAAATCTTCATATAATGGCCTTGACAATGGCTACAAAAGAAAATAATTAGCATTAGCATTTTATTCAATATTGTTTAAAAATGTAAAGGTTTTTGTGAATGCTAATTCCACCAAGAGGAGGAAGGACTCTGAACTAGAAGGACATTTAGCTTTGAGATAAACACATAGAGAAACCTGAACCTGAAAGAGCTTGTTGCTGTGTAGTTCTGAATGAAGGTATGGTAATATTATTGAGTCAGTCATTGTGAGATAATAATGGGTAAAAACATTAAAAGTAAACTGCCGTTAGTACACTGTATAAGAAGAATTGATCCTATGACCATGTTTTAAAAAAAATACTAAACCTTGTTTAATAATTTGTGGTGAAAAGATGTAGTGAAAACTAGGAGAAATGATGCATAAACAGAAACACATCCCAAGTGTCCTGGAAGTTCCAGGAGTCTCCCGCATATACATAGCGGCTCCCTGATGCCCACAAGTCAGATAAAATCCCCCGGAATCTAGAACGAGCGGCCAAGAGCGACACACACACACACACACACACACACACATGCACACACACACACACACTCACACACATGCAGGCGACACAGACTTTATTCCCCGATCGCGTATTAAATCCATTATCTGATATACAATCTACCGCACTGTGTAGGGAACATAAATCAAGTGTCTAATACACTGTATAGTGCACTATGTAGGGAACATAAATCAAATGTCTAATATACTGTCTAGTGCACTAAGTAGGGAATATAAATCCGTTATCTGATATACAATTTAGTGCACTATGTAGGGAACATAATTAATTATGTAATACACTATCTAGTGCACTATGTATGGAACACAAATCATCATCTAGTTATACTTTCTAGTGCACTAGGTAGTGAACATGAATGCGTTATCTAATACACTATCTAGTGCACTATGCAGGGAACATAAATCTGTGATCTGATAATACAATTTAGTACACTATGTAGGGAACATAAATCTGTTAACTAATACGCTACCTAAAGCATTATGTAAGAAACATAAATCTATTATCTTTTACACTATCTAGTGCACTAAGTAAGGAACATTAATTCTCTTTTGACATACAATCTAGTGTACTATGTAGGGAACATAAATCTATTGTCTTTCACACTATCTAGGGCACTATGTAGTACACATTAATGTGTTTGTAACGCGATCAGTTAGCTTAGTAGCTTAGTTAGCAGCTCTTAAAAGTTCTGTTATCAGTCATGTCCTTTGCTGTGTGCAAGAGGTTTTTTAGCTATTTTTTTGGCGGGGGGGGGGGGGGGGAGGGGGTTGTCTAACCTGGTGCTAAACCTAAACACTTTCTCTGTTACTCCCAGCTCTGAGATAAAAAACTTGGGTGTCACAATACATTCAGATCTTTCCTTTGATACACACATTAATAATATTACTAGAGTTGCTTTCTATCATTTATGTAATATCTCTAAAATAAGAAATATACTATCTGTTAATGACGCCGAAAAACTGATCCATGCGTTTATAACTTCTCGGTTAGATTATTGTAATGCTCTTCTAATTGGATGCTCTGGTAGATCCATAAACAAACTCCAGTTAGTTCAAAATGCAGCAGCTCGAGTGCTAACTAGAACTAAAAAATTTGATCATATCACTCCTGTTCTATCATCTCTACACTGGCTGCCAGTTAAATTCTGCATTGATTACAAAATACTTTTACTAACCTATAAAGCGCTACATGGTCTGTACCACAGTATCTGAGTGAGCTTATTAATCACTACAGCCCAGCGCGTCCACTTCGTTCACAAGATGCAGGGTTACTTATAGTTCCTAAAATTAAAAAGATCACAGCTGGTGGAAGAGCGTTTTCTTACAAAGCTCCACAACTCTGGAATAATCTTCCTGCCTCTGTTCGGTATTCAGACACAGTCTCAATGTTTAAGTCTAGACTGAAAACATATTTATTTACTCTAAAGCTATTCTCTGTAAAACTGATATTTTACTCCTAACGGTTTTACATTGTAACTTCTGTTGTTTTACCCCGAGGTGGTTCTGATGGAAACCCGTTTACCCTCCCGAGATTAAGGAATGTCGAGCCGTGCCAGCAATGCTGCTCCTGCCAGATTTGACAGGATCAGGCGTGTTTGCACCAAGAATGACAAGAACTAACTACAGACTTTATCACAGACTGGACTGAATAATACCTCTATTATTATTTATTGCTAGTTATAACTTTTAGTTCATTTCAATTCTGTGTTTGTATGATTTGTGTAAATCCTATTTATTTAAAATATCCTCCAGACCACCCAAGAAGGACGGGGGTCCCTGCTGAGTCTGGCTCCTCTCAAGGTTTCTTACTGTAATTTTAAGGGAGTTTTTCTTCACCAGTGGTAATTCATGGAAGAAACACCTGAGGTATGAGTTGAAAAGGCGGCGAATCGCCGGCAGGTAAGAAACCTCGTTTTAGTGCTGGCAAACGTCTGAAGCTTCACCCAGTTACCAGAACACATGCCTTGTTTACTACAACAGTTATAAAGACGTTCAAAACACACACCAGTAATACACATGGAATTGGGTATGAAGCCACATCCTTACAGAAACAGTCAACCAGCTTTGTAGTAAAGTCCAGATTCTGTATTTGTGTCTGATATACTGTATATACAGTATATATATACTGTATATATACATGTAATTAAGTACAATTATTTCACACATAATCCAAAAATGCTCTCTAATCTAAAACGTTATGAAAATGACAGACGTAGCATATCACTACCCACAGGTCTTTAGTGCTATATAATTATTACTATATTTAATATACCTATTACGTACAAAGGAAAAGTTAAAACATAGTATGTAGAACATAGCCGGCACCAACACACAAAATATCTAACTGCAATTCTTCCTAAGATTTAACACTAAGTGGTAACAATATCTTATGATACACTTCAATGATGATGTGAATAAATGGATGTTAAAAATATAATAAAACTCTGTTTGTGGGCAAATGTACTACAGTAATAACTTCATAACACTTACACAATTCAAATCACATCACTCCTGTTTATGGCTAAAATTACCTTGGCTGTTTTTTTTAATCAATACTGTTGTGTAGTTTTGTGTAGTACACAATAAATAACATCTATTACAGTCTAATTATCAACTGTTTAAAATAATGTATACAACCTGGGATTGATTAACTTTGGTCCTTGTGGTGTTTTTTTCTTGCTTCTTTAAGGTTTGATGTGATGAGAAAACATGTTGGTAAACAGCAACACAAATGACAATAACAACCAGCAAAAACACAATGTACAGACACATGGTGCACCTCAAAGATCCTGCAGCGTGGTGAGGAAATGCTGTGAGAACTGAGAGCATGTGTTAGATAAGTTGGGTGTGGGTGGTAATTATGATGAGACATTAGCTGGTATTTCTTTAAACACGCCCTAGTTGTGGTATAAAGCTCCTAAGAACTTGAGGCACCTATAATGACTCTGACTGGTACAAGAGGAGGACACAGAGCCTATAGAACCCATGGAAGAAAATAAACCTTGTAAATGTTGCTATTTGATTTGGTACTGTTGTATTTGCACAGCTTATAATTGCATATATAATGTCTATAAATGCACCTTTAGGTTAGCTTAGTTTTGTTCTGTGTTAGACGTCTTATATTCTTATTTTATGATATTTTTTATATATTTTTTTATTTGTATGTCTTATTTTTTGCCTTATAGAACTTACAGTATATTACTTTGTATACTTTCTTGCACTACTCTGACATGTCGTTTGTTGTGTGATGTTTGTGATCATTGTTAATTGCTGCTTTAACACTGTAATTTCAATAAAGTAATCAATCAATTATGATTTTAATAGGGGTCAGGTCTGTACTGCAGACGGGCCAGTCTAGCATCTGATAGCACTCACTGGTTACATAGCCGTGCTGCTGGAAGCTTGGCTTGGTTAAAATACCCTTGAACCCTTGTTGCTGCAAATATGTAGATCCTTATCAACAATGGTACTCTCAAAGACGTGTAGGTCACCATGACATGGGTGCTATTACACCTCCAAACCATTACAGTTCCTGATTGTTAAACCAACCTAATATGTTATCAAAACCACTTGAAAGGCATGAACTCCACAAGAGCTCTGATGGAGTCTCATGAGTATCTGGTACCAGGTTGTTCTTTAAGTACACATTGGTGCATTGGTAGTTCTTATTATGCCATTTATTTTATTATAGTGCTCCATACTTCATTTTCTAATCATTAATTTCCTACTGCTACTGAGGACTAAACATTTTTTGTGTATTTGTGTTTGGCCCTACCTCATCTGGTATTAACGCCATTTTGGAAAAATGAGCAGAAACCCTAGAGGATCCATCCTGAGCAGCACTGATTGGTCAAAGTGAAATAATCTGTTGATAATTCACAATGGCTCTTGTAACAGTTTTGTAGATTAGTGTACAGTAGATTAGTTAGTGTCTCCCTAGGACAACCTGAGCTTGTAAAATTTGCCGACAAGGGTTCGGGATCTTCTGTTGTGTTTTCGGCATATGCATTTCAGGCCACATTGAGAAGGCCACTTCCGTCATGATCACAGTCTAATCTGTCCAGGGGGGGTATTCCAGAAAGCGGGTTAAGTGATTAAACCGGGTAAGTTAACTCAGAATTAATGAAAACTCGAGGTTTTCCGTTCCAGAAACCGAGAATAAAGAGAGCCTGTGTCAGTTACTATAGCAACTTACGCTCTGAAGCTAACCTGCTCGCTGGCAGGTTAACTTAAACCTAACCCGGGGTTACACACACTTTTCTCATGTAAACCTGGCGTGTCCTTTACTCCAGGATCCAGTAAATACCGACGCGCTAATTATTCTAAGAGATCTTAGTCAGGAACGAGTCATTAAACTCAGATTAGTCATTTCCGGATGGATTTATTCGCAAACCTTTCCGTTTTTATCACAGTCAGTCAATTCGGGGAGAGTGGGGACGGTTACCACAAGCAAGGACGGATTAAGGATAGTCTGGGCCCCTGGGCAAAGAGTTGAAAGTCAAGGAGCCATGGTAAACGATTTCTATGAAAGTCAAGGGCCCCATAGTAGGGGCCCTCATGATCAAGGGCCCTCTAATGGTATGCCCTGCTCTTCTCTATGGCCCCCTGGTAGGGGCTCTCATAACCAGGGCCCTCTAAAAATATGCCTCCCTCTTTCCTAGGACCCCTAATAGCCAGAAGTCGAAGTCAGAGCAGTGCCACAACGCCTCATCCATTTTCATAAGGGGCCCAAAAGCATGGCTAGGGCCCCCAAAAGCATGGCTAGGGCCCAAAAGCATGGCTAGGGGCCCCAAAAGCATGGCTAGGGCCCCCAAGAGGCCCTGGGGTCAAAGTCCCTAATAGTCAGAGGATCCTTAAAATGGAGGGCCCTCGGAAATAAAAATATATTGTATCATAAATGTTGATAGGCATCGCAAAATGTTTTGGGCCAGGGCTCCCCCGGGGCCCCCTGACCTCAAGGGCCCCTGGGCGCTGGCCCCACTGGCCCGGTCAGTAATCCAGCCATGGCCACAAGGGGCAGTTGCAACATTATTAATCACAATAATCACAATATTAATAAAAAGGCTTGTTACAACATTAATTATAGCATTATGGATGGAGTGTTATGGATTAATATACTGTAGAACACCTTTAACACACACACAGTTTAGTAAGCTAAAATAATTTGTGGTTTAAATTGATTGTAGTAATTAACCCCAAACATGGTTGTTACTTAAAACACAGCCTATATACTGTATATATATATATATCCTTTTACTGGTAGTAGTATTTTTACAGCCACATTAATGAGTGAAAACCCTATCTGTACACAAATAAAAAAAAGTCTTTGCAAAATTATGTTAAAGAATGATAATGATTTTACTACATATCAATGAATGCTATAACTGCCCTGTTATGGGTCTATTCAAGTATTATTTTTTACACATATTATCATATGTATATATGTTACAGCTGTGTGTGGGTGGGTAGCTGACAGATGTGGATTTTATTTTATTAAAATGTTGTCTTTTCAATACAAACAGTATCTAACGAAAAGTATGCCTAGCATTGAAACTCTTGTTTGTCTGTAATAAACATCAAAGATGAATGCCACAGAATCGCAGGTTTGTCTTTATTAATAAAGATTAAAACTGGAAAGTAATAAAAAAAATAGCTCTGCAGTGTAACATTTAATACACGTTCTGCAACTTACTTCTCCATCAAGATCTTATGTGATGCTCCTCACATTACAAATATTGAAGCCACATGGTCAGGCTCTGTGCATGATCACTGAAAATAAAACAATGCAACAAGTTCATTTCCTTGTCCTTATTCTTTAGTGAGAACATTTATATTTATACACTCTTAGCACCGACACCCACCTCAAATTCAAGCAACTGAATTTCTAGCCTTGTTTGTTTTATATGCTCCACCTGAGGATCACACTTTACAGTTTATTTCTCCAGATAGACCTTGTATAGATCATTTACACCCAACTTGAAAGAAAGAGGCAAAAATAGCATGTTATGATCAAACAGCTTTTTGTGTCTCAATATTTCAGATATTTGATAAGACATTTTTACTGTTCTAAGCTGAGCTTTGGAGGTGGACGGTCCCTCATTTGATTCGGGATCTGCCCATCACATTCTGTTAGAGGACAGTCACACACATTATCATGGTAGATCAAATGAAATGCCATGCTCTATGTTCAACATATCCTGTTCCTCTGTAGGCCTCCCAGTATCATCCCACTCTGAGGCAGAGGAGATGGTTTCTTTATCGTCCTTCAACAGTGGGTTTGTTTTTTTTGTATTAAAGAACATTATTCATACTCATCAGGATCTAGGGACATTTACAGTGGTGTTCAAAAAAATAGCAGTCTAACACCATTAACCTGATGAATCACTGTTTTTAGTAGAAACGCTATTTCTACATAGGAAAAGATTTACTTGAAAGTGTAGTAGAGTAATGAAAACAAAACAAACCCAACAATTAAGACATGCATGCCTCTCATTCTGAGTAATTGAAGCATTGCTATTATTTTGAACAACCCCCTTTCAATCAGTGAGGAGTTCAATTGGTGAAGTCATTAATTCAGCAGAAGAACGGGTGTCAATTCTGGCCCTTATTTAAGGTAGGAGGGGGGCAAATGTTGCACAGGTTGGTCATAGCGCATTTCCTTCTGAAATACTGGGTAAAATGGGTTGTTCCAGACATTGTTCTGATGAACAGCGTACTTTGATTAAAAAGTTGATTGTAGAGGGAAAAAACATACAGAGAAGTGCAGCAAATTATCGTCTGCTCAGCTAAAATGATCTCAAATGCCTTGAAGTGACAACCAAAACCTGAAAGACGCAGAAGGAAGCGTGGAACTACTGTTCGAATGGATCAAAGAATAGCCAGAATGGCAAATACTCAGCCAATGATCAACTCCTAAAGATCAAGGAACATCTGAAGTTACCAGTGAGTACAGAAGATGATTAAGTGAAGCTGATTTACCAGCAAGAACTCCTGCAAAGTCCCGTTGTTAAGAAAAAAACACGTCCTGAATGGGTTCAAATCTGCCAAGGAACACATTGACTGGTCCAAAGAGAAATGGCTCAACATTTGTGGACTGATGAAAGCAAAATTGTTCTTTTTGGGTCTAGTGGCCGTAGACAGTATGTCAGACGACCCCCGAGCACTTGAGGATACTTGAGGAGATCATGTTGCCCTATGTCGAAGAAGAAATGCCCTTAAAATGGGTGTTTCAACATGACAGTGACCCAAAACATCTTGGTTACAGACAAACAAGATTGAGGTAATAGAGTGGCCAGCCCAATCCCCTGACTTCAATCCCAGAGAGAACTTGTGGGCTGATATCTTTTTGAGGCAAAACCCAAAATTGCAGAAGAACTGTGGAATGTCGTCTAATCATCCTGGACTGGAATACCTGTTCAGAGGTGCCAGAAGTTGATCGACTCCATGCAACACAGATCTCGGAAACAATTGTTCTGCCACTAAATATTAGTTCAGTAATTTAAAGTAAAGTAAAACCTCAAACTTTTTCAGTTTATAGATAAATTTTTTGAGTTTTTAAAGAAAAATGCTGCACTGCTATTTTTTTGAACAGCCTAATATTCATTTTTCTTAACTTTCTGTAAAGGATGATCACAAACTGGCTAAATGTTGTTAATGTTTTGATTTAGAATTGAAAGTGTAGTATTTTCAGTGCATTTGCATTTATGGAAATAAAAGTTATTATAATGATTTTGTGCTTTATTCACTTTTTTAAAATCACTGCTATTTTTTTGAACACTACTGTAGATCACTAACAATTGCAGGAGGCTCAAAACCACCAATCACTGGAGAGATGCTAATAAAAGTGTTCAGACTAAACCAATGCAGTTCTTAATATTCCACAGTTTATGCACTGAAAACTAATGATTTACATGTAATAAACAGCCTTGAACATTGACAGTTTTGGTATTTCATTTTTATCTGCTGCCATGTGCATCTGATTCCACATGGATTACACCTAGATTGAGTAAATTAAAGGGAAAAACTTTTAAAATCGAGACAAATATTACAACTGACATATTAAACATTTGCCAGATCCTTGAATTATGTTTAAAAAAGTTTTTTTATTTAATTCAAACTCACACATTAATTCACATTTAACTAACATTTTTTTTGCCCTTTGCGACGTCTTTTTTACGAACGCTGCTGTATTACTGTTACGTCTAAAACATTTTCATGATCTGCACACACAAACATTAAAATAAACAGTTCTACTGGTGTAAAATATTACAGACTACTTTTTCTTTCATTCACATCCATGATGAATCCATTTATCTCCACTCCATTGAGAATGCCTGTTTATAGTTAACCGTGAACGCGCTTCTGCTGGGTTCAATCTACTCAGAGTTGAGTAATCTAACCCTGAACCGCTTTTCTGGAACCAAAAACTCCGGCTATGACACGGCGAGATAAGTCAACTCGGAGTTCAGGGTTAAGTTTGAAGTTTGTTAAACCCGCTTTCTGGAATACCCCCAGCACATGGTATGTTTGTGTTTGTTTTTCTACTACCCCCCTACCCCCAATGTCTCCGCCTCCTGCCCCTTATTCATCTTTGTGTTAATCACACCCAGCTGTTCCTCATGTCTTCATTAGAATTAGTATACAGCGGGGGAAATAAGTATTGAACACATTAACATTTTTCTCAGTAAATATATTTCTTATGGGGTTATTGACATGAAATTTTCACCGGATGTTGGTAACAATCCAAATAATCCACACATATAAAGAAATCATAACAAATGATTTGATTTAAGTTTAACAATCCATGAATTAAGTTATGTTTAATAAAGTGGAATGACACAGGGAAAAAGTATTGAACACGCTTACTGAAATTTCTTTTCATACACAGAAAAAGCCTTTGTTGGTAATGACAGCTTTAAGACGCCTTCTATAGCCAAAATCAAGGGTCTAGTGTGCCAACAAGACCTAGAGAAGCTGATCCATGCTTTTATCTCCAGTAGGGTGGACTATTGTAATGGTCTCTTAACTGGACTTCCCAAAAAGACCATTAAACAGTTACAGCTCATTCAGAACGCTGCTGCTAGAGTTTTAACTAAGACGAAGAGAACTGAGCACATCACTCCAGTTCTAAAATCTCTACACTGGCTTCCGGTTAGTTACAGAATAGAATTTAAAGTGCTGCTACTGGTCTATAAATCACTGAATGGGTTCGGCCCAGAATACATCTCAGATATGTTTAGAGAATATAAACCCAGTAGATCTCTTAGATCCATGGACTCAGGTCAGCTAGTTGAGCTCAGAGTCCAAACTAAACATGGTGAAGCAGCATTTAGCTGTTGGGCTGCATATAACTGGAACAGACTGCCAGGAGATATTAGATGTTCCGCAAATGTAGAAATCTTTAAATCCAGGTTAAAAACTTTTCTTTTTTCTTGTGCCTATGATTGAGCTAAAATTTTTTGCTATTACCTTCATTTCTTTTAGTTTTTCTTGCTCTTAATAATTATTTTTATAGAGTAGTGTACATTCTAAATTGTAGGGTATATTTTACTATATTTTCTTTTAGTTTTCATGTTTTAATTGCTTATCTCTCTTGTTTTAATTTCGTATTTCCCAAATTGTAGGGTATATTTTACAATATTTTCTTTTAATTTTTCATGTTCTTAATTTTTTATCTCTCTTGTTTGAATTTCATGTTGTCTTAATTGTAACTAAATGTTTGCAAGAAGTCTTTCTGAGGTTCTAGATCTCAGGAATGTTTTAATGCTTTTAATTAACTTTTTTTTTCCTTATGAAAAAGTGGCACTTTGAATTGCCACTGTGTATGAAAGGTGATATACAAATAAACTTGCCTTGCCTTGCCTTGCCTTCTGTATGGAGAAACTAGTTGCATGTATTGTTCAGGTGTATTTCTGGCCCATTCTTCCAGACAAATCTTGAAGGTTCAGGCGGCCTCTTATGTGAACTCTGATCTTCAGTTCTTTCCATAGATTTTAAATTAGATTCAAGTCGGGTGATTGACTGGGACATTCTAGCAGCTTTATTTTCTTTCTCTGAAACCAAGAGTTTCCTTGGCTGTGTGTTTGGGATCATTGTCTAGTTGAAATGTCCATCCTTGTTTCATCTTCAGCATCCTGGTAGATGGCAGCATATTCTTATCAAGAATGTCTCGGTACATTTCTCCATTCATCCTTTCTTCAATTAAATGAAGTCTACCAGCACCATATGCTGAGAAACAGCTCCACACCATGATGTTCCCACCTCCAAACTTCACTGTTGGTATGGTGTTATTGGGGTGATGTGCAGTTCTATTTCCCCTCCAAACATGGTGTGTGCTATGACATCCAAAGAGTTTAATTTTGGTCTTATTTGACCAGACTACATTCTCCAAGTATTTTATAGGCTTGTCCAAATGTTGTGCAGCAAACTTTAAACAAGCTTTTTCTACAGCAATGGAGTCTTGCACGGTGAGCGTACATAGAGGCCATGGCGGTTAAGTGCATTACTCATCGTTTCCTTGTAACAAGAGTATCTGCTAATTCCAGGTCTTTCTGAAGCTCTCCGCAAGTGGTCCTTGGCTCTTGGACAACTCTTCTGATTATTCTTTTAACTCCTCTGTCAGAAATATTGGAGGGAGCACCTGGTCATGGTTTATGGTACAATTATGTTCTTTCTGCTTCTGAGTAATGGTTCCAATGGTGCTCACTGGAATATGTCTGTAAGCAATACCATCAGTATGTTTTGCAACAATAAGGTTGTGAAGGTCTTGAGAGAGCTCTTTGCTTTTACCCATCACAAGATGCTTCTTGTGTGACAACTTGGTGATGTTTATATAGGCCAACAGTTAGGACTAAACCAGCTAATATTAATTTGCACTGATAGGGGCAGGATTGCTTTCTAAATAAGGACAGATTTCAGCTGGTGTTTTGGCTTTCCATCCCTTTTTGCACCTCCTTTTCTTCATGTGTTCAATACTTTTTCCCTGTGTCATTCCACTTTATTACACATAACTTCATTTATGGATTTATTTGTTATGATTTCTTTGTATGTGTGGATTATTTGGGTTGTTACCGACATCCGGTGAAAATTTCATGTCAATAACCCCATCAGAAATATATTTACTGAGAAAAATGTTAATGTGTTCAATACTTATTTCCCCCGCTGTATATAGTTCACTTTGATTGGTCTGTCATTATGATTGTTATTATTGTGTGAGTTAATAAATTACAAATTATCCTGTCCATGGTTCAAGCTAGTTAGTATTCCCGGCTGATAGTGGGGCCTGATACATTAACTGGCTATGTTAAAGAGCAGGTAAAACTGATTAATGCAATAGAGGTAACAAGCAAAATAGTGACCCAAGACTAAGATCAATTCTATGTCTGAGAGACTCAATGATTGCTATGTAAAAATTTATTTGACCACTTTTCAATATTTTAGCTGTTTATTAGAATGTCATATTATTATTATTAATGCTTTTACTGCAACAGATACTGGTAATTACATGAACAACAGTCCTATGGTTGTACACTGACACTAAATAAGGACTTGAGAGTATCATAAATTGTGTATGGTAGAACTAACTACATACCTACAAGTTTACCTACAAGATACATTACAAGCAAAGAGAATGTGGACACCTAAACACAAGTGTTTTAGATACTTCATTTCAGAACAATAGACATTAAATTGCCCTCCCCCGTGTGGCAGTCATTACATAAAGGCACAACTATTAAGTGCAGGATCAACTATTGCTATACATTTAATATTAGAATCAAATTAATTTGAATAATGCCTTTCTCATGCTCAATGACTATTTACAACCAAACATGTTTACTGTCAAATGTTAAGAAAAATTGTTAGCAGCTAATTAATTAATTAAATAATGTCATACTTATTAGCTAATAATCAATTACGGGGTGCCACTAGCAATTTTAAGAGAAATTACACAAAACAAAACAAAATCATACAAACTTTACTTCAACTGAAAGTGACTGATCTGTAAGGTTGATTGTTTCTCTCTCCTGGGAATAAAACTCACAGTGCTTTTGGATAATTATTATGTTTATTGAACATTTAAAATATAGCATGGACAAAGGGATAAATCAGGGATTAACACTATTAAACAACTTAATAGTAAGATGAGTAATATGAATGTGTAGGTACTAAATCAATGCTAAGCACTTCTAACTGAAATAAATTTTGGTGGGATCAGGAAACACTGAAATCTAATTGAGATGCCTGTTATCAGTCAGTAATAGATGTACATTTTTTAAAAAGCAACAGAACCAAGCCTTTCACGTAGCATAGAAAAAGTGAGTCTACCTCTGGTAGCAATGTTACCTCGCGTTGGAGTTTTCAAACCGGTCTCAACAGAAAGAGATTAAGTTTCCTCCTCTGTCTCAGGTTCCATGACGCGGAACGTTGAACTTTGGCTACTCAGCCGACAGCTTCCTTCTTTTCTCTTGGTTGTAGCACATTTACATTTTCAGCATTTAGCAGATGCTTTTATCCAAAGCGACTTACACAATGAGCAATTGAGGGTTAAGGGCCTTGCTCAGGGACCCAACAGTGGCAACTTTGTGGTGGCAGGGCTTGAACCGGCAACCTTCTGTTTACTAGTCCAGTACCTTAACCACTGAGCTATCACTGGCCCAGAGGGTGGTGATAGGTAGTGAAGAGGTTCTTTGTGCACTAGTGTTGGGTGGATCGATCCAAATATCGATATTATCGATACCAGCGTTGGTATTGGATCAATACCAGTGTGATGGGATCGATACTTTAGTTTTACTTTTTCTCCGCTACATTCAGCACGTTTCTCTAGTTTTATCAGAAAGTAAAGATCATGGGTGTACAGACTCGCTCCTCTCACATCTTACATGCTCACCTCACTCCTCTCGTCCGGCTCTGCTGTGTTCTGTTGTGGTGCATCACGTTAACAGACATCAGTACACTGGTAGGCATTGAAAGATTGTAAGTTTTTGAATAGTTTGCTTTGCAGATACAATAATAGGGGCGATTTTATATAAATAATAGTGTAAACTATACGTACATGAAGTACCTTATGCAAATGAATCGGAGCATGCGCAGTGAGGTTCTTATTCCGTGTTTTGGTGAATGAGAGCTCTTTTCTTTTGAATTTGTGCTTATAAATGTAAACAGAATAGCAATTTTTATTTTAAATGAACAAGGACACGTGTATTCGGTCACTATTCAAATTTTACAAATGTATTCACGCAGCAAACACAACTATGAGTTAGCTGCTTGGTGTTGATACATCATGATGATAATGTTGTGAGAAAGTAAAGCACCAGAACAACTGAATTTATTTACAACCCTACTGACAGCAGCTACTTACAAAATCTATGTATTACAATAATACACCTAAATGTCATGAAAATTCAATCAGATTTAGCAATTTAAAGATGCATCTACCTTAATCATTAAAAAGTATCGGTATCGGATCGATATCGGCGATACTGGCCCTGTGTTTACTTGGTATCGGATCGATACCAAATTTTGCAGTATCGCACACCACTATTGTGCACAACCAAATTCGGATCGTAGTTTTAAAACTCTACCTTGGCCAACGGCAAAGTTTCAGATGTAGAAGATTGTGTCCAGCAGTGGTGGCTACTGGTTTTTCAAAGAGGGGAAGCTCATTGTCGGCTTACATCATAAAATTTGTCAATTTATTTATACATAAATTCTGCTCTCTGTTCCTTTTCAAGAAAATGATCTGAAATGGGTTTCAGTTTGTCTTTCGACTTCACTCGCAAAAAAAAAAAAAAAAAAAAAAAAATCGCTCCCAGTGATAGCTGTCAATCAAAACGGGGATTCAGCCTTTCGACTGATCCTCCAATCATCTTGCAGAAGCTCAGTGTCCAGACCCGCCCACAGCTCCATTCACCCCCAGAGACGTTCAGCGTCCGGGGGCGGGACAAAATCGTGGCATTTATCCAATGACCGGCGAGTTTCGAAGCAATGAAAAAAACCCTCCATGCAGTCCCATAGAAGTGAAGAGACGCTCAGCTTCTGCGGGCAAATGCATCGACGCTCCGGGAATGTATGAGAAGTTCTAGTCAGTGGATTTGTGATAATTAGCTGATTCTGAACCAACTCATCTTCAAAATGAACGTGTTCTAACGCATTTGTAGTCAATGAAATGTTAACACAACTGTACATATTTCACCATTTAATTTTTGACATTTTAGGGGAAGCTGAGCTTCTCTTGCAGTCTTAGAGAAATCGCCACTGCTGTCCAGTAGAGGCAACCAGCACACTAAATGTGACCAATTTACTACGAACATAACCCAACAGCTTAGCAAACATTACCACAATTACAAGTCCATTACAACAAACTCACTGTCTATTAAGTGAGTAAAAACAACCTAATAATCAGTACATGATATAAGTATGCAATACAAAGTTCTTATTAACATATATTCATTAGGGATGGTAATGCATAATATAATTTCTAACACTATAACTTGGGTTTAAAGTTATACCCCAAGAAAGAATAAGAATTAATAATTGTCAGAAAGTATGTAATCACCAGGGGGACATCTTTGGAATGTCTCCGAAGAATATACCAAACTCCAGACACCACAGCTGCTGTCTGCCATCTGCTTTTGGGAAAGGTTTGTGAAGGATGCCTCAGTCTAATTTATTTCCAGTCACCCCATATTTATTTATTTCCAGTCACCTCTCCACGAGAGCGTGGGGAGAATTTGTGTTGTGTTTTCATATATTGATAACTTTCCTTTGTTTGATTGATTGCTTGATTGATTTACTTTATTGATCCCCGAAGGGAAATTGCGGTGTAGCAGCAGCAATTACAATTAGGGATGTCCCGATCCGATCTCAAAGATCGGGATCGGGGCCGATCAAGGCATTTTTTAATTGATCGGAATCGGCTTTACTAAACCCGATCATAACCCGATGTTTTGTTTTACGTCAGCATGTCCGCTGTATGGAAATACTTTAAATTGGAAAGTGAAACAAGTCCAGCAGTGAAGTGTAACGTCTGCAGTGTGAGCGTTTCACGAGGCGGTGGGAGCAGAGCTGCGTTCATGTGTGAGAGTGTGTGTGAGTTAAGGATCACTCCGGTTTACAAAACAACGTAGTGATGCACTCGTTTAATAAAGAAATAAATACACAGTGTATTCACATATTGTCGGGAGCAGAACACTTTATTAACTTCTTCTGTTACGGTACGGAATAGCCGACAGTAGAGTCAAGCACGCTATTTCATGTTCTATGGAAGGCCTAAAGGGTCAAAGCACACTCACTTCGTGTACAAACGTCCATCAAACCATTGTCACAATACAAGCACTTTAAGAACTGGCTTTCCTTCATAACAAAAGAGCGACTTTCTATTTTATTTTGGTATTCAGGTTTTACTGTAATGCTTTTAAGTAACTTTTTTTCTTATATTCAAGTTAAGCTGCTACACAGATTTCTGTTCATGTTTAATGCATCACTGCATTAAACATTTTTTTTCTTCAAATGTAAAGTTTAAAGTAAAACTGTAATTATCTCACTCATTTTGATTGATTTTGTAAAAATACAAAAACATTAAGCCAATAGTTTGGATGCAGCATTTTTCCCTTCAGCACTGCAGAGCTATTTAGTTGTTAAACATGTACACTGGATTAATCTGAATAACTGTAATGTAGTTGAAGTGTGCACTGTGTGAACAGTATTATCCAGTTCTTATCAAGGCAATATCTAGAAAATACAAGTATCGGTTTGAGACTCGGTATCGGATCGGGATCAAAATTAATAATCTGAATCGGTATCGGGAACAAAAAAACGTGATTGGGACATCCCTAATTACAATTATTAGATAGATAGATAGATAGATAGATAGATAGATAGATAGATAGATAGATAGATAGATAGATAGATAGATAGATAGATAGATAGATAGATAGATAGATAGATAGACAGACAGATAGACAGATAGACAGATAGATAGATTAGATAGATTAGATAGATTAGATTAGATAGATAGATAGATAGATAGATAGATAGATAGATAGATAGATTAGATAGATTAGATAGATTAGATTAGATTAGATAGATAGATAGATAGATAGATAGATAGATTAGATAGAGAGATAGAGAGATAGATAGATAGATAGATAGATAGATAGATAGATAGATAGATAGATAGATAGATAGATAGATAGATAGATAGATAGATTAGATAGATTAGATTAGATAGATAGATAGATAGATAGATAGATAGATAGATAGATAGATAGATAGATAGATAGATAGATAGATAGATAGATAGATAGATTAGATAGATTAGATTAGATTAGATAGATAGATAGATAGATTAGATAGAGAGAGAGAGAGATAGATAGATAGATAGATAGATAGATAGATAGATAGATAGATAGATAGATTAGATTAGATTAGATTAGATAGATAGATAGATAGATAGATAGATAGATAGATAGATAGATTAGATAGATAGATAGATAGATAGATAGATAGATAGATAGATAGATAGATAGATAGATAGATTAGATTAGATAGATAGATAGATAGATAGATAGATAGATAGATAGATAGATAGATAGATAGATAGATAGATAGATTAGATAGATAGATAGATAGATAGATAGATAGATAGATAGATAGATAGATAGATAGATAGATTAGATAGATAGATAGATAGATAGATAGATAGATAGATAGATAGATAGATAGATAGATAGATAGATAGATAGATAGATAGATTAGATAGATTAGATAGATAGATAGATAGATAGATAGATAGATAGATAGATAGATACTTTATTTATCCCGAAGGAAATTATTGAATTACAAACATCACACAACTACATTACAATGAATAATTGTTATTATTATAATAATAATTTGAGTATGCGTTGTTGGCGTCTCTATTGTTTGTTGTTTGCCGTCATTACTTTCCCACCACTTCTTATAGCGGTTTTCCCATCAGGCTCAGTGGTGCAGTGGTAACACACGGGGGTTGAAAGTCTGAGATTGGTGGTTTGAATCTGGCACACGTCATTATCAGTTTTATTATCACTATAATTTGCTTGTCGACAGACAAACGTATTTATTTATATAAATAATAGTAAAAAAAAAAAGACAGACACCTATCACTCTGCGCTTGGATCCACCCCCTCCACACACTCACCATAACAGTATGTAGTGATAAACATTGGGAAAAAGGTGTTAGCCTTTAATAATATAATTAATAACCTTAAATAGATCAAGGGGGCACCACTTGGATTTAATTTTTGGTAAATCCCAGAAAAACCAAATTAAGGATGAATCAGTCCTGTTCCGTAGGGGTAAAGTTCTAGTTATTAAACTTACAATGCTACATTTGAAGAATTATAATGTTTATTAAAAGTTAAAGACATAGCATATATGCAGTGATTAATCAGGGAATAAACAATTAAACAGCGAGAAAAGTAAAAGAAAGAGGTAAATACTAAATCAATACCAGGAACTTCTAACTGAAACCCTTTGGTGAGAATCGGGAAGGGGGCCTAATAGGGATGCCTGTTATCAATCGATAATAGATGTATGTGTTAAAATAAGCAACAGAACCAAGCCCTTCAGGAAGCATAGAAAATTGAGTCTACTTCTTGGATGTTACCTCGATGTTACCTCACGTTGGAGCTTTCTACCGGTCTCAATAGATGGAGCGCTTCGCTCTCACCTCTGTCTCAGGTCAACTCCACAACGCGGAACGTGAAACTTTAAGTCAAGGCCTCGAGCTCTGAGCTCTCAGAAGCAAGCAGGCCGTTTCTGCTTGTGTTGTAGTCTGCCGCTGCTTTGTTCTTCTTCTTTGTCCTCAGTTCTGCTCTCTTTGCTGCTCTCTTTGAAGTTCTCACATGGTCTGCTCTCTTTTTGGGTCAGGCTTACCGCCCCATTTCAAGGGAAAATAGGAGGAGTGGTTTTGGTTGGAGATAGCCAATGAGCAAAGGAACCTCCTTCAGTGGGTGTAACTGAATCTCTGGCTCCTCCCGGGTCTCACCAAAAAAAGCAAATTACTACTGGCCACTAGATGGTGCTATAGATATACCTTCTAAATGATTATTTTTTTATCTAGTTCACCTGGAAACATTTATTTTAACCTCCTTCACTAGTTAATCTTGGATACACTCTTAGTAACAAATATATGTTAGTTTTAGCACATATTACTATGATCATGAGTTCATTATGACATACACACTATTAAGTGAATAATAAAACAACTTAATTCATTACAAGATATAACATGCCATGCAGATAAAGTTTAGAACATTATACATTCATTGGAAATAATAGAACATAAGATAATTTCTAGTAATATCAATTGGGTTACAAGCTTATATCTTAAGCAGAATAAAATTTTAACAGTTCTACCATGAAGCAAAGCATGAAGCATAAACAGAGCATAAACACAGTATTAGATATTATATAGCTGTCAGTATTGGACAATTGGAACCACGAAAACACAATGAAAACTATGAGTATGTTTTGAATAGATGAACATATTGATATGGGCAACCGGATGGGAAACACTGTGGAAGCATTGTAGCTGATTGTTCAGTTAATCAAAAATTATTGAAGGATACAAGCAAGTATTTCAAAGCAACCAACCACCTGATTGATGGTACATTTGATACATCTTATAAAATGATTTGTTATAAATGTTATATCCTACAAATCTGACTTATTAAAATTCATAAAGGTCTTGTATATAGTTTATTATAAGTCTTTGTTGGCCTATGATAATTGCCGTACTGTACGTTTTATTTTCTGCACTTGTTATAAAAGGGTTGGCTAAAATAACCAAAACCTGCAACTAGAAACCAAACATAGGGGGTTTCTAACGGGTAGCAAACATGGATTTCAGTTCATATTAATTACCTATTAAACTAAAACGTTTTTAGGGACATCATACTGCCTAAATACACCCAGTCATACTACTATACTTTACAAGTGTCAGCAGTTCTGTAAGATATTAATGCAGCCCCATACTTTCAACAGCATGTAATTGAGTATAATGTTTCCACTCATCAGGAATCTGTCCTTTACCATTAAACTGTTTATTCTGGTGCTTTTCAAGATTTTCCTGGAATTCACAAATGAACCATTTCCAGTAAGCTAGCTCAGATAAATCAGTGGAGATGAGCCAGTTAGCGTACTTTCCTCCTGCCATCCTGTACTGCTTGAAAGGGATGGAGATCTCACAATCACTGGTTGGGTAGAATGAATTGTCACTTGCGACTGCTGCAGTGCAAAACTCTATGAAAAACTCTGTTGTATCTTTATGATGCAATCCGTTCAGTCCAGATGTGCGATGGAAATCAGCATTGTGATCTCCAGGATGGTTTTTCTGACTGTTGGTACAGACGGCTCCACAGAAGGGGCACTGCTCCCAGCAGCACCTGCAGAAGTGTTTGATTAGGATCTCATCAGGCCTTTCTCTGAACTTCTCCATCCTGAGGTCTGAAAGCTTACTAAGGTTTCTCTTCAGCTCTTCAACAACATTTGAGAGCTTTTCCTTTATAACATCAACAAGCACATCATAGTTGATGCTGTTTTTAGTCTCCTCGTCACATAATTGAACTCTAGTGTCTCCTAAGTCATCTGCAAGACTGCTTGAAAAAAAATCCAGCCACTTGTTTGCATCCCAGTTGACTTGTCTGGCTCTAGCGGTGGCCAATTTTGCAGCACCCATGACTAGTTTCTCTCTGTGATCAATACAACCTCTGATTGCAGAAACAGCTTGAGAATTTTCTGCTGCCATGAATTCTTTAACTTTGTCCTTGATGAACCCTTCAAAGTGGGTTCTAGGGTAGTACATGTATGTTAAGTACTTATGAAACTTCTCGTCCTTATTTCCGAGCTGCTCTGCCAGGGATTTCAGAATGTATTTTTCCAGATCAGCTCTGTTCCCATTAAATGGTTCTTTCTCTCTTATTTGTCCACAGAAGACTTGAGCAATCCTGTTGTAGACACTCTGAACCATCTGTTTTTTTAGTTTACTACAAACTTGGTCTCCAAGTATTGCTGCTGATGTTGCTCCTTTCCAGTATTTCTGGAAGATGTTGAAGTACTCAGGCTTTTTCTTCTCAAAGTAAGTAACTGGATCGTTTGCTTCTTTGTATTTCCTGTGAAGCTCAGCAATGCATTCCTTTACTTGATCAAACACATAAAGTGAGAGATCTACATAGAAAGCTTTGTTTAGGACACAGACATCTTCAGACATCTTTCGATTTCTCTTCAAATCCGATTCAAAGTTCAGCACCAGGGTTCTGACATCACGTAAGATTTCTTGGATGTAGTGTGAATTGTATCCTTGTGCTGAGAATGGAAATGACTCCACTTTTGTTTTGGTTTGTTCTGTGGTCTTGAAAATCAGATCCCGAATGGATTTGTTATCCTCTGGTTTAAGAACACTTCCACTTAAAAATGACATGGGATCTCTCCAAAACAAGCTATTCCTTTTAGGGACGTAGCTGTTGTATTCATTCAAACTCTCAATGCTTTCGTAAGAATTTCGTTTATGAGCCATGTCGTATCCATATAACTCCACCAGAACATCAGTGACATCCTTTGATGTGTTTACATCTTTGATTATAGGAGCTTGTCTAGTCAGTTCAGAGACCCAGCCCTCCCACATTGAATCAAATTCTGCTTTTGCATTTGATTCCTTATCAACATTTCCTTTGAGTTTTAAAGCAAGTTCTTTACTCTTCTCAAAGAGTCTCTTCTCATATGTTTTCAGTTCCTCATCCAACCTCTTTCGGAGGCGTCTCTGTTGAATGCTGTCATCCACTTTTCTTTTTGCATCATTTATTAGATCATCATGAAGATGCTGAATTTGGGTCTCAAATCTGAATTTCCACTGAATCAGTGTTTCCTTTTCATTGTCTTTATCAAAATAGGAGTTGAATGCCTTTTGGACATCTTCTAGAGTCTGTTCCATTTCCTTCATCAGATCTTCTCTTTGGATTGTCTCTACATTTCCACTAGCAACTCTGTTAAGCATTTTATCTTCTATACCCAGCATGGCACTCCTTAGGCTCCAGGCCCATTTCCCATACTCCTGTTCCAGTTTCCTGTACACTGAAATCTCCTGTGCATTCTTGAAACTAAAAACAAAGTCTTCATCCAGCAGAGCCTCCCACAGGTCCTTCACTCGCTTCTGAAACTGTGATAATTTCAAGCCATTTGTATCTGATGCACGAGAAATAATTTCTCTTTTTAGTTCTTGAATGTTCTCACTGTAGCGTGGGTTTGGTGGTGCCATGGGTGGGCAGCCTTCCCAGAGCTGTGCAAAATACTTTACGTCATGCTCTACATCAAATGCAATGACATCACTAAAGTTCTCAGCGTAGTTTAATTCATCTTTTGCTGCTAGTTTGGTCATTTTATCCAGTATGGCCTGCAAATGTATTCTTCCATCCATGATCTTCTCTTTAGCTGCAATATCAGTAACATTTTGGTGTACAAATATGCAGCTGGGGTTCAGTCTGACCTGCTTCATCCTCAGGAATGCATGAACAACAATCTGAAGGATTTCCTGCATCTCACATGGGTTTTCTCCATAGATATTAACTAATGTCAAATTTCCCAGACCCACAACAAATGTGGAAAGTTCATTGTCGTGATGTATGGTATTGTTTCCAGCTAGTTCCAAAGCTCTGAGACCTTCAGTATCTATGACCAGAATGTAGTCAAACCTCAGCTCCTTCTTCATCTCCTCAGACACTCTGACCAGCTGCATGAAGGCTCCTTTGGTGCATCTTCCTGCACTTACTGCAAACTGGAGTCCAAACATGGCATTTAGCATGGTGGACTTTCCAGAGCTCTGAATACCTAAAACTGACAGGACAAAGACTCGCAGGTCCCCTAATTTCCTAATGACTTCATCTAGAACAGCTGAAATCCAGATCAGAGGAACATACGCTGTATCACCATCCATCAGTTCCATTGGGTGTCCAGATATCAACAGTTCAGCAGCATATGTTGGCAGGTAAGACAAGTCTCCAAATGTTGTTCTTGTCGGGTTCTTTTTTTCTGAGACTGAGGCTTCATAAATCTGACCCACCTCTCTCAGAATGTGCTCTAAACCAAAAGTGGCAGCGTTAAGTTTTTTGGAAATTATTTCTAAATTGAATTGTTCAGCTTTCAGTTTGTCACCTGTTTTTGATGTTGGACATTTGTCATGGTCTCTTTTCAATGTCAAGAGTTTTTTCCATTTTCTGTCATATTGTTCACGGAGTTCAGAGAGTTTGCCTGAACTGAGCTCATCCAGCTGAATTTTAGTCCACTGGAGAAAATAAATTCTCTCAGAGTTTGAAAGTGAGTGTAAAGCTCCAACAAACAATCCCATGAGCTCAGTAAAGCCATGTCCCTGCTGTTTCCATCTTATTTCCTTCATTTCAAATTGTTTTTTGCTGACATCAGCTTCTGTGTTACTTTGAAGTCGTCGTAGCTCTTTGCTCTTCTGGCACCAGTCATGCCACAGTTTTCCCTGGCAGGGCAGGTATGTTTCTTTAATTTTGGAAGGCTCTTTTCCCTCCAGAAACCTCATTATATTTTGTGCTGCTTCCTTTCCTTTCCTACAGCTCTCATTGTCTTCATCCACACTGACCACTGAATATTTATTGATATTCTCAGGGTTGAACATCGTCGGTCTTTGTAGGAGACAGTCGTTGATCACAGATCTGAGTGCAGCAGATACATCTGCCTGATTTCTGCCCTTCAGTCTTATTCTGTATTTTCCTTGTCCAAATTGGCTCACAGCATCATCATCATCTTCATCAGTAAGAAGAACAATAAGAGGTGTTGAGGAGTTACAAAGCTTCTTTACGATTGCCATATTATTGTCATTCCCATCAAGACTAGACAAAATGACAACATTTACAGAGGCCATTTGAGTAATAATTTCTCTTTGAGTTTGATTGTTGCTGGAATCACCATGTAGGTTACAGAAGGCGACACATTCAGAGAAATGGTCTGAACTATTCCCCGATGGGCAGTACCAGGCAATCTCCACCACTCCCTCCATCAGTAGACGGTTGTTACTGCTGCCTGGACAATGTCTGTGGAAGAATGTGTTGTGCTTCTCATTAATCAGGTTGTTCATCAACTGAGACTTTGATAAAGACACTGAGTCGAACCTGAAGAACGCCACCATTGGAGTTTCTGCTTTGTACACATGCAAGTCCCTGCTGATGGCTTTGCCTGAAGGATCAGTTGTCTTCCAGCTCCTCTTGATTTCGCTCAGTGTCCATAGGGGAAATTCAGTCTTTTTGGTGAAGGGATTGGGCACCAGCAGAGGAATGGCGTACTGACACTCTGACAGCTTGGTTACCATGACTTGTTTAAGAAAATGATCTGCACAAAGGAAAACAACCATCTGAACATCCATTGGGTGAATGTTGGACTGTTTTGTTTTTCTGCTTACAGGGTTGTCTTTAAACAAAGCACTGTAGACATCTTCTGTAGCTATGTTCTCAACTGTTGGCACTGTTGAATCATTTTTGACGAAAAGGTGTCTTGCTGTGTAATCTGCTCTCAAAAGTCTTTGCATAAAAGCCTGAACCAGTTCCGTCTCTTTGCTGGGCTTCTTGTGCTGTATGGTGGATTTTGATATTTGAAGAAAATAGGATTTAGCTAGTTTGTCCTTGATGCTTCTCTCTATGTCACGAGGGGTGGGGACGAGACGAAAGGGGCGGACACACACGCTGAGATGTATAAGAAAAACAGGATTTATTAATAACAGAAACTAGGAACATAAGCTAGGAACATAAGCTAGGAACATAAGCTAGGAACATAAGCTAGGAACATAAGCTAGGAACATAAGCTAGGAACATAAGCTAGGAACATGACTAGGAACATAAGCTAGGAACATGACTAGGAACATAAGCTAGGAACATGACTAGGAACATAAGCTAGGAACATAAGCTAGGAACATAAGCTAGGAACATCAGCTAGGAACATAAGCTAGGAACATGACTAGGAACATAAGCTAGGAACATGACTAGGAACATAAGCTAGGAACAGAAGCTAGGAACATAAGCTAGGAACAGAAGCTAGGAACATGACTAGGAACATAAGCTAGGAACATGACTAGGAACATAAGCTAGGAACAGAAGCTAGGAACATGACTAGGAACATAAGCTAGGAACAGAAGCTAGGAACATGACTAGGAACAGAAGCTAGGAACATGACTAGGAACATAAGCTAGGAACAGAAGCTAGGAACAGAAGCTAGGAACATGACTAGGAACATAAGCTAGGAACATGACTAGGAACATAAGCTAGGAACAGAAGCTAGGAACATAGAGCAAACCAGAGTCCAAAGAAGTCCAAGAGAGTCCAAACCAACCTAAACCAAAAATAACCAAAATAACCCCTGCCAGCCTGTTCCTCAGCTCTCCTTATAAATGGTCCTTGATGAGGAGCAGCTGGGGCTGATTAGCTCAGGGGGACCAATCAGGAGAGAGGCATGGCAGGAGTGAGTGTGCTCACGGAGAAGGGGGGCGTGGCACATATGAGCACACAGAGGCTAAGCAGTGTGACACTCTAGGCCCAGTTTACTCAACAGCTCCTTAAATAATTTGATAGATGCGTCATCCTGAAATGTGAAACAAAATACTATTATTTTTTTTTTTTAAACTAGCTATGAACTGTTAATGCTGCTGCCAATTCTACATCTTTTGAATACTGCTTGTTTACATTTTTAGCAATCATGTTAGGAATGTTAATATAAAATAATAATTAATAATTAATAAAAAAATTCCTTCTTGTTGCAATGGGGTGGAGTCAATAAGCCAATAAGAGTTTTTGGAGCCACAACGTGAACACTACACGAAGAACTCAGAGGTAGATTTTAACAGGTTTATCAAGGACAACAAAATCAAAAGAGGAATAACATAGGAGGTGCAATGAAGGAAACAGGAGACTGGGATAGAGGCAGGCGGAACAGGCAGGAACAATGGTAACTGGAGAGGAAGTGGAAGATTTCTCAGCCTTAACAAATAGCCGATTCTCCAGCCAGCCGGTCAAAACCTGACAGACATGAACGTCATGCTCTTCTGGGGTCTGGGAAAAGATCAAGATGTTGTCCAGGTATTCATAGACAAATCGATACAAGACGTTCCACAGAACATCATTCCCGAGTGCCTGGAAGATTGTAGGGGGCGTTTATAAAGCTGAAAGGCATGACCAGGTACTGAAAGTTCCCCAGCAGGGTGTTGAAGGCTGTCCTCCACTCATCCCTCTTGCAAATACACATTGATGGTAAGCGTCGCAGATGTCAGTGTCAGCTTACTGGAGACAGCTGCTTCTTGCAAGAACTCAAAACCAGAAGAGGTCAATGGGAGGGGGTACTTATGTTTAACAGTTATTTGGTTTAAACCCCAACAGTCTATGCAGAACCTCTGAGTCTTTTTCATCTTCTTGATGAAGAAAAACCCCGCACTGCATGGAGAGGAGGAAGGACGGATGAGTCCTGCTGCTATGCACTCCGAGATAAAGTTCTCCATAGCTTCTTTCTCCGGGTATGACAAGTGGCAGCGGTGGCTGGTTGGAAGTTGGGGCCCTCGGAGAAGGTCTATAGCACAGTCATAAGGTCGGTGGGGAGAAAATGTCTGAGCCTCCCGGAGGTTGTGGTACTCAGAGGGCACCTTGGAGAGGTCTAGAGCATCGTTTGACAGTGGATTGCAGAGTTGAGGGACAGGGGGTGGGCAGCAGACTGCAAGCAACAAGAGTGATAGAAATCACTCCAGGCAGTGACCTTCCCTCACTGTTGAAGTGTGGGTTGTGGGTGGAAAGCCATGGAAAATCATTACTAGAGGGAATCTGGGAGGTTTTATGACAGAGAAGGTCAGGATTTTGGGTGGTGTAACTGTCTTTCTGAGAATTTCACCACCATACTATTCCAAGCATAGTTGGTGCAGGTGATAACGTTGTGACTACGCTGATTTAAATGCTTTCTAATCACCGTTTCAGTCTTCATTCATTTCCATTCCAGGGTTTCACATCCACTTCTTCAGAAGTTAGAGCCAGGCCCAAGCAATTCCACTGGGGCTATCAAAAGCAGGTACATTTCTAAAGACAACACAGGCCCCTAGATAGTGGTAGACTGTTTTGGCTAGGTCACAGCCCTACCCAAGTGTAAAAGCAAAACAGCGGGTATGCTGCTCTCAGACCCCTAGGGCACTGGATGCATGCTGGGAAGGTAAGTTGCTGTGTATTGGGATATGTGTTTACCAGTGGGCTCAATAAACATGTAATACAAGAACAAAAAGTGGCTCATAACCCCAAAGTATTTTGGGTAAATATGAGGGGTTTTTACTTACCCGTGTCAAACTGCTGTCATCAAACTCTGATCCATAATTTTTTCGCCAACTCGCTGACCATTGATCTTCGTTCATCCACCATGATTTTTGCTAGAAAACAGGTTTATTTAAATACAATTGTTAAAACACAATTAAAAGCTACATTTGAAATCTTAAATGGCAAATATTTTACTGCTGTGATTTGTAAACAAATGTAGAATTTGAGGCCTGCAACACACTTCAAAAAACGTAGGGACATTGGCGTGTTTAGCACTGTGTTTGATCATCTTTCCTATTAATGAGACTTCTGAGATGAGACCAAGTCCCAGAGAACTCAGAGTTTCTCTTTGTGTAATAGAGTTTCAGGTTGATGCAGCAGTGGGCTGTGTTCAGTAACAACAGTTTTCTGCAGTACCCCTGAGGTCATGTGGTTGTATTTATCACAGCAGCATGACAGAAAGTTCATGCACATTCTACAGTGGTGTCTCGCTTTGACCATCACAGACCGGGATCTTGCTAGATTCCCTGAATATTTTCCACAATATTATGTACAGTAGATGGTGAATGAAATGCTCTTTTAAACTGATTGATTCTCTCCTGAAGTTTGGAACATAGTGGTGAGCCACGAGCTATCATTGCTTGTACAGACTTGGTGGGTCATTTTATATCTGATCATGATTCCCTCACCTGGTACCAACTCATCTGCTCACTGTGGAATGTTTCAAAATACTTTAACCTGAATATTTTACCAACTTTTTTGCCTTGTCCAACTTTTTCAAAACAGAGAATAAATTACCTTTATTCACTTTAACTGAGATGTTGAACACAATGAAAAAACTTACGTTAATTTCTGTCTCACTCCTGTAAAGCTCTGGTCCGATACTAGACAGACTGGAAGGCTGCCATTCAGCTGTTCCCACCAAAGATACTTTAGTCTGGAAAAAGGGTGGAACAAAAGTCAACTTGTTCTTTTTTGTAAGCTTATGTAGCCTTCTGATTCATAGCTTCAACGTTTCTACTTCCAGATATCAGTTGCAGACATTTTTAGCAGGACATAATAAACATTAGTGGATTTAAAGTTTTGGAAGGTATTGGTACATTTGGCTTAAAGCTAACAAAGCCTCCCAGAATAAGAACATCACTCTAACCAAATTAAGATTTTGTAGTGGCCTAAAGTCCTGACCTAAACCTTACTGAAAGGCTGTATCTTTAATTAAAAGCAGTTTAGGCTAATATCATATACTGAACAAAAATATAAACGCAACACTTTTTGCTCCCATTTTTCATGAGCTGAACTCAAAGATCTAAGACTTTGTCTATGTACACAAAAGGCCTTTTTCTCTCAAATATTGTTCACAAATGTGTCTAAATCTGTGTTAGTGAGCACTTCTCCTTTGCCGAGATAATCCATCCACCTCACAGGTGTGGCATATCAAGATGCTGATTAGACAGCATGATTATTGCACAGGTGTGCCTTAGGCTGGCCACAATAAAAGGTCACTCTAAAATGTGCAGTTTTATTACACAGCACAATGCCACAGATGTCACAAGTTTTGAGGGAGTGTGCAATTGGCATGCTGACTGCAGGAATGTCCACCAGAGCTGTTGCCCGTGAATTGAATGTTCATTTCTCTACCATAAGCATCTCCAAAGGCGTTTCAGATAATTTGGCAGTACATCAAACCGGCCTCAGAACCGCCGACCACGACCTCAACATCCAGCATCTTCACCTCCAAGATCGTCTGAGACCATCCACCCGGACAGCTGCTGCAACAATCGGTTTGCATAACCAAAGAATTTCTGCACAAACTGTCAGAAAGCGTCTCAGGGAAGCTCATCTGCATGCTCGTCGTCCTCATCGGGGTCTCCACCTGACTGCAGTTCTTCGCCGTAACCGACTCGAGTGGGCGAATGCTCACATTCGATGGCGTCTGGCACGTCGGAGAGGTGTTTTCTTCATGGATGAATCCCGGTTTTCACTGTACAGGGCAGATGGCAGACTGCGTATATGGCATCGTGTGGGTGAGCGGTTTGCTAATGTCAACGTTGTTAATGGAGTGGCCCATGGTGGCAGTGGGGTTATGGTATGGGCAGGCGTATGTTATGGACAACGAACACAGGTGCATTTTATTGATGGCATTTTAAATGCACAGAGATACCGTGACGAGATCCTGAGGCCCATTGTTGTGCCATTCATCCATGACCATCACCTCATGTTGCAGCATGATGATGCACGGCCCCATGTTGCAAGGATCTGTACACAATTCCTGGAAGCTGAAAACATCCCAGTTCTTGCATGGCCAGCATACTCACCGGACATGTCACCCATTGAGCATGTTTGGGATGCTCTGGATCGGCGTATACGACAGCATGTTCCAGTTCCTGCCAATATCAAGCAACTTCCCACAACCATTGAAGAGGAGTGGAACAACATTCCACCGGCCACAATCAACAACCTGATCAATGTGTTGCACTGTGTGACGCAAAAGGTGGTCACACCAGATACTGACTGGTTTTCTGACCCCCCCAGACAACCCCCCCCCCCCCCAATACAGTAAAACTGCACATTTCAGAGTGACCTTTTATTGTGGCCAGCCTAAGGAACACCTGTGCAATAACCATGCTGTCTAATCAGCATCTTGATATGCCACACCTGTGAGGTGGATGGATTATCTCAGCAAAGGAGAAGTGCTCACTAACACAGATTTAGACACATTTGTGAACAATATTTGAGAGAAAAAGGCCTTTTGTGTACATAGACAAAGTCTTAGATCTTTGAGTTCAGCTCATGAAGAATGGGAGCAAAAACAAAAGTGTTGCGTTTATATTTTTGTTCAGTATAGAACAACTACTCCTGGAACATTTCTTGTCTGTAGAATATAAATTCTACTTACGCTGATCAGGCATAACATTAAAACCACCTCCTTGTTTCTACACTCACTGTCCATTTTATCAACTCCACTTACCATATAGAAGCACTTTGTAGTTCTACAATTACTGACTGTAGTCCATCTGTTTCTCTACATGCTTTGTTACCCCCTTTCACTCTGTTCTTTAATGGTCAGGACCCCCACAGGACCACCACAGAGCAGGTATTATTTAGGTGGTGGATGATTCTCAGCACTGCAGTGACACTGACATGGTGGTGGTGTGTTAGTGTGTGTTGTGCTGGTATGAGTGGATCAGACACAGCAGCGCTGCTGGAGTTTTTAAATACTGTGTCCACTCTATTAGACACTCCTACCTAGTCAGTCCACCTTGTAGATGTAAAGTCAGAGACGATCGCTCATCTATTGCTGCTGTTTGAGTCGCTCATCTTCTAGACCAGGGGTGTCAAACTCATTTTCAACGAGGGCGACATCAGCATTATGGTGGCCCTCAAAGGGCCGATTGTAACGTATCCTGTTGTGATTGCAGTCTGTTGTTTTTCTTGGAGGCCGAATTCTGCATTTATATTGTCCTCCTTTACCACAGACACGGCCTCATAACACAAGAGACGCACCGGTTTCTCTTCCTGAAGTACACACTTGTTTTCACTTTCATTACATTTCCTCCTTATGCTTAATTTTCTTACTTATCTTCTTGTACATTTTAGGATCATGTGTAAATATGTGTAACATCATCTACTGGTGGGATGTGTCACTTTGCAGGTCACAAAATCAGCCTGCATTTTGAGAGATGCAGTTAATGTAGGATTTTACAGTGTATTTTTAAGACAATCATTCTGCCCTCACTAATTGTTTATCCCCCTTTCCCAGCTAGGCAGACAGACAGACAGACAGCTCTCTTCAGAATACAGTCGGTTTTATTTGCTTCCCAGCTGTGTGATACACTGTGTGCACTAGAATGAGGTAAAAATAAAAACAATAAAAACAATAAAGAACTTAATACAGTAAAAGCACACAGCTGTAGTCAAGTGTTACATCTGGTACAATATGAGATTTAACCAAACATAAAATAGTGCTAACGAGTTAGCATTCTTTGTAAAGATACTAATTACTATAGTAACGTAACAACAGTATTTAATTACGGTAAATTTGTAACTAAAGCGCTGTGATATACTCACTAAACATTTACTAACAACTGAGAATATAAACGCCACGACTTACAGACGATGCTTTGGTATTATACTGCAAGATAATTATCTGTATTTATTTATTATTGTTTACATTACTGACTACGCTACCCCGCGTTCTTTTGCAGTAAAAGTCACAAGGCAACTCAGCGAGGTCAAAGTTAGTTGCCATGACTACGATGTCACCAGTTGCCGTTTAAAGGCGCAGGAGTCCCATTAAATAATAAGCGCGTCTCAGTAACGACTCGAACCATCACAACAATCGTACAGTCATTTAAGCTGTCGCGGGCCACATCAGACGACGTGGCGGGCCGGATCTGGCCCGCGGGCCGTGAGTTTGACACCCGTGTTCTAGACCTTCATCAGTGGTCACAAAATGCTGCCCACGGGGCGCTGTTGGCTGGATATTTTTGGTAGGTGGACGATTCTCAGTCCAGCAGTGACAGTGAGATGTTTAAAAACTCCAGCAGCGCTGCTGTGTCTGATCCACTCATACCAGCACAACGCACACTAACACACGAGCACCATGTCAGTGTCACTGCAGTGCTGAGAATCATCCACCACCTAAATAAAACCTGCTCTGTGGGGGTCCTGACCATTGAAGAACAGCATGAAAGGGGGTAACAAAGCATGCAGAGAAACAGATGAACTACAGTCAGTAATTGTAGAACTACAAAGTGCTTCTATATGGTAAGTGGAGCTGATAAAATGGACAGTGAGTGTAGAAACAAGGAGGTGGTTTTAATGTTATGGCTGATTGGTGTAGGTGTGTAATGAACTTGACCGTCTCTGTTGCCTTGTGACGTACTGTATTGTGTAAGCAAAGTCTAGTCTGGCCAGTTTAGCATCTTGTGTGGATCACTTGGTCTATGTGTATTTCTTTATGTTGGGGAGTGTTTTATTTAATTCACTGTTGATTTGTGTGACATTTGTTTCTGATGTTGTTGTTGGAACCTAGTGGTTGTAACTATGAAATAAGAGGTCATGCATGTTGCATATCTTAAACAGTCTCTACTCACCTGATCTTGTGTCACTTTGCTGTCACCAAACTTGGGTGCATTATGCCTGGGCTTTAGGCAATCCCACCTCTGTGCTAGCTTCTGTAAAATGGATAAAGTACATATGATTACCACATATTTGTGATATTCTGATTGTTTTTAAGCATTTTCGGTAGCTTTTATTGTTTATCTTATGTAGGGCTTGCTAATTAGCTCATAATACAAATCCATGCTTAAACTACCTAAGCTTGTGCCACATGGTCAAGCATTTCCAGCTTTTATAGAAGAAATGCATCACACATCAACCCTATTCTTAACCAGTTGGACTGATTTCTAGTAACATCACATACTGAATATTGTTCATTATATTTAAACCCCCTCATGGTCTGGCCCAGGCATATCTCAGGAGCTCCTGTATCCCTAAATACTTCCTCACACACTCTCTGCTTACCTTAACAGATGTTGGATTGAGTTCATCTGAATGCTGCATCGTTACCTTAAAACCAGGTAGAAAATTAATACTGGATTAGAATTTAAGTTAACTTTGCCAGATCGTCGAGTTTGGACAACAGGAGTGGGATGGCATGAGGTTATCATGATTTGCCTGTCAGTAGTCACTAATACCCATTTCACACTACACAGTTTTTGCCCTGATTTTCACTCGCCGACTGGTCGCTGCTAGATGTGGCAGCTTGGAGGCAACTCGGCTCTTGATCGCTGTGTATGAACCATTCAACAACTGAAGAAAAATATCTAGCGTGCTAAATATCTGAACCAGTCGACGACTCAAAAAGTGTGAAAGGCAGCGTCGAACTACCAGCCAATGAGAACACAGGATACAGGGTGAGGGGGAAACCCGGGGAGGAGGGTAAAAACGTGGTACAGGGGGTAATATAGTTTCTATCAGAATACATCAGCACACACACAAGCTTTACAGTATTTGTGACCTTATCATCCACACGTAGCCATAATACCCACGCTGCACTGCAAACATATTTATTAACCTTTAACTCACTACAGAACAGAACAGGCGCCCCCTGCTGGTCGTGTATCCAAATCCACTCATTCTTTTATTTTTTCTCCTTGATTTTACTCTGCACATCAGCACACAAACAACTCTGATCTCTCGCTTATTGTTGACGTGTATTTTTGGACGTGGTGTCATTAAACCCCTCGTCACTTCTCACGTGTGTTTTCGTAACAGAATGTAGTTCAGGAGACCAGACAGATTCATCCTGGTGATGGATGGTGTAGTGTGTGACCCTATTGTGCCAATTCAGTAGTACAAAACAGCATTATCGGTAAGTTACACGTAGCATGGGCACCAGTAAACCAGTGTTTCCTCTTCAGCTCAGAGAAGACATCGTCCGTTCCTTTTTAAAGGGTTGAATTGTTAGAACACAACACACGTTTTCACTGTGCGAGTGTGGATGCAGTGACAAGAGTGTTGGGCACTGACAGAAATGTTTTGTGGAAGTACCCATGACCTTGTGATTAATGTACTTCACTTTTACTCTACTGGCATCTAGATGATAGAAAGTGATAAAGATTTAGCATTATTTTTGGTCTCCTTCTTTATGCCTGATTGTTGCAAAATTAACTTGAAGTCTTCAAACCATTATTCATCAGTGTCAAACCAGCTTCTGTCCTTATTTTTTGTGAAACATAGGTAAAAATGCCCCAGGTGTTACAAGACTCAAACTGCTTTGATAAAGCCTAGAAAAGGGGTGAGAAATTACAGGCACACACATATTAATGTACAGTATTATCTAAACAAAAAAGCTGCTTAGAGGTTTAAAAAGACGATTGAGTTGCTCGGCTAATGGTCTAATAGGCATGGCCACTGGTCTCTGACACATAGGTTTTAAGCATAACACTTGAATGTCCCCCATGGGGACCAATAAAGGAATCTTATCTTAAGAGAAATGGAAAATAACCTCTTTGCAACAGCACCACCTACTGTCTGGTCAAAGCAAAGGCATGTGTATCAAAAGAGAGACTAGCGTGGTAATCTATACGTGCTGTACGAATTCTCAGTACGAATCCATCACTGGCTAATGTAAGAGAATCGAGAAACTGTGGAGTGCACAGGGGAATTGAGTATATCTTAATTGGGACGAATAAAATCACCAACATGGCACAGTGGCAGAGTGAATTGCATTGTTGCCTTACAGTAAGAAGGGAATGGGTTTGATTCCCTGGCCGGGTCATTAGGGTTCTTTCTGTCTAAACGTTCTCCTTGTGTCTGTGTGGGTTTCCTATGGGTGCTCCGGTTTCCTACCACAAGTCCAAACACATGCAGTTATGACTGGAGCTTCTGAGTTGTATCCAATTACCCTGGTTGCTAATGCAACCCTCCACTGCTAACTGAGGAGCTTCGCAACTGACACGCCCCCTCCGACACATGTGCAGTAGCTAACTGCATCTTTTCATCTGCAGGAGGTGAGTTCATATGCAGACCAGCCTTGTGCACAGAGAGCCACACCCAGCATTATTCTCCAACTCAATCAGCCAGCAGAGGTCGTAATTGCACCTGTTATGAGGAACCCTGAACAACAGACAATCGTTGTTCATGTAGCTGCCCAGAGATCCCAGCTCTGGTGTGCTAGCATGTTTTACCGCTGCACCACCCGAGCAGCAGTAAGTGTGTCTTAGTTTTTAAAATGAAGAGCAAAGAACATCTACTCACATCAACTTCTGATCCACTAACTCTTTGTCCACGCTTCTGCTGAGTTGATTCCTATAAAAGGGAGGAGACTTTTTATTACCTAATGTCAACATTATCAGAGTCGGTACCTAAGTGACGCGCTGGTACCCTTGGTGTAATATAAACCTGAGGACAGGACAATGTGGGGTTGGATGATCACTGCCAGACCTGCTGAATCTAAACATCACTTAAATAGAACCGGTCTGGTAATGTGATGCAGCACATGATCCCTCAATCTAAAGATGCAAAACTTTGGAAAGGGTTAGGAGGCTATTGCTAAGTCTTCAGGACTCCAGCAAACCACAGTGAGAGCTGTTGTCCACAAAAGGAGAAAGGTTGGAACACTGGTGTACCTTCCGAGGAACTTGTAATGACCTCACTTGCTTCATGTAAGGTCAGAACAATGGGAGAGCAATCCACTGTTGACCAACAAAGACTTTTGGGATTATTTTGGGGTCAATGGTGGAGTTTTTGGAAGACTCGTTACATCCGGAGTAAAGCTAACACCACATTCCACCACCAGAGCATCATAATAACAGTGAAACGTGGTGGTGGTAGTGTGATGGTCATTTGTGACCTACAGCTTAAGTGCAGTTGGATTCTTGTTTTTTTACCCTCATTAATCGCCCTAATTTCCCCCCGTCCCAACTTTTTTTGGAATATGTTGCAGGTCTAAAATGCAGGAATGGATGTTTATTAATAAATGAAATGAAGTCGAGCAGATAAAAGATGAAATATATCAGCTTCATCCTGTCTGACATCAAATAAAAGTGAAACATACCGTCCCAACTCTTTCTGATTTGGAGTTGTTTGAGTTTAAGAGGCTTTTATTGTAAAGTACATATAGAAATAAAAAGAATGTTCCTTCAGGACCAGGGTGCAACACAAGTGTAAACAAAACAATCATGAATTTAGAATGAATGAATATAATGAATATAATTGTCCACTGTGCCGCGGGATGTTTTTCTTCTGCCCGTCCATCCTTCGTTCAGGTTCATCAAAACTCTCTGTTTCTTTCACCGAGGACTTCAAAACGTGCAGAATAAAACCACAACATGAGACGTGATGATGCCACGAGTGCCGACAAGAAACACGGCAAAGACGGCGCGAGTGTAAAGCGTGTTTATACTCCACACCGTTAAGTAAAGCGCTAACAGGAAACAGTTCTATCTAAATCTTCTGGTAAACAGGCGTCAACTTTTTCCAACCCAAGCATGTACAGTTATATTAGCAGCATTTAGCACAGGGGTGTCAAACTCATTTTCACCGAGGGCCACATCTGCATTTGGTGTCAAAAAGCCAAATTTATTCTGTATATTTATAACATATATCTACATTTATATTGTCCTCCTTTACCACAGACACGCCTCAAAACACAAGAGACGCACCGCTTTCTCTTCCTGAAGCACAAACTCGTTTCACTTTCACGTCGTTCATTACATTTCCTCCTTCTGCTTCAGTTTCTCTTCTTCTAAATCTTGGGATTATTTGTAAATATTTTTCAACATCACTTGTTGGAAAATCGCCTCAGTTAAACGATGATGTGGAAACTCTGCCATCTAGTGGTGGGATGCCAGTCACAGTCACTTTGCAGGTCACAAAATAGGCATGCATTGCGGGAGATGCAGTTTATGTTTATTTTATAGGGTATTTCTACCCTTGCTAAGAGTTTTCCCCCTTTTCAGACAGACAGACAGACAGACAGACAGACAGACATCTCTCTTCAGAATACAGTTCGGTTTTATTTGCTTCCCAGCTGTGTGATACACTGTGAGCATCAGAATGAAGTAAAACAACAAAATACAAACAATATAAACAATAAAGAACGTAATACAGTACAGGCGCACAGCTGTAGTTACATCAGTGTTACATCTAGTACAATATGAGATTTAACCAAACATAAAATAGTGCTAACGGGTTAGCATTGTGTGTAAAAATAATAATTGCTGTAGTAACGGTAACGACCATATTTAATTACAGAATGACGGTAAATTTGTAACTTAATTGCTGTAGCATTCTCGCTAAACATTTACAAACAACTGAGAATATAAACGTCTACGACTTACAGACGATGCTTCTGGATTGTGATAGAATTAACGTCTATTTATTATTGTTTACGCTACTGAGTATGCTACCCCACGCTCTTCTGCTGCTAAAACGTAAACGCGACGCGACTTCCTAGCGAAGGTCAAAGTTAGTTGCCATGACTACGATGTCAACAGTTGCCGCTTAAATGCGCCAGTGTCCCATTAAATTATGAGTGCGTCTTCGTAACTACTCGAACCGTCACAACAATCGTACGTCTTTTAAGCTCCAGTTTGACGCCCCTGATTTAGCAGATGCTTTTATTTAAAGCGACTTACAATTTTAGGGTTAGGGACCTTGCTCAGGGGCCCGAAAGTAGCGACCTGGCTGTTGATGGGGCTTGAACTGGCAACCTTCTGATTACTAGTCCAGTACCATAACAGCTGATCTACAGCTGCTCATGTTGTATCTCAGCTGTTAAACGTTATTTATGTGTATTGAGTGTTCATGACTTTAATGTGTTTGAGTTCCTCTCTGTTTGTGTTTCTGTATTTCGTTATTTTAATGCCGAGTATCGTAGCGTGTTCGTGTGTTCCCTTGTTTACCGAGTGTTTCATTGTTTGGTAGCCACGGAGCTCGTGTTTTGACCTTGTTTGTGTTTCAGCCAAAACCCTTGTACCTGATCTGATTTGCCTATGTTTGACTACACCTCTAGGATTGTGATGCCCTCCCCCTGAGCTTCGTTAATAAACCACATTCAAATGCATCCAAACCTGCCTCACCTAGGTTCTGACAGGGCGACCAAATTAGGCCCAACATTCCAAAAACGTTTTATACATTAGAGACCAGTCACAGTGTGGAAATGGTGGCTAATATTGTATTAAACTAGTACAGCTGTAGCCTAGCGGTTAAGATATTGGACTAGTAATCAGAAGATCGCTGGTTCAAGCCCCACCACTGCCAGGTTGCCACTGCTGGACCCTTAAACAAGGCCCTTAACCCTAAAATGCTTGGACAGTATACTGTCACAGTACTGTAAGTCGCTTTGGGGGTAGCACTGTCGCCTCGCAGCAAGAAGGTCCTGGGTTCGATCCCCAGGTGTGGAGTTTGCGTGTTCTCCCCGTGCTCCGGTTTCCTCCCACAGGCTAATTGGAGACACTGAATTGTCCTATAGGTACCTAGATGCTAGGATGCATAAACTAGTGCCATTGTAGTGCCAGTCCCAAGCCAGGATAAATAGGGAGGGTCGTGTCAGGAAGGGTATCCGGCGTAAAAACTGTGCCAAATCAATAATGTGGATCACAAAGATCTAAATGTAGTAAATATTACAGGCTAAAAGTAAGTAACAGTAAAAGTAAGACGTCGTTTTTGCCCCAGAACACAAAGATCTATTTGTTTGGTTTAAAATGAGGGAAAACTCACCAATTTGGGACTCGGTGACAAGACGTCCATAGATGTGTTAATAATATTAATAAATTAATTTTATTTAAGAAACTGCTTTGTTATAAAGACATTTGGCATTCAGTGTATTTTGAAATGGAAATATCCTGCGGAGGGTGGAGTGAGTGAGTAAGTGGGGATTTTGTGACTGAATGAACGTGTGATGTGTTGGGACGGAC
Organism: Trichomycterus rosablanca; assembly: GCF_030014385.1. NCBI lineage: Eukaryota > Metazoa > Chordata > Actinopteri > Siluriformes > Trichomycteridae > Trichomycterus > Trichomycterus rosablanca. The sequence continues at coordinate 62,624,718 of NC_085989.1, forward strand.
TGGTACCCTATCCAGGGTGTATTCCTGTCCTGGACCTATTGTTTCCTGGGTTCTACTGGGCATCTGGCTGTTGATAAAGATGAATTAATAAGTAGAAATGAATCTGAAATATTAGATTTGGTTTTTCATACCTGCCTGACTAGCAGGAAGAATCTGGAGGAAGCCGAGTGAGCTGCGTTCCTGTAAATGATGAGCTTTGTTCATTATTATGGTCAGGTGTGAGGTAGCACCACATTGTCGCCTGCTGTCAGCATTCCATCTACCCAGCATTCCATCCTCCACATTCCATTTCACTGAGGTTTACATGCACTGCTCAACTTAAAGGCAGGAAACACCCCAAACGTGTCACCAGTAATTTCTAGTAGCGCCAGTTGCCCTGACTGCATGTCTTGGGACTTGTGAAAGGAAACTAGAGCACCCGGAGGAAAACCCACATAGACACCGAGGCCCTTTTTAACGTGAGGCGACAATGCTATCTACTGAACCAGCGTGCCCCCCTTGCACAGAAACAGTATTTATAAAACATTTCAAGCACATTTACCTTGTTCACTTTGTGTTTACTTTGTGTCGGTCCTCTTTTTGCTGCCAAAACAGCCCTGACCTGTCGAGGCCTATAGGACTCCACTAGACCCCTGAAGGTGTGCTGTGGTATCTGGCACCAAGATGTCAGCAGCAGATCCTTTAACTCCTGTAAGTTGTGAGGTGGGGCCTTCATGGATCTGACTCGTTTGTCCAGCACGTCCCACAGAAGCTGGATTGGACTCAGATCTGGGGAATTTGGAGGCCAAGTCAAGTCAGGTTGTTGTGCTCCTCAAACCGTTCCTGAAGCATTTTAGCTGTGTAGCAGGGAGCATCATCCTACCATCAGGGAACCGTCTCCATGAAAGGGTGAACATGGTCTGTAGCAATGCTCAGGTAGGAGCTACGTGTCAGAGTAACATCCAAGGTTTGCCAGCAGAACGTCGCCCAAAGCATCACACTGCCTCCGCCGGCTCGCCTTCTTCCCATAATGCATCCTGGTGCCGTGTGTTCCCCAGGTAAGCGACGCTCACACACCCGACCTTCCACATGATCCATCAGACCAGGTCACCTTCTTACATTGTTGATGCTTTCGGTGGTGGACAGGGGTCAACATGGGCACCCTGACTGGTCTTCAGCTCTGCAGCCCCATACACAACAAACTGTGATGCTCTGTGTATTCTGACACCTTTCTATCAGAACCAGCATGAACTTCTTCAGCAGTTTGAGCTACAGGAGCTCGTCTGTTGGATCCGCCCATGACCCTGTCGCTGGTTTACCACTGTTCCCTCCTTGGAGCACTTTTAATAGACACACACTTATCAGGGGAAACATGACGGCTCTTTAAAAACAATAGATAAAGGAACAAATCAAAATCTGGTGACAGTGAAGTGGTGTGTATCTGACATTGTTCATGTGTAGCATCATCGTGGAGACCACAACACTAAGGAAAGAGAGTGAAACTCTTACAGTTATCTGGATGTATACCTTTGGACTTGCCAGAACTCCTCAAAGGCTCTAGCTTTAGCTGCTTAAGCTACAGTCACTTTGGCATTCCAAATTGTAGCATAGGGTAGTAGGAGCTGTATCCTTGTTCTTGGTATTGATGATTAAAGTCATTTTAGGTGGGTGTTGGACTCCATCAAGGGTTTGCCTTGTTGCTAGTTTATAGTTTTCATACCAAAATACAGTCAAGGCTGAAGAGGTGTATATAGAGTTCTGGAGGTAATGTCACTGTTATTTGGAGATGATTTGTGAATCTTTGTGTCTTAGGCCATAACGTACCTGCAAAGGGAAGAGTGGGGTCTTAATGTCTCTTATAAAGTTAAGACATTAGCAGAGGTGGGTGACATTTGGCCTGCAAGAAATAGAACCCAGCAAATATCGAATCAAAGAAGAACAATACTGGGACTAAAAGTCATGAGGTGTCCATAATAATAGAAACAAAGTCTAAATGAAAGACGTGAAATCTGCAACAGAGAAGGTGGATAGAAAAGGAATAGTGCAGAAATCAATACGCCATCCACGACAAGACCAGCACGGTGGTTTTCTCCTGAGGCTTATCATGCCCCTGCACCAGGGTGAGTTCCCAGGAATGAACAGAATGGCGACAGCCCTCATCAGCTAAAAACCTGAAGCCTCGCGGAGATGCCAGTGTGCCAACAAAGGAGCTTTCGATGAAGACGTAGAGAAGTAGTCGAGACTGCCGTGCCAACAACGCTGCTCCTGCTAGATGTGACGGAAACCGCAGGTTCAGCTTCGCCCTCACTGAAAAACTATTTTGGCTAATGAGATCATCAATGCCCAGACTGTGCCCTGTTCCCAAACACTTTGGTAACTTTGGTTACAGGGAAATCTGAAAACTAAATTGGATTTTAAGGTCCTTTACAAAGTAGATAGAAATGACTACTTAGTGCAAGCAATGCAAAGGATGGAGCAAAGAGGACATAAAGTGTTATGTGGGAGAAAGGAGGACTCAAGTGAGGAGATTGAAAAGGAATAATTTTATTTTTTAAATGGAAAATAAAGAAAACAAAACATAAAACAGAAACAAAAACCAATCAGGAACCCCGATGGATGCCGCTGGGCACTGCAGGCAGCGAGAACTGAAAAAGAAACAAAAGAGGGAAGACGCGAACCCTGGTCGCCTGAGCGCGAACCGGAGGCGTAAACCACCACGCTATTTAGGCGCAGGAGGGTGGAAATGTGGTAGCGCCAAAGAGCGCTTAGTAGAAAACAAACGGGGCAAGACTCCGAGGGGACGCAAGCCCCGGACGCAGCCCCGGCGGTGCCAACAGCAGGGACGGTGAATAAGATCGGCGGCTGCTTCAACGAAGTCGCAACCGAGGAAGAGCGCCGATCTGAAAAATACAAAAAGGGCAATTAGATAGGTACTGTCATAGAGGCGGATTCAAACCCAGAGTGATGGCATCACAGCCAAACGCTTACTAGCATTGCCACCCAGCGGTTACCGAACCTAATGACACATGCGGATAAAAGTACTGTTCGACAGGCTTGCCACAACCACGACTTAGCGCGTTGCTAAGGAAGCCACCAGTGCGAAAGGTAAGCGAATATAAGCACTGCTTAACAGGCTTGCCACAACCACGACTTAGCGCGTTGCTAAGGAAGCCACCAGTGCGAAAGGTAAGCAAATATAAACACTGTTTAAGAGGCTTACCACAACCACGCTTTAGCGCGTTGCTAAGGAAGCCACCAGTGTTAAAGCTAGCGCTGAAAATAAAAGGAGGTGGATTCGAACCGGGTAATGGCGTTGTAGCCGAGCGCTTAACGGCATCGCCATCAGGCAGTTGCTGAACCCACTAGCACGTGCGAACATAAGCACTGCTTAACAGGCTTGCCACAACCACGATTTAGCGTGTTGCTAAGGAGGCCTCCAGTGCTAAAGCTAACGCTAAAAAATAAACGCAGCACGAGGGCTGCTCGCAGTCGCACCACACTAACCCTAATAGAGTCAAAAGCAAAAGGCTAACTACCTCGGCCTTGCAGCCTACACACCCGAATGACCTAGTGCCACCCGGGGTAACCCTCTGACCCTAAGAAAGGCGTGTGGGCGAGCCGCCATCAGCCCTCACGGACACCGAAGTGCCAAACAAACAAAAAGGAAACAAAAGCAGAAGGTGCGACGCCTGCAGCCTGGCGAGGCTCCCTTAAATAAGGGAACCGCAGCTGCAGGTCGTTCGCCCTAATGAGCTGGCCTATTATTTAAGGCCACGCTCGTTACTGCTCTGTAAGGCCTGCGACGTCAGGGAAGAGTGGTAAGTTCCACTGACGCCGCAGAACCTTACATAAAGAAGTTCCTTATTTTGGATTTAGGGTCATTTCAAAAAGACAGAGAGCAGAATTGAGATCAGACAATGATTTTCTCTCACTGACCGGTCGCCGCTAGATGAAGCCAGTGCTGCAAATATTCACTGATGAGGGTGGTGGCCTGTGGGAAACGTGGTTATTCCAAAAGACGCCACGCTAGATGGAGATTCTCTATTCAGTCTAAATGAAGTTTGTGTTAAAATTATTTAGTCAAAAATAAAACGAGCTGTTGTTAAGTCTCAAAATCTCATGTTTTTAAAACGTATGATCTCTAATGTGAGTCTAAATGTGAAATACTTCTGTAATTAGACCAAATATAAACCATCGTTCCATTTGACTGTTGTCTCGACGTTCTACTGCCTGCACTCCTTGTCCTTGACACTCGCTCTGGCTGCACGCTTTCTGTCTGCTCTCCGCTTGCTTTTAGTTTTTAGTTATTTTTGTTATTTTTTATCTTTTATTTCTAAAATATAGAGCTCAATCAGCAGACACCGACAATAGATCGACTGGAAAGGCACAGAATTACAGAAATACATTAAACTAGACATTTAGTTAACTGAGTTTTCCACTAGCCGTCAGACTAAAAACTCGGGCACAGTTATCAGGACTACCATGGCTCCTATCACTACAGCGGGTTCTTCGTGCTGCTCCAACTGCTACAGACTCCTACGGAAAATCGCTGTGCTGGAGACAAAAATGCTCACAATCCTACCTGGAATGGACAGGAGAAATGGTTCCAGATCACTCGAGGGTGAGTCAAAATCTAACACAGAACAACCAGCTAAGTTAAGGCTAGACAGCTTAACAGACTTCCCGAAGCTTGACAGAATTCAATCAAAACAGGGGAACAGAAACGAGCCATGTGAGAGAATAAGTCGGTGGCACAAACTTGGAGCAAAACCAAAAGCACAAAAGCAGCAGGTGGCTGTCTTAATGTCTTCCACGCCAGTCTGTTCATCATGGGCTCGGAAAGCTAAAACTATTCCAAAAGCTAGCACAATTGCACCCCATGGGAAAATAGCAGGGTCGCAACAAAAAACAATCCCTTTGCTGAATCGTTTTGAACCGCTCAGAAATCTGATCGAGGTTACCCCCAGTGGTAATGGTAACGAATCAAAACCAGCGAAGCTGACTATAAAAGGGGTCTCAAAGCGGGCTAGCAAAAACACGAGGCTGATCAAGCAGAGGCCCTCGCCTGATGCAGAGAACGCTCCGAAAACTCTGATCGTCGGTGACTCTGCCATCAAGAATATAGGCAGCAGATCAATGCTAACATGCTGCCTCCCGAACGTGACTGTCTCGGAATTAAATGAGGAACTTCCCAACATTCTCTCCCAGCATTGAGCGATCGACCGAATTATTCTGCACGTGGGCAGAAGTGACATTCGCAGAGAGGAGTCAGAAATCTTAAAGAACAACTTCACTGAACTGTTTAATACACTTGAGAAGCTGAATGCTCAGAAGTTCATCAGTGGACCTCTCCCAGCCCGAGGATCTAATATGTTTTCACGGCTACTCAACCTCAACACGTGGCTAAGCAGAACCTGCAGTTTGAAAGGTTTGGATTATATTGACAATTTTAATCTATTCTGGGGGCGCAGAGAATTTTTTTACCCAGATGGCACCCACCTAAGCAAGACTGGAGTGAAGGCACTAAAGGACAACCTACATTTTGCTCTTCACCACCCATCTGCTTCTTGGACTGACTCGACACAATACGTGCATCCTCAACCTGCCTCACCTGCTTTCAACCATGAAGGACCATCAAACATACAATCCCCATCACTGGAGAACACGGCTCAGGCTGAGTTTCTGACTCTTGATGAAAGCTATTACGACCTTCATCATCAGGCAGTGACACAGCAGTCAACAGCAGAGACATCACAGTCATCCTCCAACTTCTCTCTCTCAACAACATCACCTCCACATATGGATTTCACTGAGAAAATGGAGAAGCTGGAAAAACAAAAACAGAACTCAAAAACAAACATAAAGAACCCCGATGGACTTCAGCTGGGGAATGCAGGCAGCAACAAAAAGAAAAGAAGAAAACTAAAAGACGCTGGGCGCGAACCCCGGCCGCTCGGGTGAGAGCCGGGCACGTAACCAGCGCGCTGCTGCAGCGGGGGACAGCAGATAACTAAATGCGCTTTAGGTGCTACAATTATTTTAAGCTACAAAGCCTCGAAATCGCCTCAGGCGCAGTTCGAGGTAACAGACGGCTCCGTTATCAGCCGCAGCTAGAGCCAATCTGTTAAAGCACACGAAAAGGGTGCAGATTCGAACCGGGTGAGCTGGCAGTACGGCCACGCGCTTGGCGGTGTCGCCACCCAGCGGTTGCAGAATCCCAGACTAAATGTTTTAAGCTACAAAGCCCCGAAATCGCCTCTGGCACAGTTCGAGGTAACAGACGGCTCCTTCATCAGCCGCAGCTAGAGCCAATCTGTTAAAGCACACAAAAATGGTGCGGATTCGAACCGGGGAAGCTGGCAGTACGGCCACGCGCTTGGCGGTGTCGCCACCCAGCGGTTGCAGAATCCCAGAATAATTATTTTAAGCTACAAAAGCCCCGAAATCGCCTCTGGCGAAGTTCGGGGGAAACAGAGGGCTCCGTCATCAGCCGCAGCTAGAGCCACTCTGTTATGAAAACTGAGTAAAGAGAACCGGTTAACAAAACAGTTAAACAAGCTCCTAGTGCGGATTCGTACCGGGGAGTGCTGGCAGACCAACCGAGTGTCTTACGGAGTCGCCACCCACCGGTTGCCGAATACAACAGCTAGATTAGCTAGGGAGACATTAGCGGTGAGAGGACCAGCGCCGTGTCACGGGGCTGGCTTCACCCGCTAATGCTAAATGCTAACAAATAAAATAAAAACAGTACGAGGACTGCACGACATCGCACCACGCTACTTCTAAGAAGGTAAAAGAAAAGCTAATTACCTCAACCTTATGGTCTACACACCCTGATGGCCTTATGCCACCAGGGGTACCTCCTAAGGCTACAAAAAGAAGCGTGGAGGAGCTGTAATCAGTCCCCACGGACACCGCCGTGCCCAAAACAAAAGGAGAAAACAAGACAGAAGGTGCGACGCCTGCAGCCAGGCGGCGTGCCCTTAAATAAGGGAGCCGCAGCTGCAGGTCGTTCGCCCTAACGAGCTGGCCTATTATTAAAGGCCTAGCTCCATACTGCTCTGTAAGGCCTGTGACGTCGGGGAAGAGTGGTAAGTCCCACAAACGCCACTGAACCTTACAGTTGTGATGTGTTCAGGGTCCTCGCTATAGCAGATATGATACTGACAACAGTTTGGAGAGTAAGCTTGGACCCAGTACGCCTGAAATGTTTTTTATTCCTGTGTTGATTAGAAATAGAAAGAATAGAACGCATTCAGCATATCAAGTCAACCAGTCTAACCTCTTACCTGTACCACGACAACCTCGGGCTGCCCCAGGGGCTCCTGTGGTTCCTTTAAAGCTAGCTCTGATTAATATTAGATCTCTAGCCAACAAATCATTTTTAGTGAATGACATAATTCTATCCTACAGTTTAGATTTTCTGTTTCTAACTGAAACATGGTTAGCAGAAGGCAGCAGTGCTACTGTTCTTAATGAAACAGCACCAGCAAACTTCAGTTCTATGAATGTGTGTGGAAGTGGTAGGAAAGGTGGAGGAGTAGCTGCCTTATTTAAAGATGTATTCCAGTGCAAAGAGACTGTGCTTGGCAATTTTATGTATTTTGAATACCTCTGTTTTATTTTAAAGGGTACTCCCAACATTTTATTTTTAACCATTTATAAACCTCCAAGATACTCTGCACATTTTATAGATGAATTTGCTGAACTACTGTCAGTTATCTCCACTGAGTACAGCTTCTTCATCATAACTGGGGATTTTAACATCCACTTAGATAATAACAAGGACAACAACACCAAAGAACTTTTTGGTCTTTTTGACACGTTTGGTCTATTGCAACATGTGAAAGGGCCTACACATACTCGAGGGCACACTCTGGATCTAGTTATTTCTAAAGGTCTTAACATTTCTTCTGTTATGGTCAAGGACTTGGCCCTATCTGATCATTGTTGTGTCTTCTTTGAAATGCTGATCACTCCAGATGCTCAAACTAGCTCTGTTTCTGTTAAGAAAAGGTGCATAAATGAAAGTACTAGTTCTCAGTTTATGGAGGCCATAGCTATATCACCAACTTTAATTGCAGAGTCAGTTGAACTCCTGGATAACTTTAATGTGAAAATATTGACTGTCATGGATGTGGTTGCCCCGGTAAAAGTCATGAAAACGTTGAGCAAACAGAAAGCACCATGGCGTAACACAATGATGATAATAGCTCTGAAAAAAGAATGCAGGAGAGCTGAACGTAAGTGGAGGAAAACTAAACTTCAAATCCACTATGATCTCTATAAGCAAAGCCTTTGTAGTTGTAACTCGGAGTTATGCAGGGCTAAACAGCTGCACTTCTCTAAGATCATTAACAGGAACATCAACAACACCCGCACTCTATTCAACGTGGTCCACAAGCTTACAAATCCTCCAAAACAGATCACACCAGAACTTCTGTCCACAGAGAAATGTAATGAAAAAATCTAAACTATTAGACTGACCATCAACGCCACTCAGTCAAACAATGAAACCATGCCGCCCCTACAGTCACCTAGAAATAACATGACTATTATGTCACAATTTAATACAATAGACCAAAAAACTCTGGAGAAAACAGTTCAGCATCTTAAATCATCGACATGTTGTCTCGACATGCTGCCATCTGAATTTTTTAAAACTATTTTTAACTCTGTAAAAACTGATTTGCAACAAATAGTTAATGGCTCACTAGCATCAGGCGTTTTCCCAAAGTCACTGAAAACAGCTGCCATTAAGCCACTCCTAAAAAAGAGAACTCTGGATGCGTCTGTGTTAAACAACTACAGGCCGATCTCAAATCTTCCTTTCATAGTTAAGATCATTGAGAAAGTTGTTTACAATCAAGTCAGCAGTTTTTTGAATTCCAGTGGTTATTTTGACAAATTTCAGTCAGGCTTTCGAGCTCACCACAGCACTGAAACGGCTCTCATAAAAGTGGTAAATGATCTACGGCTGAATACTGACTCGGGTAAAATATCAGTTCTGGTTTTACTGGATCTTAGTGCTGCCTTTGACACTGTAGATCATAGAATATTGCTGGACAGGTTGGAAAACTGGGTTGGACTTTCCGGAACAGTCCTTAATTGGTTCAGGTCTTATTTAGAAGACCGGAGTTACTTCGTCACTATTGGCAGCTATGAATCTGACAGGGTGGCTATGACATGTGGAATCCCCCAGGGATCAGTTCTCAGACCTCTTTTGTTCAATCTTTATATGCTGCCATTAGGCCAAATGCTACAGGCTAACAACATTGATTACCATAGTTATGCAGATGACACACAGATATATCTGGCTCTCTCACCAGATGATTACAGCCCAATAGATTCACTGTGTCAGTGTCTGGAGGACATCAATAACTGGATGAGCCAGAATTTTTTACAGTTAAATAAGGACAAAACAGAGATTGTCGCGTTTGGCAGCAAAGAGAAGAGGATTAGTGTCAGTGAACACCTCAGTTCCCGGTCTCTAAAAACCAAAGACCAAGTCCGAAATCTTGGCGTTCTAATAGACTCAGATCTCACATTCACCAGCCATATTAAAACCATCACCAAAACAGCCTTCTACCATCTTAGAAATATAGCCAAAATCAAGGGTCTAGTGTGCCAACAAGACCTAGAGAAGCTGATCCATGCTTTTATCTCCAGTAGGGTGGACTATTGTAATGGTCTCTTAACTGGACTTCCCAAAAAGACCATTAAACAGTTACAGCTCATTCAGAACGCTGCTGCTAGAGTTTTAACTAAGACGAAGAGAACTGAGCACATCACTCCAGTTCTAAAATCTCTACACTGGCTTCCGGTTAGTTACAGAATAGAATTTAAAGTGCTGCTACTGGTCTATAAATCACTGAATGGGTTCGGCCCAGAATACATCTCAGATATGTTTAGAGAATATAAACCCAGTAGATCTCTTAGATCCATGGACTCAGGTCAGCTAGTTGAGCTCAGAGTCCAAACTAAACATGGTGAAGCAGCATTTAGCTGTTGGGCTGCATAGAACTGGAACAGACTGCCAGGAGATATTAGATGTTCCGCAAATGTAGAAATCTTTAAATCCAGGTTAAAAACTTTTCTTTTTTCTTGTGCCTATGATTGAGCTCAAAATTTTTGCTATTACCCTAATTTTACCATATTTCTTTTAGTTTTTCTTGCTCTTAATAATTCTTTTTATAGAGTAGTGTACATTCTAAATTGTAGTGTATATTCTACTATATTTTCTTTTAGTTTTCATGTTAATTGCTTATCTCTCTTGTTTTAATTTCGTATTTCCCAAATTGTAAGGTATATTTTACAATATTTTCTTTTAATTTTTCATGTTCTTAATTTTTATCTCTCTTGTTTGAATTTCATGTTCTCTTAATTGTAACTAAATGTTTGCAAGAAGTCTTTCTGAGGTTCTAGATCTCAGGAATGTTTTATTGCTTTTAATTATTTCCTCATGTAAAGCACTTTAAATTGCCACTGAGTATGAAAGGTGCTATACAAATAAACTTGCCTTGCCTTGCCTTGCCTTACATTTCCATCTACTTTGTGTACAGCAAGGTCATTCAACGACCTCTGAACGACCAGAAAATCAAAACACACACACACACACACACACACAATGTTTTAATGAAACCTGGATTTACATCTAGACGTACAAGCTAAGCAGTGACGGGTGGTTCGATGGTTAATATTAAAGTTGATGGATCTTGTAAACAGGAATAAACACTAAACTCGAGTCTGTTTGCTTGGTCACCCAGTATGTCAGGAAAAATTTAAATTAAAAATAAACAAGTATTCATGCAGTTCTATTCATACAAAAGCATATTGTAATTGATTAATACAATGCCATCTGAGGGGTCAAAGGCCATGGGCATTCAATACTGTTTTTTAGCGCTGCCCAGACTTATAACGTGTTATGGGATGTATGCAGAAGCCTCCATGTGGCGCGTCCTGGGCAATGCTGATGACAGAAGCCGTACTACAGTAACTGACTGAAGAAGCCCATTCTGCACCCATTGACCACCAACGTGAGCCACTATGCCAGCGCTAGTAGCGACCTCAGTTAACATTGAAGGATACACTATAACAAAGGCTGATGTGCTAGCTAGCCACTGCAACGGATCTAACATCATCTGTATGCAGGAGACCCATCTGGGCCAAAATGACAAGGCATGAAACTGGTAGCTGAAATCCATCATCCAAGGTATGGATCAGCTGGATGTCAGTGACATTCATACCAACAGCTCGGACAGAGATCACCATCACCTCTCTGTACAAACCACCTGCCAGCCCCTTCGTATGGCCCGACCTACCACCCAAATGCAGAAAGAAGTTTGCTGTTGTGATCGGAGACTTTAACTCACCACACAATGTGGGGCTACGACTCTACTGACAGTGATGGTGAGCTAGTCGAAAGCTGAATGGAAAATATACAGCTGGAGTTAATACACAAAGCTAAACTCCCAAAGTCCTTTAACAGCAAATGCTCTTCTGGACGTTGAACTCTCACCTGACAACTACGCCATGTTTGTCCAGGCAGTGAAGAGGACAGAACAAGCTCACATCCCTCACGGATGCCGGACAAAACACATAGCTGGTGTCACAGAGGGTCTGTCATGGTATGGGGGTGTGTCAGTACCAGGGTGTATCATGGTATGGGGGTGTGTCAGTACCAGGGTGTATCATGGTATGGGGTGTGTCAGTACCAGGGTGTATCATGGTATGGGGGTGTGTCAGTACCAGGGTGTGTCATGGTATGGGGGTGTGTCAGTACCAGGGTGTGTCATGGTATGGGGGTGTGCAGTCTCTGTAAGTAACTTTCCCTTTAACCAAGATCATCCAGCAATCTAATTAACAAACCTGCCTGAGATTCATACCAGAGATCTAAAAAATATGAGAAACAAAACAAACACTTCATTTCAAAAACTAAAACCTAAATGCTCGTTTTATTGAATTCTTATTAATATTTCACTTGCATAATAATTTGGAACACAGTGTAATGCAGAAAAGTACATGGAGTGTTAGGGTTTTCACTGTTTTTGCTGTTTTTAATTAAATTTATGTAAAAAAAAAAAAAAAAAAAAAAATTAAGCAGAATTTCAGGACCCAGTTCTTCAAATAGCCAATAAAACACAATGAAACAGAATCATGTTCACAGCTAAAGCCATTGTGCTTACTAATCAATGCATTAAACACGGACGTATTTATGCTAATAAATACAAAACACAAGCAAATCTGTTTCGAACGCCCTCTCTAGCGCAGATAAAGATGCTAAACAGAGGAATTCAGTCTGCTACAACCGCTGAGCCGCGCTGAGCACATTTCTGTCTTCATACTGATTCTGCAGTAACGTCAGTGATGGATCAGCGACTCTTCATCCTCCTGTTCTTCACAGGTGAGACAATATCAGCGTTACAGCAGTCGAGTACGTTACCGTGTTTGTATTTACTACATGATGTGCAGGTTTATCATTTAAAGTCGCAAATCTGAGAGAATAATAATAGTATATAACAGAGTAGTAATAGGGACAGGGGGAGCCTAGTGGGTAGAGCTTTGGGCTATCAATCGGAAGATTGTTGGTTCAAATCCAGGTTCTACTTATCAATATCTGACCCTGCGCTCTGACAAGCTGGTCTATGCAAGAAGATCATTCCATTACATTTACCCCTTTATATGATAAATAAAGGTTCTTCACTCTTCTAAGAGGAACATTATGATATGAAGAGACCAGTAACAGACCTCCAAAAATACTAATCAGAACAGTTTATATATTGTAATGATTAAAATAACAACCCCTTCACCACCACCTCCCCTCTTTAGAAGACTCTATAAGCAATGTAAACACAAATGTACACATTGTTTATATATGTGTGTATCATATCTTTCAACTATAAACAAATGAAAACATAAAATGCAGCTTTTAAATCATCATGTATCTAAAACCTGAACCTAATCACTTGTGTAACGACTGCAAACTATTGTGACACTTGCGATGAATCTTTTTACGTCTCAGTGGAAGAATCTTGTTCCACTTTTCTTGCTCAGTTGTTTGAACTCTGGTACTTTGGAAGGTTTTCCAGACTGAACTGCTGGTTTAATGAGATACTGTTATGGAAAAATCCTCTTCAGCCGTGTGCAAATACTGAACCAAAAGCAAGGGATGCAGATTAGCAGAAAAAATAAAGACGTTTATTGTCACGAGTCAAAAACAACTGGTGTGCAAACCTTTTTTAAACTATTCTGTCTTGTTTTCACTGGTTACTCACCTCGTGCCTGTGTACTATTCTTTACCTCAAACAATCAACATGAGAATGGTTAACGTCCAATCATTCCAGGAGAGTCGAAAACGCTTCCATTAATGCAATAACAACTTAGGAACACCAAACCTCTCTAAATTATAACTAATCGAGTGATGCGTACGCGCTCTCTACTGCGGAATAACAAGCCAGTGGTCCGAACGGAAGAAAATGATGTGGTTTGTCAACTTGATTTTGAACCGGTTCCGTGTGTTTCCGCTGAAAAAAGAGGTTCCAGACTGAGAATCAGCGTCTAATCTGGCACCACATAATACTGGCTTCTGCGTGTCGAGGTTTGAGAAGCTGCTAAACCGCGTTTGTGCTGCATTTTCACCTTTTAAAGTTCACCTGATTAAATCCTGAGCCAGTTTGCCGCTGATAGGCGCTGATATTTTCAGTGAGATGAACGGTGTGATATGACGTGGTAAAGGTGACCCGGACAGTGTAAACACTTTACGGTGAAAATGCACAAATCCCCACTCTACCACTGCTCTTTACTTTCTTAATGTAATGCCCACCGTTGATGACGCAAATTGATTCCCAAATACTGGTTAATAATTGGTTCCCAAATACTGGTGGAAACGTGGGTCAGTTCTCTACAAAACACCAAGGTTCAAAGAAAACTGAACAGAACCGGTTCAAGAACCAGAACCAAGAGTTCTTTTGGTGGAAAAACCCAGCTCTTATTAAACAGCTCGACTCATTGGAGAGTTCAATCAGGCTGGTTATTGCAGGTTCCACAGGTTATGTGGCTTATGGAACCATGGTAGCAAGCTAAGCTAACTGCCACGCTTAATGGGAATTTATAGAAACCATTGGGCTTTTGGGTTTGGGTTTTTTCTCCTTTTCAAATGGCTTCAGTGGTCTGTGTTTTATAACTTTGAAACAATACAATTAAAATAGCCAAACAGAAAACAATTGATCACTCTGACTGAATGAAATGATGTTGTAAAAATGTGTTGTCCTCTCATGCAGCTGAGTTTTCATAGATGGTTAATGTGCTGCTTAAAATCATGCTTTGGCATCAGTATGTAAATGTGTGACCCACTAAAAGCTTAAAGTGATATTACTGATGTCTGATATTACAAAACTTTGAAGGATTATTGACTCGTCAGAAATGAACAATGAACCTTAAACTGTTGAAATCCTCGTCCACAGGAGTCACCCCCCTCGACCTGTCCATCCCTCGTAAGTACTATCTGATTCAGGGGCCGAAAACGTGGGACGACGCCCTGACTTACTGCCGAACCCACCACGTCGACCTGGCTACCATCGAAAACGCAGCCGAAATGGTTCAACTCAAAGCTGAAGCTCAGAAGAACATGTTCACCTCCAGTGCTTGGATTGGACTCTACAACGACGTGAATAGCTGGCGCTGGTCACTCGGAAACGAGCCGCTCGGAAGCTGGACGAAGTGGGATTTGGATTTGCCAGAGCCGAACAATAATGGAGGAAAGCAAACGTGTGGCTGGATATCTTACGGGGAGTGGTTCGATAACAAGTGTACTATAATCGCTCCATTTATGTGCTTTGATGGTAAGAAACTACATCAGGTTACAAACTTCAGAACATTGAGGTGAAAAAAGCCGGGGACTTAGGTAGCGCAGCCCACCAACAACAAGTCTTAATTCTCCAGTTCAAGTTTCAGTGACGCCACTGGCCTGCTCAGCTGCTCAGCAGACGCAGTTGGCAACCGGGTGGCTGGGCACCCTCTAGTGGACACAATCGGTAGTGCCTGCAGCAGACAAAATTGGCCACTAAGATCTGCTGAAAAAGACTGGACAAAAGATTTTTTTCACTCTTTCTTATTCCTTAAATACAGAAAAACGTTTACATACACTGTAGGAGACATGTACACATCTATTTCCAGAAAAGTTGGGACAGTAGCTAAAACAGACTCATTCACTTTCTTAACCGCTTATCCACAGCAAAAGCTGTGTTGACATTTCAGAGTTAAACATTTCAGAGTTGATTTTCACTCTCAAAGTGTCATTTTAACACATTCGGATTTAAATTGTGTTCAGTGTTGGAGTTATTTGGCAGAGTTGATTGGATTGTTAACCTAACTTAGATTAACTTAAACTCCGCCTCTAGATTAACTTAAACTCTGTCCATGCATTTTACTTCTTCGGTTGGAGACAAGGAGACGACGGCACCATTTTCCTCCTCTCAAGTTTACGCGGTAAGTGTAATTAATTCAGTCTTAATGAAAGTGTACACTGATGATGATATTGTCAGTATAAAACATAGCTGTACTGAAGGATGTGTGTGAGAGTGAGAGAGAAAGTTTCTGTTGTAGGAATGCTGCACTAATTGACTGCAGCTGATTGCTGCCACTTAAGTTACATCAGCTGCTTTTGGTCCTGTGTGATTTTTTTTGTTTGCGTGTGCAGCCGTCTAGTCAGCTAGGTTAGCAAGCTAAATGACTTGTTTTCTCCCTGCCTACTGGGGAACTGTGTACTGTAACTGTGTACTGTGGTTGTTTTTGTTCTTTTTTCAATGATTATTCTGGGCAAATGGTTAACATATTGGTGGCTCATATGATTGATAATCATGGGTATGTGTGTTCCATATTCTTTTTATTTGTCTCAAATAACTGCATGACAATTACATACATTTAAGTTAGATATTTAATCTCTTTTCAGATTAAATGAGAATCTGAGAAGATGATGAGGGACATTTTTTCAGCACCGCCAGAAACTTGTTAATGATCCAGGCAGAAGTGCTGATATCCTTTCCATCTTCCCAAGATTTCTGGATACAAAAGGATTGGTAAGTTTGGAATGATGTTTATACTGGGTTGAAATTAAGCATTTAATGTAGTAGTACAACTAGTAGTTTAAAATTAATTCTTTATTAAAGGCTGATTAAGACTCTCCTGTTTTGATAACAAGACAGAATGTGTTCTTCAAGCCAAATATCATAAAAGTGGCCAAGAGGCTCACTTCAACACCAGAGCTGCGTCACGTGTTGCAGAAAGTTCACCAGGAAGTGATCTCGAGGCGACATGTGTGTTTTAATGCATTTGCTATAATTTTCACCTTTCATAACTTTGTAATTATAGACTAGTTTATACACTGGACAATCATTGTCTGTTTACTGTTCTTAATATATGTCTAATCTGGACACTACTGCACTTTAACTGTATTATATGTAAATAATCTCTATCTTCTGGTTAGATGCTGCTGCATTTGGTTGGCTCTGTACTTGTACTCTGCACAATGACAATAAAGTTGAATCTAATAATTGCAGGCTTTTTTTGCATTAATTCATGCATTCATTATTGTAGAGTTTAAGGTTTAGTTTGTTTATTCTGTTACAAAGTTTATCTGATTTAAGGGAAAATATGACCAATAGATAGACATTTTAAAACGCAACACCTCTCTGTGAAAGTATTACATTTGATGAATTTTCCATTATTTGATTGTGACTTTGTCTTCAGCCTATGACCAACAAATGGCCTGTCTTTGCTTTTGCATCTTCAACCGCCGCCACCAGGAAAAATAAATGTTATTTTTGAAAATTATTTGGTGTATTGGAATTAATTCATATTATTAGAAGAATAATGTAGGGAGTTAAATGAATACTACTGAAATAGTAAAATATAACTCGGAGCAGTGTTATTTTTAGATAGAACCCATCAGTGGTTGCATAGCAGAGCCTGGATTTGAACCACCAATCTTCCGGTTGACAGCCCAAAGCTCTATCTACTAGGCTACCACGGTTCAAGTTTAGCTAAAGTTTGTACTTCCTTAGTTACTTTAACTCTGTTTTATGAGTTAAAACAGGAACTCTGACAAGGTGTTAAACATTTAACTATTTTGAAAGTGTTGATTTAACTCTTAAGAGTGTGGAGCTATATAAACCCTGTGGGAGTTAGTTCAACACTGGACTTTTTGCTGGGTCCAATTAGTGTTGCGGGGAGCCTATCCCAGCTTTTCAATGGGCACAAGGCACACAGTAACACCATGGACCATGGCCAGTCCATCGCAGGGCACACACACCCATTCACCTATAGGGCAAGTCAGTGTCTCCAATTAACCTGACTGCATGTTTTTGGACTGTGGGAGGAAACTGCAGCTCCCGGAGGAAACCCACGCAGAAACAGGGAGAACATGCAAACTCCACAAAGAAAAAACCCAGACCACCCCGCCTGGGGATTGAACCCAGGACCTTCTTGCTGTGAGGCGACAGTGCTACCCACAAGCCCCTGTGCCGCCCCAAATTAATTCAAGTTTAATACATTTATTTTGAGTTTTCACAAATCTGCTACACAAAAGTACCTGAATTATCTGGTGGTATAAAATGTTCTGTTATGTCATTTAACTTCCACCTTATCAAGAATATGTGGACAGTACCAAACAGTCATGCCCAGGCCAAAATGTAATGAATCCACATAGAGTTAAATATGATAAATACAGCCAGACAAAGAATGTGTTCCATTTACTTAGTCACAAAAATAAACCTTTATGAGGAAGGCGGGCTTCACCAGTGAGTTACTGTATGACATTTAACTTTCAATTTAAATTATTTAGTAAGTATTAACCCTTTCTTTTACAATTCTTACAGCCACCCTGTCTGGCGATGCCAGGTACATTTACTATCCTGGTCCGAAGATCTGGGTCGACGCTCAGAGTTACTGCAGACAGCATCACACTGACCTGGCCAGCGCAAGAACCTTAGCAGAACACTCCATTATACAATCGCTCGATCAGTCGTCTAGCTGTTGGATTGGTCTGTTCCGAGACTCCTGGAAGTGGACAGACCAGACCAAGTTCTCCAACATTACCTGGATGCTTGGAGAACCTAATAATTATGAGAAGAAAGAAACGTGTGTTTACTTGAATAACGGTCAGGCTGCTGATGCTCTGTGCTCGTACCTCAAACCTTTCTTCTGTTACAGATGTGAGTAAAGTCTGGTTACGCTCGTTAGTTTACACTGTAAATAATGTAAAGACGTTTATTTTGTTTATTTTGTGCTTTTGTGTCCAGTTGTTACAAAACAACTGAAACTTCTGAGGCTAAAGGTTCAGTCAGATCAGAACATGAACGATCCTGCAGTGAAGGTGGCGCTCCTGGAGAAGGTGAGAAGGTCTCACTCTCTACAAGGTTCTACTGATAAAGTTCAGTTCATCTCCACTTCAGCAGCAAAAAGCTGAATCTTTAACTGAAGCTTCTGTTCTAATCTTCAGATCAAGCAGAAACTAGGAGATCATGGACTGACTGACATCACACTGAAGTGGAACGTGCAGCCGGGCGATGTGGTGTTTCACAAGAGTGAATTAAAGAATGAGAACGTAAATATGAGTGGACAAAACTGCACTGTGCTCAGATTCTGAAATGAAAAAGGACAGTAACAGCTTAGCGGTTAACGTACTGCCAAGTTGCTACTGTTGGACTCCTGAGCAAGGCATTTAACCCTACATGTAATGTAAATGTAAAATGATGTCATATTAATGGAATAGTAATTGAATTTATTTTGTTCACTAAGCTTGTGTAAGATCAGGTGAAGATGACATTAACTCGAGCGACTTGGTTAATCACTTACTGAGTTTTACTGAAGATGATGATTATTGTTATTATGAGTTTGTTTATGAAATGAAAATACTTTTGATCATTTAACCATAACTTAAGCATTCCCATGATGTTGAACCACACCCACAGCGGTAAAAACACATGCTAGAACACCAGAGCTGGGATCTCGAATACATCGTATTGAGTCTCAGCTTTGCCGTGAACGATTGGCCTGTTGTTTAGATGGGGTGGGATATTAAGCCAGATAATGCAATTACGACCTCTGCTGGCTGATTGATGGCACCTGCACAGAGGGAGAGAGTGCTGTCAGGGTGCGTCTCTCCATACACAGTGCTGATCTGCATTGCACTCGTCAAAGTGTAGGTGACAATATGCATACGGCTGCTGCCCACGTGTCGGAGGGGGCGTGGGTTAGCTTCGTTCTCCTCAATCAGAGCGGGGATCGGCATTGGTCGAGAGGAAACGTGACACAATCGAGCAAATGGACGCGCTAAAAGGGAGAAAATGCATAAACAATATATATATAAAAAAGTAGTGAATTATAATTCTTAAACCTTGGCCCTCTGTCCAACCACTTCTCCTCCCTGACTGGAAAAAACCCCGCCTAGTTTACTGCGTACAGCCTAGTTAAGTTTTTACTTTTAACTTCAGGAATAAAGTTGTAAATCCAGCAAACAGCACAGACGAGTTTTTACTTAAACAGCTCATTTCTTAATCAAAATGCAAATCCTCTTACTAATAACTCTAACTAATTAACTAACTAATAACTAATGTCTTTATCACACAAGCTCCATGTACAGTACACTGCTCTTATTGTTTTATTCTGTTCTCCTATACTGTTAAATAAATAGAACTGAAAGCTGAAGTGAGTGTTCGTGTTTACCTTAAATTGAAACTGAAACATGTTTATACAGAAACCTTCACTGTTAACAATTCTATATTACACCCGAGATCTTATCATACAGTTAGAGGCAGCAAAGCTCGTCCATTAGGAGGGAAGATATGATTGTTCAGTCTTACAGTCATTTAAAATTGGTCTCTTATTGAATTGAATTCTTCTGGGCCTCTGACATGTAATTGCTGGCCTTTTACCCACAGCAGAGGAAGACATGCACACATTCAGTGAACAGTGAGAGGTGAAGGGAATAACACTGATTATCTCTTCATCACGGCACCTGTTAGTGGGGGGGATATATCAGACAGCAAATGAACATTTTATCCTCAAAGTTGATTAGAAGCAGGAAAAATGGCCGAGCGTGAGGATCTGAGTAAGTCTGACGAGGGTTAAATTGTGATGGCTAGACGACTGGGTCAGAGCATCTCCAAAACTGCAGCTCTTGTGGGGTGTGTCCCAGTCTGCAGTGCTCAGTATCTATCAGGAACAGTGGTAAACCAGCGACAGGGTCATGGGCGGCCAAGACTCATTGATGCACGTGTGGTCCGTTCCAACAGACGAGCTCCTGTAGCTCAAACTGCTGAAGAAGTTCATGCTGGTTCTGATAGAAAGGTGTCAGAATACACAGAGCAGCACAGTTTGTTGTGTATGGGGCTGCAGAGCTGCAGACCAGTCAGGGTGCCCATGCTGACCCCTGTCCACCACCGATGCTTCCTGCCACAAAGCTAAAATGCTTCAAGAACAGTTTGAGGAGCACAACAACCAGTTTGAGGTTCTGACTTGGCCTAGAACTTCAGACGAGGGTTTAGAACATAACTATTAGTGAGTGTATAGATACAGCTGTAACCAGAGGTGGAAAGTAAGGAATTACATTTACTCGCGTTACTGTAATTAAGTAGTTTTTGTGTACTTGTACTTTTTAAAGTAGATTTTACAACCTGTAATTTTACTTTTACTTAAGTATGTTTTGTATTAAGAATTGTAATTCGCTACATTTTAAATAACATCCGTTACTGAGTAAAATATAAAAAACTCGACATTAAACCGGCCCGTTAGGCTGTGTGATCCGGCCGCTGAGCATTTACGAAATTGTGCTTTAGAGTCGGGCTTGCGAAATGAATCACTGAGTTGACGAGTCAGAAACGACTCACTCCGTTTCATTATGATGTTGTGCATAAACAACTCCATGAATCGGTTCATTTGGTGAAGAGATTCAGATGTATAAACCAATCAGAGCTTCAGAATTCACATTCTGGGTGTAATTTCAATCTCTTTCTTCATTGGTTGTTGTATAAATGACAGTTTAGTGAACGAATCACCAATTTAATCTTTTTACGGGAAAGCTGAGAGAATAAATCTAGTTTTCATTAGTTAGGTGGATAAAACAGTTGGGTCTGGTTTTATATATTCTGGAAACATACAAGATGGTCTTATATAAAGTGGATTCTATCCCTAATGGAACAACACATGGATATAGATCAGGTCAGCAGATAGGTTATGATTTTCTGTTGCTGTGTGACTAATCTGGGTCGTGGTTCTGCTGTTTACGGTACGCTTTCATTTTGCAACGATAGCAAGACATTATGAAATATTGTGATTTATTATGTTCATTTATTTGAAGTAAAACGGAGCATAAATGTGATTTTGAGATTCTGCTGGTTTGTTTTGGATTTTGATCATGTTCCTATGTAAGACCCATTATATTTTTTATAGGTGTAACCCTAATCGCCTAACACCCCCCCCCAGGTACACACCCGACACCCCCACCCCCCACCCTATGCCTGCCACTAACCCGCCAGCCCAGGGTGTTTCTTTATTTCCAGTTCTGAAAGTTGGCAACCCAAGTTGGCACTATTGACCTGAACCAAGTTAGTTAGCGTCAAGTCCAACAAGCTATAAAATACAGCGATTTAGTGTGTTAGGTGTGTAGAGGTTTAATCCATACATGAACTGCTGATATGCTGCATGGCTGGTGAGCTGTGTGTCGTCTGCTGTATCAACTTCTGTTGGAAAATAATGTCCCTCCTTCTGTTAAACAAGTAACTCAGTAACGTTTACTCTTACATTTTAAGAGTACATTTTAAATGAGTTGCTTTTTACTTTAGTAGATTTTTAGACTAGTAATTTTACTTGTACTTAAGTAAAAAATCTTCAAAGTAATAGTACTTTTACTTAAGTACAATATTTTAGTACTCTTTCCACCTCTGGCTGTAACAGTCCCAAATGCTGCTAGTTCAGGTGTAGAACCCCAGACTCCGGCATTAGAGCCCTCACAGTGGGGCGACTGGGTGGCGTCTCGGCGACATAGTCGTAGTGCAAAGCACCAACCATCTCAGTTGCACGTGTTTAACAGGTTTTCCCCACTAAGTGACCCACCCGCTGAGAAGCCTGATAATGTACAGTGGTGTTCAAAAAAATAGCAGTCCAACACCATTAACCTGATAAATCACATTTCTACATAGCAAATAATTTACTTGAAAGTGTTCTAGAGTAATGAAAACAAAACAAACCCAACAATTAGGACATGCATCCCACTCATTCTGAGTTATTGAAGCATTGATTGAAAGGGGCTTGTTCAAAATAATAGCAGTGAGGAGTTCAATTGGTGAAGTCATTCATTCTGCAGAAGAACGGGTGTCAATTTTGGCCCTTATTTAAGGTAGGAGGGGGGCAAATGTTGCACAGGTTGGTCATAGCACATTTCCTTCTGAAATACTGGGTAAAATGGGTTGTTCCAGACATTGTTCTGATGAACAGCGTACTTTGATTAAAAAGTTGATTGTAGAGGAAAAAACATACAGAGAAGTGCAGCAAATTATCGGCTGCTCAGCTAAAATGATCTCAAATGCCTTGAAGTGACAACCAAAACCTGAAAGATGCAGAAGGAAGCGTGGAACTACTGTTTAAATGGATCGAAGAATAGCCAGAATGGCAAATGATCAGCCAGTGATCACCTCCAGAGAGATCAAGGAACATCTGAAGTTCCCAGTGAGTACAGAAGATGATTAAATTAAGCCAATTTACCAGCAAGAACTCCTTGTAAAGTCCCGTTGTTAAGAAAAAGACGTCCTGAATGGGTTCAAATTTGCCAAAAACACATTGACTGGGCCAAAGAGAAATGGCTCAACGTTTGTGGACTGGTGAAAGCAAAATTGTTCTTTTTGAGTCTAGTGGACGTAGACAGTATGTCAGACGACCCTCGATCACTGAATTCAAGCCAGAGTTCACTGTGAAGACAGTAAAGCATGGTGGTACAAAACTATGATATGAGGATGTTTATCATACCATGGTGTTACACCTATTTATCACATACGAGGGATCATGGATCAGTTTAAATATATCAGAATACTTGAGGAGATCATGTTGCCCTATGTCGAAGAAGAAATGTCCTTAAAATGGGTGTTTCAACATGACAATGACCCAAAACATCTTGGTTACAGACAAACAAGATTGAGGTAATAGAGTGACCAGCCCAATCCCCTGACTTCAATCCCAGAGAGAACTTGTGGGCTGATATCTGAAGTGCGTTTTTTTTAGGCAAAACCCAAAAATGCAGAAGAACTGTGGAATGTCGTCTAATCATCCTGGACTGGAATACCTGTTCAGAGGGGCCAGAAGTTGATCGACTCCATGCAACACAGATCTCAGAAACAATTGTTCTGCCACTAAATATTAGTTCAGTAATTTAAAGTAAAGTAAAACCTCAAACTTTTTTTTCAGTTTATAGAAATTTTTTTTGAGTTTTTAAAGAAAAATGCTGCACTGCTATTTTTTTGAACAGCCTAATATTCATTTTTCTCAACTTTCTGTAAAGGATTAACACAAACTGGCTAAATGTTGTTAATGTTCTGATTTAGAATTGAAAGTCTAGTATTTTCAGTGCATTGCATTTATGGAAATAAAAGTTATTATAATGATTTTGTGCTTTATTCACTTTTTTTAAATCACTGCTATTTTTTTGAACACTAATGTAAGTGCTCTGGTTATAGGAGATTCTCAGCTCCGACACGTGCGTATTGCAACCCCCATAGAGACACCAGCGACCATAGTCACTTGTATTCTGGGGGCCAGGGCGCCCGACATCAGAGCAAATCTGAAAGTGCTGGCTAATGCTAATTGTAGATTTTCGAAGATCGTTATCCATGTCGGCACTAATGATGTTCATTTACGGCAGTCTGAGGTTACTAAGAGTAATGTTAAAGAGGTGTGTGAGTTAGCTAGGTCGATGTCCGAGGCAGAGTTTTAATTTTGTGTTTTATTATATTCTATTTTACTTGATTGTAAAGCATTTTGTGGCCTGGTGGCACTTTACTTTTAGCCTTTACTCTATTACACACTGAACTGAAGGACGATGAATGCTCGTTCGCTTTATTCCTCCTAAGGATAATGTACTGTGGCCTCCATCACACCGTTTCCCATCCAGATAAAGAACCACAACTTACTGCTACTATTGTTCTCTATTGCTGCTACTAGCTCTAATGGACAGATGATAAATGTAATTGTACCTGTCAATAGTGACAATAAAGATTCTATTCTAGTGAGTTTTTACTACTTAAACATGAAGAACTTTATTGAGTTTCAGATATCAGGCAAAGTAGCTCTTGTTTATTTACTGTAAACTCATTTGTTATGCAAACTGCATGTTCTGTACCTGTCTACTTTTAACCTCAACCAAATCAGATCGAAATGCAACACATACACAAAAGAACATGTAGACCTGGGTTCACTTTGATCCTGCAGCTTTGATTTAAGCTTTACGGTCATTGATCTGTTATCAATATATTTTATTACTATCTGTATCAAATCTTACTCAAAACAACAATCTGGTCTATAGGACACCGATCAGGCATCTTCCTATTGTGTTGCTCCCCATTTGCTGCCAAAACAGCCCTGACCCGTCAAGGCCTGGACTCCACTAGACCCCTGGAGGTGTGCTGTGGTATCTGGCACCAAGATGTCATCAGCAGATCCTTTAACTCCTGTAAGTTGTGAGGTGGGGCCTCCATGGATCGGACTCGTCTGTAGTTTGAGATCTGGTGAAGGTCATTTACACTTCTGTGAGGCAGCATTAATGCAGAAAAGCACATTGAGATCTACTTTAGGAGGTTCATGTTAACACTGAATGTATAGCGCCATCTAGCGACCACAAAAGGTTATTGTTCATGGTGGAGTAAAAGGGAAATAATTAGATTCCATCACATGATCTGGGAATCCACAGAAAACCAAACCTGCCAGTAAGTTAAAAAGAGGCAGCATAGTCCTTCTTGCAGAGTTTTACTGATTAATTATTATTATCATTATTATTATTATTATTATTATTATTATTATTACAACCCCAAAGGTTGAGTTTCTTACATTGACTTTTATTTGATGTCAGACAGGATGAACCTGAGATATTTCATCTTCATCCTGTCACTGATAACAGTCTGGATGGTTCGTTTCCATTTTTTCCAAAAAAGAGCTGGAATGCTGATTCATCACCACAATACACGTTTCCACTGTGTGATGGTCCATCCTAGATGCCTCCGAGCCCAGAGAAATGGACGCCGCTTCTGGACATGGTTAACATAAGGCATCTTGTTTGCACAGTAAAGTGTTAAGTATGATTAGTGCAGTAACTCTGTATTGTAGAGCTGATAAAGGTTTGATAAACTAATCCCTCACCCATGTGGTTATATCAGCTAGTGTTGAGTGGAGGTTCTTGATGGCGTCTGAGGGATGGAAGATCACGAGCGTTCAGATTAAGCTCACACCCTCCACCTTTACACACTGAAATTCCTCCTGATTCCTTGAATGGTTTAATGATATTCTGCACTGTAGAGGGAGAACATGCAAATCCCTTCCAATCTTTCTTTGAGGTTCATTGTTTTTAAACATTTCAATCATTTTCTCACACATTTGTGGACAAACTGGATCCTCTGATCATATTTACTCATCAGAGACTCTCAGCCTTTCCTGGATGCTGCTTTTGTACCAAACCATGATTACAATCACCTGTTCACATCACCTGTTTAACATCACATCATTATTTAGTGTTTTCACCTCATTACTAGCCCTAATTTGCCCCCATCCCAACTTTTTTGGAATGTGTTGCAGGTCTGAAATGCAGGAATGGATGTTTATTAATAAATGAAATGAAGTTGAGCAGATAAAAGATGAAATATCTCAGCTTCATCCTGTCTGACATCAAATAAAAGTCAAAGTCAGTGTAAGAAACATTTTCCATCCCGTCCCAACTCTTTCTGATTTGGGGTTGTATATATACACATGAACCCAGGACCTTCTTGCAGTGCTACCCAGCTCTACCCAGTGCACCACTGTGCCGCCCATTGTTATCATCTGTTACGTTTGTAAAATGTACCTTCACCTGAGTAGTTGTTGCCAAAAATGACCTACACGTAACCCCTAAAATCAAGCAACTTTGCATAAAAATGTTCTTTGTTAAACATGGTGGCGTGTCCTTATTTACCCCTAAGACAAGAAAGTGAGCTGTTGTTTATCTTCCTAAGCTGAATTTGTTTTGCAAACTACCTGCACTTGTCGTTCTGCCTCTTTTGTCCGATCAGTCAGGTTTGATTATGGTGGAGAGGTGGGCGCTGATGTCCTGTGAAAGCCTTCATGACCTTGTTACCTGCTCGCTCTCCTTTTTAGTTCTGCTGTAATAATTAGTGGGCGAAGCCTAAAGCTACTCTTTGCAGAACTGATATTTTACTTCTAATGATTCACATTGTAACTCCATCTTCTGTTGTTTTACCCCGAGGTGGTTCTGATGGAAACCTGTTTACCCACTCGAGGTTGTTGAGACTAACAATGCTGCTCCTGCTAGATGTGACGGAAACCTGGCATGTTTGCATTAAAAATGTAAAGAACTCGGTACGGACTTTATCACAGACTGGACTGAATGCTGAAGAACTCAGATTATTTTTGCTAGTTATAACTTTTAGTTCAAATCCTATTTTTTTTAAGTTTCCTCCAGGCCACCTGTAGAGGACGGGGTCCCTACTGAGTCTGGTTCCTCTCAAAGTTCTTCCTGTATTTTTAAGGACGTTTTTCCTGCCACTGTCGCCCTCGGCTGCTCAACAGGAGGTTTTTGGTCTGTTGGTCCTGGATTTTGTAAAGTTGCTTTGAGACAATGTTCATTGTAAAAAGCGCTATATAAATAAACTTGACTTGAGATCCACAAGAGACGAGTTGTCTAACCTAATGCTGAACACCAGGATTTCTTTGTGACACCCAGATCAGATGTCAAAATCTATTTTTTTCATATGTTTAATTACTAAAGTGATTCTGTAATCATAAAGAGGTAAGAACTGGGTTTGACTGCTTTATTGAGTCTCCAGTATTGAACAGAGTTGCTCTTGTTTAGTCTTGTTTATTTACTTTAGATCAATTTGTAATGCAAACGACCTTCATGTTCTCTATCCATCTGTTCAACCTCAGTCAAATCAGATGTAAATATAACACAAACAACATGTAGATCAGAGTTTACTTTCATCCTGCAGCTTTGATTTAAGGTTTCAGGTCATTAAACTGTTAATAACTTGGTCTGTGTGAGATTTAAAACAGAAATTATATACACATATAGAAATTAATTAAACTATAGAATTCATTATACCCACGAATAGAAACTCATCCAACTATAGAATTTATTATACCCATGTATAGAAATTCATTAAACTATAGAATTCATAATACCCACATATAAAAAAGTCATCAAACTATAGAATTCATTATACCCACATATAGAAATTCATCCAGGTCTAGAATTCATTACACTCACGTATAGGAAAGTTATAAAATTATAGAATTCATTATACCCACGTATAGAAACTCATAAAAAACTATAGAATTAAGTATGCCCACATTTAGAAACTCATCAAAGTATAGAATTTATTATACCCACACTATAGAAATTCTTTAAACTATAGAATTCATTATACTCACATATAGAATTCATCCAAGTATAGAATTCATTATACTCACATATAGAATTCATCCAAGTATAGAATTCATTATATCCATGTATAGAAACTCATTCAAGTATAGAATTCATTATACCCACATATAGAATTCATCCAAGTATAGAATTCATTATACCCACGTATAGAAACTCATTCAAGTATAGAATTTGTTATACCCACGTATAGAAACTCATTCAAGTATAAAATTTATTTTACCCACATATAGAAGTCATTAAAGTAAAGAATTCATTATATCCACGTATAGAAACTCATCAATCTATAGAATTAAGTATACCCACATATGTTACAAATAACCAAATTTATTATACACACATACAGTATATCGAAATTCATTAAACTATAGAATTCATTATACCCACGAATAGAAACTCATCCAACTATAGAATTCATTATACACAGATATAGAAATTCATTAAACTATAGAATTCATAATACCCACATATAAAAGTCATCAAACTATAGAATTCATTACACTCACGTATACAACATTTTTTCAAACTACAGAATTCATTACACTTACATATATAATTTCATCCAGGTCTAGAATTCATTACACTCACAAATAAAAACGTATCAATCTATAGAATTAAGTATACCCACATATAAGTCATCAAATACCCAAATTTATTATACACACATATAGAAATTCATTAACCTATAGAATTTATTATATCCACGTATAGAAACTTATGATAAACTGTAGAATTCATTATACCCACGAATAGAAACTCATCCAACTATAGAATTCATTACACCCACGTTTAGAAATTCATTAAACTATAAAATTCATAATACTCACATATAGAAATTCATCCAAGTCTAGAATTCATTACACTCACGTATAGAAAAGTTATAAAATTATAGAATTCATTATACCCACATATAGAAACTCATGAAAAACTATAGAAATCATTATACCCATGAATAAAAACTTATCAATCTATAGAATTAAGTATACCCATATGTCATCAAATTACAGAATATATTGTACACACTTGTAGAAACTCATGAAAAACTATAAAATTCATTATACCCACGTTTAGAAACTCTTATTATTTTTTATACTCATTAAATTTATTATACCCACACTATGGAAATTCATCAATCTATAGAATTCCTTATACCCACATATAGAAGTCATCAAATTACAGAATTCATTATACCCACATATAGAAATTCATCCAAGTATAAAATTCATTATATCCACGTATAAAAACTCATAAATCTATAGAATTAAGTATACCCACGTTTAGAAACTCATTAAAGTATAGAATTTATTATACCCACACTATATGACCTTTACCAAGGGCACTGACACACCCCATACCATGATACACCCTGGTACTGACACACCCCAATACCATGACACACCCTGGTACTGACACCCCCCCATACCATGACACACCCTGGTACTGACACACCCCAATACCATGACACACCCTGGTACTGACACCCCCCCATACCATGATACACCCTGGTACTGACACACCCCCATACCATGATACACCCTGGTACTGACACACCCCCATACCATGATACACCCTGGTACTGACACACCCCAATACCATGACACACCCTGGTACTGACACACCCCATACCATGACAGACCCTGGTACTGACACACCCCCATACCATGATACACCCTGGTACTGACACACCCCCATACCATGATACACCCTGGTACTGACACCCCCCCATACCATGATACACCCTGGTACTGACACACCCCCATACCATGACACACCCTGGTACTGACACGCCCCCATACCATGATACACCCTGATACCATGATACACCCTGGTACTGATACACCTCCATACCATAATACACCCTGGTACTGACACACCCCCATACCATGATACAACCTGGTACTGACACACCCCCATACCATGATGCACCCTGGTACTGACACACCCCCATACCATGATACACCCTGGTACTGACACACCCCAATACCATGATACACCCTGGTACTGACACACCCCCATACCATGATACACCCTGGTACTGACACACCCCATACCATGACACACCCTGGTACTGACACCCCCCCATACCATGATACACCCTGGTACTGACACCCCCCCATACCATGATACACCCTGGTACTGACACACCCCCATACCATGATACACCCTGGTACTGACACCCCCCCATACCATGATACACCCTGGTACTGACACACCCCCATACCATGACACACCCTGGTACTGACACGCCCCCATACCATGATACACCCTGATACCATGATACACCCTGGTACTGATACACCTCCATACCATAATACACCCTGGTACTGACACACCCCCATACCATGATACAACCTGGTACTGACACACCCCCATACCATGATGCACCCTGGTACTGACACACCCCCATACCATGATACACCCTGGTACTGACACACCCCCATACCATGATGCACCCTGGTACTGACACACCCCCATACCATGACAGACCCTGGCACTGACACCCCCCCATACCATGACACACCCTGGTACTGACACACCCCCATACCATGATACACCCTGGTACTGACACACCCACATACCATGAAAGACCCTGGTACTGACACACCCCATACCATGACAGACCCTGGCACTGACACCCCCCCATACCATGACACACCCTGGCACTGACACCCCCCCATACCATGACACACCCTGGTACTGACACACCCACATACCATGAAAGACCCTGGCACTGACACACCCCCATACCATGACAGACCCTGGTACTGACACACCCCCATACCATGACAGACCCTGGCACTGACACCCCCCCATACCATGACAGACCCTGGCACTGACACACCCCCATACCATGACAGACCCTGGTACTGACACCCCCCCATACCATGACAGATCCTGGTACTGACACACCCCCATACCATGACAGATCCTGGTACTGACACACCCCCATACCATGACAGACCCTGGTACTGACACCCCCCCATACCATGACAGATCCTGGTACTGACACACCCCCATACCATGACAGACCCTGGCACTGACACACCCCCATACCATGACACACCCTGGTACTGACACACCCCTATACCATGACAGACCCTGGTACTGACACACCCCCATACCATGATACACCCTTGTACTGACACACCCCCATACCATGACAGACCCTGGCACTGACACACCCCCATACCATGACAGACCCTGGTACTGACACCCCCCCATACCATGACACACCCTGGTACTGACACACCCCATACCATGATACACCCTTGTACTGACACACCCCCATACCATGACAGATCCTGGTACTGACACCCCCCATACCATGACAGACCCTGGCACTGACACACCCCCATACCATGACAGACCCTGGAACTGACACACCCCCATACCATGATACACCCTGGTACTGACACGCCCCCATACCATGATACACCCTGGTACTGACACACCCCCATACCATGATACACCCTGGTACTGACACACCCCCATACCATGACACACCCTGGTACTGACACCCCCCCATACCATGACACACCCTGGTACTGACACACCCACATACCATGACAGACCCTGGTACTGACACACCCCCATACCATGACACACCCTGGTACTGACACGCCCCCATACCATGATACACCCTGGTACTGACACACCCCCATACCATGATACACCCTGGTACTGACACACCCCCATACCATGATACACCCTGGTACTGACACACCCCCATACCATGACACACCCTGGTACTGACACACCCCTATACCATGACAGACCCTGGTACTGACACACCCCCATACCATGATACACCCTTGTACTGACACACCCCCATACCATGACAGACCCTGGCACTGACACACCCCCATACCATGACAGACCCTGGTACTGACACCCCCCTATACCATGACACACCCTGGTACTGACACACCCCATACCATGATACACCCTTGTACTGACACACCCCCATACCATGACAGATCCTGGTACTGACACCCCCCATACCATGACAGACCCTGGCACTGACACACCCCCATACCATGACAGACCCTGGAACTGACACACCCCCATACCATGATACACCCTGGTACTGACACGCCCCCATACCATGATACACCCTGGTACTGACACACCCCCATACCATGATACACCCTGGTACTGACACACCCCCATACCATGACACACCCTGGTACTGACACCCCCCCATACCATGACACACCCTGGTACTGACACACCCCCATACCATGACAGACCCTGGTACTGACACACCCCCATACCATGACACACCCTGGTACTGACACGCCCCCATACCATGATACACCCTGGTACTGACACACCCCCATACCATGATACACCCTGGTACTGACACACCCCCATACCATGACACACCCTGGTACTGACACGCCCCCATACCATGATACACCCTGGTACTGACACACCCCCATACCATGATACACCCTGGTACTGACACACCCCCATACCATGACACACCCTGGTACTGACACCCCCCCATACCATGATACACCCTGGTACTGACACACCCCTAGAGAAGTGGACGCCGCTTCTGGACGTGGTTAACATAAGGCATCTTGTTTGCACAGTAAAGTGTTAAGTATGATTAGTGCAGTAACTCTGTATTGTAGAGCTGATAAAGGTTTGATAAACTAATCCCTCACCCATGTGTTGAGTGTTGAGTGGAGGTTCTTGATGGCGTCTGAGGGATGGAAGATCACGATTCCTTGAATGGTTTAATGATATTCTGCACTGTAGAGGGAGAACATGCAAATTCCTTCCAATCTTTCTTTGAGGTTCATTGTTTTTAAACATTTCAATCATTTTCTCACACATTTGTGGACAAACTGGATCCTCTGATCATCTTTACTCATCAGAGACTCTCAGCCTTTCCTGGATGCTGCTTTTGTACCAAACCATGATTACAATCACCTGTTCACATCACCTGTTTAACATCACATCATTATTTAGTGTTTTCACCTCATTACTAGCACTAAATTGCCCCGTCCCAACTTTTTTTTGAATGTGTTGCAGGCCTGAAATGCAGGAATGGATGTTTCTTAATAAATGAAATGAAGTTGAGCAGATAAAAGATGAAATATCTCAGCTTCATCCTGTCTGACATCAAATAAAAGTCAATGTCAGAAACTCTGTGTTTTTATTTTATTTACATTTTCCATCCTGTCCCAACTTTTCCTGATTTGGGGTTGTAATCCAACGCCTAACAGGTGTTGATGTTTTTCAGTGTAAAGAGGAACAGACTTACTTATGAGAAACAGGAGGATGGTCAGCATCTGCTTCATCACTGATGTGTTACTGGAGAACTTCATTTTTCTTAGGGGATCAATAAAGTCTAATCTAAATGTATAATTCCACACAGCTTTTGGGACCAAAAATGAACAACATGAATCAACATAAGAACCTAATAAACCACTGTACAACCACTGACTGGATCTTTAAAAGCTTCAATACTTCACTGAAAGATTGAACCAAAAGCTGCTTATACCTTAATCATGTCACACTGAACAGTTTGACTTCTTGTTGGAAATTTGGTTTAGCAGATCAAATTGCTTATTTTCTAGATTTTGTGATCCACTCACCAAGTTCTTCACATGTCTGACCCTCCTGAATAAAACAACATACTGGGATGTTTAGTCTTGGTAGAACTACAGACATTGGACCATGAATTTGCACTTACTAATAGCCAAAAACTCTCGGGTATCTTCAGGACTTCCTCCTGCTGCTCTTTTGCAAAACAAACCCCTTTTCCTCGAAACAGGAGTTAAATGGTTAACCCCAATTTGAATTCTGATTTCCATGAGACACTATCCTAACTGGAGCTTGAAGGTTGATGGGATGGGATTGTGGAGAATGGCTCTGGAGGTAATTTAATAGCCCCTTTGTGTCAGAGCATGGATCCTTGTGTAAGAGCGTGTATGTTTCCCCATTTGCAGGAAACCCAGAGGCCAATAGAACCTTGAGGACTTTCTAGAGCCATCTGTCAAATTTCCCAGATCAAGGTGAGGGGGGTCACAATTTATCTAATCTACTATCTGTCTATCTATCTACACATCTTTACATTATTCATGTTTTTACAGTTACAGTTTTTCTCAACTGCTTTGGTGGATTTCTCTGATCAGAATTAAAATTCTCATAACTGTTAGTTCAACCTCCACAAGAGTTAGTCACTTGTGCACATCATAGTAGCAGTTTCTCATTCCTTCCAACAAACTGAAAATGCTTTTGGACATGCATCAATCACTTCCATACAATTCTCTGCTGTTTTATAACATCATCATTTGCTTATGTCATGTCAGTCAAAATGAACTATTCTAATGAATGCTGAACAGTCATTCACTATGAAGCTAATAGTCCTCATTTCATTGCTTAAATCATTACATACACAAATGTTAAACTAGTTGTCAAAATCAGTATGTTGTATGTTCCAGTTCAGTTCCAGTATGTACTGCAATATTGTTTACAGTCGTGCACAGCTCTACCCAAAGGGTGTTTCTTATGTTTGTTGTAAATAAGTTTGTACTTTGCTTTAGCACAATGCTGTGAACAAGTTAGAATTGCAAAGAGCATATGCAGTAAAAATGTAACACATACGTATTGAGTGTCTTGTACTCATTTACCTCACTAAATACAGTAATTAAGTGTAGATTTCACATGGCTGTGCTAATAGTGTATAGTGCTGTCTTGAGCATTTTCAGGTAGTGTCACCATGATCTGACTTTTTTGCATTGGAAAACACTTACAGAGTGAACTGTCGTAATGAAAGCATGACGAAGCCATTTGACTATCTTGTTCATAAACAATGGTGTCAGGACTTTTTATTTTGATGACACTGACACTTTCATTGACATGAATACTTGCTTTTGAGGAATGAACTCTCCATTTTTAACAAGTGACTCGCTTTAGCAGGTTATCAACTAGGTTTTGCAGTTTGTACTAATTGTTTTGAGAAACGCATTTACTGTTGTGCAAATGTTAATGGTGATGTGAGAAATGCACCAAAGCGACTGAGAAAAACTGTAATTGATTGAGTAATGACTCTATTGACAATAAATTCACAATTATCACAAGCATCACACAGAGACACGTTTATGTAACAATATATATATATATTAGGGCTGTCGTTAATTAACGCGTTAAAATTTTAATCGCGATTAAAAAAATTAATCAAGATTAAAAAATGTTATCTAACTATTTTTATTTGGCTGTTTGTGCCACATACATGTGTGTCTCTGTGGTAATTATCTGTATTTCAGATGAATTAGGATGTAAAGCGCATGAACTGTCCGATGATAAACTACTTTTAGCGGTTTTCACTTTTTTTACGTGTTGATGAAAAGATGAATGAAATCACGCGAGCTTTGTAACGAGTATCTCCATTGGCTGCTAGAGCTGTCCATCTAAACCGCGTAGCTCCGCCTCCTCCCCCTCCGGTAAGAAGTGAAACTCTGTGTGATGTTTCATCTCTACAGTTTATTCAGGTTATTCTATCACATGGTTATAAACATGATTTATATTTGTGATGTTTGTAGTTTTCTAAAAACACATTCGTATCTGATATTTATATGGACTAAGCGTTTACATGGACTGTTTTAATTAACACTTTTTTTATATAGCTACAGTCAATTACTTATAGATAATGTTTGCTAACTTGACTGTTTCAGGTATTTATAGGTGTTTAAATGGTAATGTAGAAGAGTATTTCCCAGTATTCTTTCTGCACAAACACAGTATTAAAGGGTTTTCTTAATAGATCTATGAAATAATCATATCTGTGTTTTGATGCTTTATTGATGCCTTATATATTAAATCAAAACATTATGGTTGGTGCACCTGTTTTCAGTGTCAGGGTCATGAACAGGAAAAGATCCTCACTTTTGTCAGATAATGTGCTTTCTACAATGAATTTAGATTTAATAATTCTATCATATTTTATGAATGTTTTATTGGTAAACACGTTCTTGCAATAACAATGTGCATAACTGTTCAAATTTTGCTTAATTATTAGTTTGCGATTAATTGAGATGAATACATATATATTAGGGCTGTCACACGATTAAAAATTTTAATCGAGATTAATTTTGTTCTTTAATCGCGATTAATCTCGATTAAAATGTTTAATCGTGTGACAGCCCTAATATATATATATGTATATACTGTATATATAACAACACTGTAACAACACTTTCATGAAAATCATGAATAATAATAAAAACAAAGTATTTGTACTTACTAATAACAAAACGTAACCCAGCACAGTCAATCAAGCTCTCAGTTTCTTCAGAACGTCTTGCAGTCAATAAAGTTTAGCTGCTGCTCCTTTGCAAGACAAACACCTTTTCCTTCGACACCTTTTCCTTCGAGTTAAATGGTTAGAATCAATTAGAATTCTGATTTCCATGTGACACTATTTAAAGTAAAGCTTGAAGGTTGATGCGGTAGGTGAGTACAGGATAATCACTTACATTTACATTTACATTTTCAGCATTTAGCAGACGCTTTTATCCAAAGCGACTTACACAATGAGCGGAACACAATGAGCAATTGAGGGTTAAGGGCCTTGCTCAGGGACCCAACAGTGGCAACTTGGTGGTGGCGGGGCTTGAACCGGCAACCTTCTGTTTACTAGTCCAGTACCTTAACCACTGAGCTATAACTGGCCCCCTTACATACTGTATATAAGAAAGTAAAACTTAATTTGTTTATGTTTTTAAACATGTTTTCTTTGTTAGAATAAAACTGGATCACTAAATGTGTAAATAATGTAAATTACAATGTAAATGGTGTAAAATTGTGTACTTAAATCATTTAAATTTTGGAGAAAATGACACACCATGCAGCTCTACAAGGCTGATTAGAGCATGGCTCACAGTTTCATGAATCAGAGAGACCGGGGAGAACCAGGGAGAGTCTCGGATCAGCAAGGAGGAGATGAGGGCAGCTACAAAGAGAATGAAGAGTAGAAAGGGAGTTGGCCCAGATGATGTACCAGTGGAAGCATGGAAATGTTCAGGAAAGACGGCTTCTAACGTATGACCAAATATTCCTTCAGCTTAAAGTAGGAGTCTGTGGTACAGGATGAACCACAGCATTAACACAGCTAAATATTTCATTATTTCAAAAAAAAATAATGTGTGAATGTGGTGTTGATATCAGAACTTGATATCAGGAGCATTGATTAACCTGAAAGGAAAAATATCAAGTTACTGATACACAAGTGCCATTAAGTGGAGGTTACAACTATCATATCTACAAAACTTGGACTCAATACAGGGCGACATCTACACAACATGTAGGCACGAGTAATAGTCAGGGTGGGAACCCAAGAGAGGAAATGTTTTCTATCCATCTAAGAATCGGCCACGCCGAATTCAAACATTACACCCCACTGGACTCACTGTAATGCACAGGAAACAGTCAAACTCATAATAATGCTATTAGAAAGAAATAAAGTAAGGAGTTGGAGAAGCATGCTGTAAAACAAACTTGGAAGAACGTCTAGGACTGACTGTAGTCCTCTCTAAAGCTAGCTGAAAGCTATCATGTGCGCATGCGCGGAGCCGTGCATGCAGCCAGTTACAGTAGTTCCCGTTCGTGTTTACTTTCGTTTTCTTTTTAACTTTATTTACCTTTTTAATAGCTTATTTATTTGATAAGGCAACTTAGAGAAGCTGTGCCCTCTCGAAACATGCTAGTAGAGAGAGTCTTGGTCTGTTTTTTCGCTGTGAAAATGCTTATCTCCTGGTCCGCCGCTGCGCAGCAACATGGACGCTCAGTTTTGCTGCAATTTCCCTCTGGGATCAATAAAGTATTCTGATTTTGATTCTGATTCTGAGAGATAAAGAGCTAATGGAGGTTTATTATTGCTAAGCTGCTTTTCAACTCCAGTCCAGTTGGTGGCGCTGGTGCGTCTTAAGTTGTTCTGCCAACCGCCATTAAACATCATCAGAAGAACAAGAAGCTGCTGTGTTTGTACTGTAGAGCCTCATCTGTAAGTAAAATATGTATTTAATTATAACCCTTATATTTAATTATAACTACATTCTAATTAATAATAAAACTAGAGTTCATAATAAAACATCACTGTGAGGATTTGAGGAGCTTTAACTCCAGTTTCATTTAAACACACAGACTGCTAGCTGTTGTGCTAACTGTTAGCATCACACATGATTCAGAACTGATGAACCGATTCATTTGAACCGATTCAGCAAAATGAATCAGTCGAGTCGAGTTTTATGATTAAATGTAACATTTTGATATAAACGCGTCACGTGTTCAGCTTTGTTTACAGCATTTAATCCGTGATGGAGAGACTCATTTCTGTTCTTACGTCCCACTGGAGCACAATTTATTTTTATTTTCTCTTCATTTGATAAGAGAAAGGTTTGATAGGGCGGGGCGGTCCGGGTCCTCTCTGTGTGGAGTTTGCATGTTCTCCCCATGTCTGCGTGGGTTTCCTCCGGGAGCTCCGGTTTCCTCCCACAGTCCAAAGACGTGCAAGTGTAATGAGTAACTACCGTTCCTGT
This sequence comes from Trichomycterus rosablanca, assembly GCF_030014385.1. Taxonomy (NCBI): domain Eukaryota; kingdom Metazoa; phylum Chordata; class Actinopteri; order Siluriformes; family Trichomycteridae; genus Trichomycterus; species Trichomycterus rosablanca. The sequence continues at coordinate 62,662,938 of NC_085989.1, forward strand.
CATGAATGTAACCAAAAGTGTAAAACATGACGTTATAATCCTAATAAACAAACAAACATCTGATTTGACAGTCAGTTATTGATTACATGCAGATGTTGATACAACTATTAGGCTACTCATATATAATATATATCAATATATATGTTATAATTTATATTGCAGTGATAGCTCAGTGGTTAAGGTACTGGACTAGTAAACAGAAGGTTGCCGGTTCAAGCCCCGCCACCACCAAGTTGCCACTGTTGGGTCCCTGAGCAAGGCCCTTAACCCTCAATTGCTCATTGTGTTCCGCTCATTGTGTAAGTCGCTTTGGATAAAAGCGTCTGCTAAATGCTGAAAACGTAAATATATATATATACAGTGGTGCTTGAAAGTTTGTGAACCCTTTAGAATTTTCTATATTTCTGCATAAATATGACCTAAAACATCATCGGATGTTGGTGGGTTTCCTCACATTAACTGCTCGCTTCAGGTCCTTCCACAACATTTCCACTGGATTAAGGTCAGGACTTTGCCTTGGCCATTCCAAAACATGAACGTTATTCTTCTTTAACCATTCTTTGTAGAACTTGTGTGCTTAGGCTCGTTGTCTTGCTGCATGACCCACCTTCTCTTGAGATTCAGTTCATGGACAGATGTCCTGACATTTTCCTTAAGAATTCTCTGTTATAATTCAGAATTCATTGTTCCATCAATGATGGCAAGCTGTCCTGACCCAGATGCAGCAAAACAGGCCCAAACCATGATACTACCACCACCATGTTTCACAGATGGGATAAGGTTCTTATGCTGGAATGCAGTGTTTTCCTTTCTCCAAACATAACGCTTTTCATTTTAACCAAAAAGTTCTATTCTGGTCTCATCCGTCCACAAAACATTCTTCCAGTAGCCTTCTGTCTCGTCCACGTGATCTGTAGCAAACTGCAGACGAGCAGCAATGTTCTTTTTGGAGAGCAGTGGCTTTCTCCTTGCAACCCTGCCATGCACACCATTGTTGTTCAGTGTTCTCCTGATGGTGGACTCATGAACATTAACATTAGCCAATGTGAGAGAGGCCTTCAGTTGCTTAGAAGTTACCCTGGGGTCCTTTGTGACCTCGCCGACTATTACACGACTTGCTCTTGGAGTGATCTTTGTTGGTCGACCACTCCTGGGGAGGGTAACAATGGTCTTGAATTTCCTCCATTTGTACACAATCTGTCTGACTGTGGATTGGTGGAGTCCAAACTAGGGATGTCCCGATCCGATCTCAAAGCTCGGGATCGGGGCCGATCAAGGCATTTTTTAACTGATCGGAATCGGCTTTACTAAACCCGATCCTAATCCCGATCTTTTGTTTTACGTCAGCATGTCCGCTGTGTGGAAACACTTTAAATTGGAAAGTAAAACAAGTCCAATAGCGAAGTGTAACGTCTGCAATAAGAGCGTTTCACGAGGCGGTGGGAGCAGAGCTGCGTTCATTACTGTAGAATTTTACTATCTATATGGTGTGTGAGTCGAGGATCACTACAGTTTACAAAACAACGTAGTGATGCACTCGCTTAATAAAGAAATAAATACAGTGGAACCTCGGTATACGTCTGCTTTGGTATAAGTCGAACTTGGTATGCGTCCTGTTTAGAGGCGAAAAATTTAGCTTGGTATACGACCTTTATTTGGAATACGACTCGGATGCTAGAACTTGTACGGGTCAAAATGAGTCACGACACCGACACTTGTTTATCTCTCGCCAAACCAAGCCACGAGCGTCATTACGCCAGTTGCTACCATTCAGTAAACAACCCGCACTATAACTCTATAGCTATAACGCGCTATATAATGTTCAGGTCCCGTTAACGGTGCGCCGTGTTGCTAGGCAACATGAGGGCGAACATAACATTCGCAAACTATTACACTATTTCTTGGGCGAAACACCCGCTTAATGATCAGGATTACTGTTTATATTAATCTGAACATTTCCATGTACTTTTCACCTCGTACTGTTCAGTATGTAGTAGCGATTTGAAAGCGCGGACTGTAAAATGGAGAGAGAGAGAGAGAGATGAGCAGAGAGGAACAGAGAAAACGACTGAAAGTTTGAGATCAGTTGCACAAATTAGAGGCAATATTTATGTATTATTGTTTATTATATAAATATATATACAGTATATATACACATATATATATATATATATATATGTACGTATATACAGTGTATCACAAAAGTGAGTACACCCCTCACATTTCTGCAAATATTTTATTATATCTTTTCATGGGACAACACTATAGACATGAAACTTGGATATAACATAGAGTAGTCAGTGTACAGCTTGTATAGCAGTGTAGATTTACTGTCTTCTGAAAATAACTCAACACACAGCCATTAATGTCTAAATAGCTGCAACATAAGTGAGTACACCCCACAGTGAACATGTCCAAATTGTGCCCAAAGTGTCAATATTTTGTGTGACCACCATTATTATCCAGCACTGCCTTAACCCTCCTGGGCATGGAATTCACCAGAGCTGCACAGGTTGCTACTGGAATCCTCTTCCACTCCTCCATGATGACATCACGGAGCTGGTGGATGTTAGACACCTTGAACTCCTCCACCTTCCACTTGAGGATGCGCCACAGGTGCTCAATTGGGTTTAGTCCATCACCTTTACCTTCAGCTTCCTCAGCAAGGCAGTTGTCATCTTGGAGGTTGTGTTTGGGGTCGTTATCCTGTTGGAAAACTGCCATGAGGCCCAGTTTTCGAAGGGAGGGGATCATGCTCTGTTTCAGAATGTCACAGTACATGTTGGAATTCATGTTTCCCTCAATGAACCGCAGCTCCCCAGTTTCAGCAACACTCATGCAGCCCAAGACCATGATGCTACCACCACCATGCTTGACTGTAGGCAAGATACAGTTGTCTTGGTACTTCTCACCAGGGCGCCGCCACACATGCTGGACACCATCTGAGCCAAACAAGTTTATCTTGGTCTCGTCAGACCACAGGGCATTCCAGTAATCCATGTTCTTGGACTGCTTGTCTTCAGCAAACTGTTTGCGGGCTTTCTTGTGCGTCAGCTTCCTTCTGGGATGACGACCATGCAGACCGAGTTGATGCAGTGTGCGGCGTATGGTCTGAGCACTGACAGGCTGACCTCCCACGTCTTCAACCTCTGCAGCAATGCTGGCAGCACTCATGTGTCTATTTTTTAAAGCCAACCTCTGGATATGACGCCGAACACGTGGACTCGACTTCTTTGGTCGACCCTGGCGAAGCCTGTTCCGAGTGGAACCTGTCCTGGAAAACCGCTGTATGACCTTGGCCACCATGCTGTAGCTCAGTTTCAGGGTGTTAGCAATCTTCTTATAGCCCAGGCCATCTTTGTGGAGAGCAACAATTCTATTTCTCACATCCTCAGAGAGTTCTTTGCCATGAGGTGCCATGTTGAATATCCAGTGGCCAGTATGAGAGAATTGTACCCAAAACACCAAATTTAACAGCCCTGCTCCCCATTTACACCTGGGACCTTGACACATGACACCAGGGAGGGACAACGACACATTTGGGCACAATTTGGACATGTTCACTGTGGGGTGTACTCACTTATGTTGCAGCTATTTAGACATTAATGGCTGTGTGTTGAGTTATTTTCAGAAGACAGTAAATCTACACTGCTATACAAGCTGTACACTGACTACTCTAAGTTATATCCAAGTTTCATGTCTATAGTGTTGTCCCATGAAAAGATATAATGAAATATTTGCAGAAATGTGAGGGGTGTACTCACTTTTGTGATACACTGTATAGTACATGAGTTAGAATAGTGTTCAACCAAGTTTGTACTTGTTCTTTTCAGTGGCGTATTAATATGGGATGATGTGAGGTGGTCACAGGTGCGCTTTTATCAGGGATTTTACAGCGGCTTCGAACGCGGCTCAGCCGATCAGATTTTAGGACCGGAACTATCCGTTTTATAAATTATTTTATACAACCCCATCAACGTATAATATGCCAATAACAACAGGATTTTGTTCATGGGAACGGATTAATCATTTTCCCTTTATTTCCTATGGGAAAATTTGTTTGGTATACGTCCTGTTTGGTAAGTCCAAGGGTCTGGAACGGATTAAGGACGTATACCGAGGTTCCACTGTACACGCTATATTCACATATTGTCAGGAGCATTTAACACTTTATTAACTTCTTCTGTTACGGTACCGAATAGCGGACAGCTAGAGCCAGGCACGCTATTGCATGCACTATGGAAACCCCAAAGGGTCAAAACACACTCACTTTGCATAGAAACGTCCATCAAACCATTGTCACAATACAAGCACTTTAAAAACTGGCTTTCCTTCATAACAAAAGAGCCTGTCCATTTTATTTTGGTATTCAGGTTTTACTGTAATGCTGTTAAGTAACTTTTTTTCTTATATTCAAGTGAAGCTGCTACACAGATTTCTGTTCATGTTTAGTGTATCACTGCATTAAACACTGCATTTTTTTTCCTTCAAATGTCAAGTTTAAAGTAAAACTGTAATTATCTCACTCATTTTGATTGATTTTGTAAAAATACAAAAACATTAAGCCAATAGTTTGGATGCAGCATTTTTCCCTACAGCACTGCAGAGCTATTCAGTTGTTAAACATGTACACTGGATTAATGTGAATAACTGTAATGTAGTTGAAGTGTGCACCGTGTGAACAGTGTTATCCAGTTCTTATCTAGACAATATCTAGAAAATACAAGTATCGGTTTGAGACTCAGTATCGGATCGGGATCAAAATTAATAATCGGGATCGGTATCGGGAACAAAAAAAACGTGATCGGGACATCCCTAGTCCAAACTCTTTAGAGATGGTTTTGTAACCTTTTCCAGCCTGATGAGCATCAACAACTCTTTTTCTGAGGTCCTCAGAAATCTCCTTTGTTCGTGCCATGATACACTTCCACAAACATGTGTTGTGAAGAGCAGACTGTGATAGATCCCTGTTCTTTAAATAAAACATGGTGCCACTCACACCTGATCGTCGTCTCATTGATTGAAAACACCTGACTCTAATTTCACCTTCAAATTAACTGCGAATCCTAGAGGTTCACATACTTTTGCCACTGACAAATATGTACTATTGGATCATTTTCCTCAATAAATAAATGACCAAGTATAAAGTATAAACATTCCGGACCTTTGGTTCAAGAAATTTTCTCTAACTGGACCTCTTTAAATTTTAGTTGAATACCCCTGGTTTACAGTATTTAATGTTTTATACAGACACACCAAGTTCTTGTAGCTTTGTTTACAGGTTATTTACAGGTTGTTTACAGGTTATTTACAGGTTGTTTACGGGTTGTTTACAGGTTGTTTACAGGTTGTTTACAGGTTGTTTACAGGTTATTTACGGGTTGTTTACGGGTTGTTTACAGGTTGTTTACAGGTAGTTTACAGGTTGTAAAATTTAACAGTATTAGTACAGCATGTTATCAGGCGCTAGATGTAAAGTACATCAGAAAGGTTTAAACTAAACCTCTATAAACAGATTCTGTCATTTATCATGAATCCAAACGTAAGAATCTGTGATTTCTTCCCAGTTACTAAAACACATTTCTTATGTTTAGGCTGATTCATGTAATTTAGAAATGTTTAATTAAATCAGTTTTAAGTTCGACTTAATAACATTGGGCCACAAAACTGCTTCCACCAAACTCAAGAAGTTCTATTGGAGATCTTTTCTGCCTGATGCTGCTCAGTTCCACAACAGTTTAAACATTTTCACCCTGTTTACAGCCTCACAGCTTAAAAATAGGCAGTTAAAACATTCAGTTAAAAGAATTTTCCTGGATTTTTGTTTATTGAGGAATAAAATACATCTGTCTGTCTGTCTGTCTATTAGATCTGTAATCATGCAGTCAGCAGAAGAGGGACATGTCGCCCCTGTGGATCTACAACATGAAGGATTCCAGAAGAAACTAATAAAGAAGGAGGAGGATGAAGATGATTTCTGTAAGTAAATATGGAGCATGATTCCAAGGGAAGAAAGATCACCATTATACAGTGCTCTGCAACAACCAATGTAGCACGTGGATACCTAAAAATGGCCACTAGATGGCCGCAGAGGATTAAAAATGACCAGTGAGTTTTTAGATATGAGGAGGGAGAACTGGTTAGCTTAAAATGTAGTGTTTCTGATGAATCATTCAACTCAAAGAGCTTCCCAAAATCTGTTAATATCGTATGACATTTCATGTAAAAGCTCAATCCAAACAAACACAATACATATTTATGTCTATAAAGGATATTCAGAGCTGCAATGGGTGTCCAAACCCCCCTAGGGTTGTGGCTAAGGCTTGGGATCTGGTGTTAGAGATAGGGTTTGGGGTAAAGATTAGAATTTAGGGTTAGGGTTATGGTTAGGGTTTAGGTTAGGTTAGGGTTAGGGTTGAAATCAGAAGTGGCATTCAAATGAGCTGTATGCAAAACTTTGCTCTCCTATTGACAGAAAATCAACCAGTGCCAAGACAAGCAGGTGAAAAAGACCTCGGAGCAAAGTACTACAAGGAGCTTTCAGGCATAATGAATCAGTAGAAATAATAAGAGAATGTGGATAGTGGGATTAGAACCTGTACTGTACCGTACTGTCCTGTGCTGATACACTCCAGTCTGGATTTAAGTTTTAATCTAACTAGGATTTATTTGTGATTGGAGAATCAAACCCACAACCTTCAGTTTCCTCCAGTTGTTGAGTTTCTTCTTCTCATATTGATGAATTTCAGATGAAGGATCCATAATCCCTGTGGTCACCTCTGAGGAACATCTCACCCCAGAGGACCAACAGTGTGGAGGTTTCCAGATGAAGCCTGTGAAGAAGGAAGAAGCTGAAGATAAAGATGAACTCAGTAAGATATTTCTTTGGATTTTAATTTTTTTAAATCTCAGTTTGGGTAAACAATGTGTTTCCTTTCTAACATTTACTAACAATCTTTATTATTTATAATGTTATAAATGTATTTTATTATTTATAATGTTATAAATGTATTTTATTATTTATAATGTTATAAATGTATTTTATTATTTATAATGTTATAAATGTATTTTATTATTTATAATGTTATAAATGTAGTTTATTATTAATGATGTTATAAATATATTTTATTATTTATAATGTTATAAATGTTTTTTATTATTTATAATGTTATAAATGTATTTTATTATTTATAATGTTATAAATGTATTTATTATTTATAATGTTATCAATGTATTTTATTATTTATAATGTTATAAATGTAGTTTATTATTTATAATGTTATAAATGTATTTTATTATTTATAATGTTATAAATGTAGTTTATTATTTATAATGTTATAAATATATTTTATTATTTATAATGTTATAAATGTAGTTTATTATTTATAATGTTATAAATGTATTTATTATTTATAATGTTATAAATGTAGTTTATTATTTATGATGTTATAAATATATTTTATTATTCATAATGTTATAAATGTATTTTATTATTTATAATGTTATAAATGTATTTTATTATTTATAATGTTATAAATGCGTTTTATTATTTATAATGTTATTTATGTATTTTATTATTTATAATGTTATTTATGTATTTTATTATTTATAATGTTATAAATGTAGTTTATTATTTATAATGTTATAAATGTATTTTATTATTTATAATGTTATAAATGTATTTTATTATTTATAATGTTATAAATGTAGTTTATTATTTATAATGTTATAAATGTAGTTTATTATTTATAATGTTATAAATGTATTTTATTATTTATAATGTTATAAATGTATTTTATTATTTATAGTGTTATAAATGTATTTTATTATTTATAATGTTATAAATGTATTTTATTATTTATAATGTTATAAATGTATTTTATTATTTATAATGTTATAAATGTATTTTATTATTTATAATGTTATAAATGTATTTTATTATTTATAATGTTATAAATGTGGTTTATTATTTATAATGTTATAAATGTATTTTATTATTTATAATGTTACAAATGTATTTTATTATTTATAATGTTATAAATGTATTTTATTATTTATAATGTTATAAATGTATTTTATTATTTATAATGTTATAAATGTATTTTATTATTTATAATGTTATAAATGTATTTTATTATTTATAATGTTACAAATGTATTTTATTATTTATAATGTTATAAATGTATTTTATTATTTATAATGTTATAAATGTATTTTATTATTTATAATGTTATAAATGTGGTTTATTATTTATAATGTTATAAATGTATTTTATTATTTATAATGTTACAAATGTATTTTATTATTTATAATGTTATAAATGTAGTTTTTTATTTATAATGTTATAAATGTATTTTATTATTTATAATGTTATAAATGTATTTTATTATTTATAATGTTATAAATGTATTTTATTATTTATAATGTTATAAATGTATTTTATTATTTATAGTGTTATAAATGTATTTTATTATTTATAATGTTATAAATGTATTTTATTATTTATAATGTTATAAATGTAGTTTATTATTTATAATGTTATAAATGTATTTTATTATTTATAATGTTATAAATGTATTTTATTATTTATAGTGTTATAAATGTATTTTATTATTTATAATGTTATAAATGTATTTTATTATTTATAATGTTATAAATGTATTTTATTATTTATAATGTTATAAATGTATTTTATTATTTATAATGTTATAAATGTACTTTATTATTTATAATGTTATAAATGTAGTTTATTATTTATAATGTTATAAATGTATTTTATTATTTATAATGTTATAAATGTATTTTATTATTTATAATGTTATAAATGTATTTTATTATTTATAATGTTATAAATGTATTTTATTATTTATAATGTTATAAATGTATTTTATTATTTATAATGTTATAAATGTGGTTTATTATTTATAATGTTACAAATGTATTTTATTATTTATAATGTTACAAATGTATTTTATTATTTATAATGTTATAAATGTAGTTTTTTATTTATAATGTTATAAATGTATTTTATTATTTATAATGTTATAAATGTAGTTTATTATTTATAATGTTATAAATGTATTTTATTATTTATAATGTTATAAATGTAGTTTATTATTTATAATGTTATAAATGTATTTTATTATTTATAATGTTATAAATGTAGTTTATTATTTATAATGTTATAAATGTAGTTTATTATTTATAATGTTATAAATGTATTTTATTATTTATAATGTTATAAATGTATTTTATTATTTATAATGTTATAAATGTATTTTATTATTTATAATGTTATAAATGTAGTTTATTATTTATAATGTTATTAATGTATTTAATTATTTATAATGTTATAATTTTTTTATTTATAATGTTATAAATGTATTTTATTATTTATAATGTTATAAATGTATTTTATTATTTATAATGTTATAAATGTATTTTATTATTTATAATGTTATAAATGTAGTTTATTATTTATAATGTTATAAATGTATTTTATTATTTATAATGTTATAAATGTAGTTTATTATTTATAATGTTATTAATGTATTTAATTATTTATAATGTTATAATTTTTTTATTTATAATGTTATAAATGTAGTTTATTATTTATAATGTTATAAATGTATTTTATTATTTATAATGTTATAAATGTATTTTATTATTTATAATGTTATAAATGTATTTTATTATTTATAATGTTATAAATGTAGTTTATTATTTATAATGTTATTAATGTATTTAATTATTTATAATGTTATAATTTTTTTATTTATAATGTTATAAATGTAGTTTATTATTTATAATGTTATAAATGTATTTTATTATTTATAATGTTATAAATGTAGTTTATTATTTATAATGTTATAAATGTATTTTATTATATATAATGTTATAAATGTATTTTATTATATATAATGTTATAAATGTATTTTATTATTTATAATGTTATAAATGTATTTTATTATTTATAATGTTATAAATGTATTTTATTATTTATAATGTTATAAATGTATTTTATTATTTATAATGTTATAAATGTAGTTTATTATTTATAATGTTATAAATGTAGTTTATTATTTATAATGTTATAAATGTATTTTATTATTTATAAGGTTATAAATGTAGTTTATTATTTATAATGTTATAAATGTATTTTATTATATATAATGTTATAAATGTATTTCATTATATATAATGTTATAAATGTAGTTTATTATTTATAATGTTATAAATGTATTTTATTATTTATAATGTTATAAATGTAGTTTATTATTTATAATGTTATAAATGTAGTTTATTATTTATAATGTTATAAATGTAGTTTATTATTTATAATGTTATAAATGTATTTTATTATATATAATGTTATAAATGTATTTTATTATATATAATGTTATAAATGTAGTTTATTATTTATAATGTTATAAATATATTTTATTATATATAATGTTATAAATGTATTTTATTATTTATAATGTTATAAATAGTTTATTATTTATAATGTTATAAATGTATTTTATTATTTATAATGTTATAAATGTAGTTTATTATTTATAATGTTATAAATGTATTTTATTATTAATAATGTTATGAATGTATTTTATTATTTATAATGTTATAAATGTATTTTATTATTTATAATGTTATAAATGTATTTTATTATATATAATGTTATAAATGTAGTTTATTATTTATAATGTTATAAATGTATTTTATTATTTATAATGTTATAAATGTATTTGATTATGTATAATGTTATAAATGTATTTTATTATTTATAATGTTATAAATGTATTTTATTATTAATAATGTTATAAATGTATTTTATTATTTATAATGTTATAAATGTATTTGATTATGTATAATGTTATAAATGTAGTTTATTATTTATAATGTCATAAATGTATTTTATTATTAATAATGTTATAAATGTATTTTATTATTTATAATGTTATAAATGTATTTTATTATTTATAATGTTATAAATGTATTTTATTATTAATAATGTTATAAATGTATTTTATTATTTATAATGTTATAAATGTATTTGATTATGTATAATGTTATAAATGTAGTTTATTATTTATAATGTTATAAATGTATTTTATTATTAATAATGTTATAAATGTATTTTATTATTAATAATGTTATGAATGTATTTTATTATTTATAATGTTATAAATGTATTTTATTATTTATAATGTTATAAATGTATTTTATTATTTATAATGTTATAAATGTATTTTATTATTTATAATGTTATAAATGTATTTTATTATTTATAATGTTATAAATGTATTTTATTATTAATAATGTTATGAATGTATTTTATTATTTATAATGTTATAAATGTATTTTATTATTTATAATGTTATAAATGTATTTTATTATATATAATGTTATAAATGTAGTTTATTATATATAATGTTATAAATGTATTTTATTATTTATAATGTTATAAATGTATTTGATTATGTATAATGTTATAAATGTATTTTATTATTTATAATGTTATAAATGTATTTTATTATTAATAATGTTATAAATGTATTTTATTATTTATAATGTTATAAATGTATTTGATTATGTATAATGTTATAAATGTAGTTTATTATTTATAATGTTATAAATGTATTTTATTATTAATAATGTTATAAATGTATTTTATTATTTATAATGTTATAAATGTATTTTATTATTTATAATGTTATAAATGTATTTTATTATTAATAATGTTATAAATGTATTTTATTATTTATAATGTTATAAATGTATTTGATTATGTATAATGTTATAAATGTAGTTTATTATTTATAATGTTATAAATGTATTTTATTATTAATAATGTTATAAATGTATTTTATTATTTATAATGTTATAAATGTATTTTATTATTTATAATGTTATAAATGTATTTTATTATATATAATGTTATAAATGTAGTTTATTATTTATAATGTTATAAATGTATTTTATTATTTATAATGTTATAAATGTATTTTATTATATATAATGTTATAAATGTATTTTATTATTTATAATGTTATAAATGTATTTGATTATGTATAATGTTATAAATGTATTTTATTATTTATAATGTTATAAATGTAGTTTATTATTTATAATGTTATAAATGTATTTTATTATTTATAATGTTATAAATGTAGTTTATTATTTATAATGTTATAAATGTATTTTATTATTAATAATGTTATGAATGTATTTTATTATTTATAACGTTATAAATGTATTTTAATATTTATAATGTTATAAATGTATTTTATTATTTATAATGTTATAAATGTAGTTTATTATTTATAATGTTATAAATGTATTTTATTATTTATAACGTTATAAATGTATTTTAATATTTATAATGTTATAAATGTATTTTATTATTTATAATGTTATAAATGTATTTTATTATTTATAATGTTATAAATGTAGTTTATTATTTATAATGTTATAAATGTATTTTATTATTTATAACGTTATAAATGTATTTATTATTTATAATGTTATAAATGTGTTTTTTTATTTATAATGTTATAAATGTATTTTATTATTTATAATGTTATGAATGTAGTTTATTATTTATAATGTTATAAATGTATTTTATTATTTATAACGTTATAAATGTATTTGATTATTTTCTGCTTCAGAACTGAACAAGGATTTCTCCTGCTCCTCGTGTCCACGTTCCTCTACAACCCAAAATCACCTCCACAATCACATCAAGAGCTGCAACCATGATAAATATGATGATGCGCTGGTGAAGATTAAGACTGAACATGAGGATCTGACGCCCACCAGAAGCTCCAGTAATCAGCAAACGTCCTCTGGTACTGTCAGCATTAACACCTCTCTCAGTCCCACACAGGAAGAAGGAAACATCTGCTCACACTGTGGGAAGAGCTGTAGGTACCCGAGTGCTCTCAAGATACACCAGCGCATTCACACTGGAGAGAAACCGTTTGAGTGCTCACAGTGTGGGAAGAGCTTCAGGTTCCTGTGTCATCTCAAAACCCACCAGCACATTCACACTGGAAAGAAACCGTATCAGTGCTCTCAGTGTGGACAGAGCTTCAGGTTCCTGAGTAATCTCAAAGAACACCAGCGCATTCACACTGGGGAGAAACCGTATCAGTGCTCACAGTGTGGGAAGAGTTTTAGTTCTCGGAGTGCTCTCAAACTACACCAGCGCATTCACACTGGACAGAAACCGTATCACTGCTCACAGTGTGGGAAGAGCTTTAATTGTCAAAGTAATCTGAAAATACACCAGCTCATTCACACTGGAGAGAAACCGTATCACTGCTCACAGTGTGGGAAGAGCTTTAATTGTCAAAGTAATCTGAAAATACACCAGCTCATTCACACTGGAGAGAAACCGTATCACTGCTCACAGTGTGGGAAGAGCTTTAATTGTCAAAGTAATCTGAAAATACACCAGCGCATTCACACTGGAGAGAAACCGTATCAGTGCTCACAGTGTGGGAAGAGTTTTAATCGTCAAAGTTATCTCAAACTACACCAGCGCATTCACACTGGACAGAAACCGTATCACTGCTCACAGTGTGGGAAAAGCTTTAATTGTCAAAGTTATCTCAAAAGACACCAGCGCATTCACACTGGAGAGAAACCGTATCAGTGCTCACAGTGTGGGAAGAGTTTTAAGTGTCAGAGTCATCTCAAAATACACCAGCGCATTCACACTGGACAGAAACCGTATTACTGCTCACAGTGTGGGAAGAGTTTTTATTGTCAGACTACTCTTAAAAGACACCAGCGCATTCACACCGGAGAGAAACCGTATCAGTGCTCACAGTGTGGGAAGAGTTTTAATTGTCAGAGTAATTTCAAAACACACCAGCGCATTCACACTGGAGAGAAACCATATCAGTGCTCACAGTGTGGGAAGAGTTTTATTACACAGAGTGCTCTCAAAAGACACCAGCGCATTCACACTGGAGAGAAACCGTATCAGTGCTCACAGTGCGAAAAGAGTTTTAAAACACAGTGATCTAACAGTACATCAGCGCATTCACACAGGAGGGAATCCGTATCAGTGCTCACAGTGTGGGAGGAGTTTTATTACACAGTGCTCTCAAAAGACACCAGCGCATTCACACTGGAGAGAAACCGTATCAGTGCTCACAGTGCAAAAAGAGTTTTAAAACACAGAGCGATCTAACAATACATCAGCGCATTCACACTGGAGAGAAACCGTATCAGTGCTCACAGTGTGGGAAGAGTTTTACTACACAGGGTCATCTCAAAATACACCAGCGCATTCACACTGGAGAGAAGCCGTATCCGTGCTCAGTGTGGGAAGAGTTTTAATCAACAGAGTAATCTTAAAATACACCAGCGCATTCACACTGGAGAGAAGCCGTATCCGTGCTCACAGTGTGGGAAGAGTTTTAATCAACAGAGTGATCTTAAAATACACCAGCGCATTCACACTGGAGAGAAGCCGTATCCGTGCTCACAGTGTGGGAAGAGTTTTAATCAACAGAGTGATCTCAAAAAACACCAGCGCATTCACACTGGAGAGAACCAGCTACTGGAGGTGTCAGAGGGGGCGTGTGTAGCAGTAGAGGTGAATTATGATCAGGTAATTGGATACAAATTGATTGGGATTGGACTGATGCTCTATCCAGGGTGAGTGAGTGAGGGTCTCTGGGTTTGGGTGAGTGAGTGAGTGAGGGTCTCTGGGTTTGAGTGAGTGATGTAGTAACTTTAGATGAATTGATGATTTATCCTGCTGACTGTGGTGAGAAAGTAACTCAAGACTTTTCTGCTCCTCAAGGAACTTTAGCTTCTTCATGTACGAGCTCTTTCATCTCCACTATCTTTAACCTCTTTAAATCATGTTTTCACTGTATTATTTTCTTCTATTAAATATTCATTACATGTAGAAATGATGTGAGTTAATAATGAAATAATAAGACTGTAATAGTAATAAATAAATATGATTTTCTTTAATAAAACACGTTTTGGTGTCGTTGTGTTTTATAAATGTGATTAGCTGTTATTAGTATCACTTCACTGGTTAAGTAAACCTTATACAAACTGTTAGCTGTTTTAATATGCCAACAGTTATTCCTTGCCACTATACTGGGATGAGGGGACCACATAAGGAACCATAAACAAAAAGACACAAGAACCAGACTGAAAGATAGACAGGGAAAAATGGACAAACCCTATGCAAAATGCTAATTCTTATTACCATGAAATTAACAAGAGGTCCCTGAACTAATCTACTCTTAAGCACTACACGAACAGTAAGTGATGGTCTTGATGCTAAAGCCAAGTCTAAATACAAACACAGAGAGACACTATCCAAGAGACAAAACTTAAAACTGGAGCTAGATTTAACTCAGACTGAAACACAACGCAGGATCACAGAGGCAGAAGTAATCACAGAAACCCACATGAAGCACATGTTTACACAGTTTAATTACTGACGAATAAGGAACAGCTGTAATGACAGGTGACCATTAGCTCAGACTGTAGCAAAAAGAACAAGTTTTATAAGTAACATCTGTGTCAACATTAAAAAAACAGTTTTCATAAATGGGTCAGGATGATCGTGACCTCTCAAATGAGCAGAAAAACTAGTTTCCTAAGCAGGTTGGAGGATGAGGTGAGAGTCACTACAGTCATATTCCAACACATAGAGCAACATCAGCGTCTGATTCAAACATTATTCAGAATAGGGAATCACCCCACTGGACTCTGTAACACTGTAATACACAGGAAACAGTCAAACTCAGATTAACAGATTACAAAAGGTTTAAGAAAGAAAGAACAGAGTTAGAGAAGCATGTTGGAAAACAAAACATGACATTAGAGAAACTGCTTGGAAGAACGTCTAGGACTGACTGTAGTCCTCTCTAAAGCTACCTGAGCGATACAGGGATGGAGGTTTATTACTGCTAAGCTGCTGTTCAACTCCAGTCCAGTTGGTGGCGCTGGTGCATCTTAAGTTGTTCTGCCAACCGCCATTAAACATCATCAGAAGAACAAGAAGCTGCTGTGTTTGTACTGTAAGTTGATGAGCCACACAATGAAGATCTGGGAGAGAGTTATGGAAGATAGACTTAGACTCATCTTCTTCTTCTTTCGGCTTTTCCCTTTTCAGGGGTTGCCACAGCGAGTCATCCTCCATCTCACTCTGTCCACTGCGTCCTCTGTCCTCACCCCAACTACTCCCATGTCCTCTCTAACTGCATCCATATACCTCCTCTTTGGTCTTCCTCTTTGTCTTTTTCCTGGCAGCTGCATATCTAACATCCTTCTACCAATATACTCGCTGTCCCTCCTCTGGACATGTCCAAACCATCTCAGTCTGGCCTCTCTAACTTTATCTCCTAGTTGTTTAACCTGTGCTGTACCTCTGATTATCTCATTCCTAACCTTATCCATCCTTGTCACTCCCAAGGAGAACCTCAACATCTTAATTTCTGCCACTTTCAGTTCTTTCTCCTGTCTTTTTGTCAATGCCACTGTCTCCAAACCATACAACATAGCTGGTCTCACCACTGTCTTGTAAACTTTTCCCTTGACCTTTGCTGTCACCCTTTTGTCACAAATCACTCCTGAAACTTTTCTCCATCCACTCCATCCTGCCTGGACTCTCTTCTTGACCTCTTTACCACACTCCCCATTTTCCTGGACAGTCGACCCTAAGTACTTGAAGTCCTTCACCTTTGTGACTTCTGCTCCTTGTAGCCTCACTGTTCCACCTGTCTCTCTCCCATTCACACACATGTACTCTATCTTGCTACGGCTGACTTTCATTCCTCTTCTTTCAAGTGCATATCTTCACCTCTCCAAGTTATCTTCCACCTGTTCCCTGTTCACCACAGATTACAATATCATCTGCAAACATCATAGTCCATGGGGATTCCTGCCTGACCTCATCTGTTAGTCGGTCCATCACCAAAGCAAACAAGAAGGGGCTCAGAGCCGATCCTTGATGTAGTCCCACCTCCACCTTGAAGCTATCTGTCACTCCTACAGCACATCTCACCACTGTCCTGCTGTCCTCATACATGTCCTGTACCAGTCTGACATACTTCTCCACCACTCCAGATTTCCTCATACAACACCACAGCTCCCCCCTTGGCACTCTGTCATACGCTTTTTCTAAATCAACAAAGACACAATGAAGTTCTCTCTGACCCTCTCTGTACTTCTCCATCAGCATCCTCAAAGCAAAGATGGCATCTGTGGTACTCTTTCTTGGCATGAAACCATACTGCTGCTCACAAATAGTTACCTCTTGTCTAAGTCTATCTTCCATAACTCTCTCCCAGATCTTCATTGTGTGGCTCATCAACTTAATTCCCCTGTAGTTGTTACAACTCTGTACATCACCCTTGTTCTTAAAAATGGACACCAGCACACTTCTCCTCCATTCCTCTGGCATTTTCTCACTCTCAACAATGCCATTGAATAATTGAGTCAAAAATCTCATTGCCATCTCACCTAGACATTTCCATACTTCCACTGGTATGTCATCAGGTCCAACTGCCTTCCCTTTCTTCATCCTCTTCAAAGCTTTCCAAACTTCATTCTCATTGATCTTTCCTACTTCCTGATCCACCGTTCCTATGACCTCTACTCTTCTTTCCCTTTCATTCTCTTCATTCATTAGCTCCTCAAAGTACTCCTTCCATCTTACCATCACACTCTTCTCACTTGTTAGAACATTACTATTCCTATCTTTAACAAGTCTAACCTGCTGCACATCCTTTCCAGCCTGATTCCTCTGTCTGGCCAAGCCCTTCTCGTCTTCTTTAGTGTCCAACCTCCCATACAACTCCTCATACGCCTTCTGCTTTGCCTTTGCTACCTCTCTTTTTGCCTTACGTTTCATCTCCTTATATTCCTGTCTACTTTCGTCAGTCCTGTCAATGTCCCATTTCTTCTTGGCTAACCTCTTCCTCTGAATCGCTTCCTGCACTTCACTATTCAACCACCAGGTTTCCTTATCATCTTTTCTCTGTCCAGATGCCACTCCAAGTACCTTCCTACCTGTCTCTCTAATCACTGTTGCTGTAGTAGCCCAGTCATCTGGAAGCTCTTTCTTACCACCCAGAGCCTTTAACAGCTCCTCTCTGAACTCTTCACCACATTCTTCCTTCCTCAGCTTCCACCATTTGGTCTTCTTCTCTGATTTGACACTTTTTCTCTTCTTCACAACAACAGTCATTCTACACACCACCATCCGATGCTGTCTGGCCACGCTCTCCCCTGCCACAACCTTACAGTCCCCAATCTCCGTCAGGTTTCCTCTTCTACACATAATGTAGTCTACTTGTGAACTCCTTCCTCCACTCTTATAGGTCACCCTATGTTCCTCCCGTTTTTGGAAATAAGTGTTGACTACAGCCATTTCCATCCTCTTGGCAAAATCCACCACCATCTGTCCTTCCTGGTTCCTTTCCTTGACACCAAACCTACCCATCACTTCCTCATCTCCTCTGTTTCCTTCACCAACATGTCCATTTAGGTCTGCTCCTATCACCACTCTCTCCTCCCTGGGAATACTCTCACTTCATCTACTTCCTTATGAAGTGTCCCTGTCCAATAATATACAGCAACCACATCGTTTTAAATGTAAGCGCACTATTACATCTGCAACTGCAGCAGCGTTCATAAACTGCATACCAGAATTACCAAATATATCATCATCAGAACCTAAAGAACTAGATCAGGCAACTCAAAACCTAGAGACCGTACTGCGCACAACCATAGATAACGTAGCCCCACTTAAAACTAAACTGATTAGGGAGAAAAAACTTGCTCCATGGTACAATGACCACACATGCGCACTTAAACAAGCAGCACGGAAATTAGAACGCAAGTGGCGTCACACTACACTGGAGGTGTATAAGATTGCTTGGAAAGATGCTCTAACTGAGTATAAACATGCACTTATAAATGCTAAATCTTTATATTATTCGTCCCTAATAGAGAAAAATAAAAACAATCCCAGATTCCTTAGTGTCCAAATTAACTAAAAACGTCAATGAAACTGAATCTAATATACCGCCTGACTGTACCAGCGATGATTTTTTAAAATTCTTTAATGACAAGATAGTAAAAATACGACTTCAGAGTCAAAGTGTGTCACTTGCCAATGTTAAGTATGAACTCCGAGCAGCATTGGTGATAATAGTAACGAGTTAATCCAACTAAATTCCTTTAATCTCCCAAAATGAACTAACTGTGTTGATTAAATCATCGAAGTCATCATCGTGTATACTCGATCCTGTTCCAACTCGTTTACTTAAAGATTTACTCCCAGCTATTGTAGAGCCCCTGCTTACATTAATCAATGCATCCCTTAGCCTTGGGTACGTACCTAAATTGTTTAAAAGTGCCGTTATTAAACCCCTGATTAAAAAACCTATTCTATGTACTAGCTAATTATAGGCCAATTTCAAACCTTCCTTTTGTCTCTAAAATATTAGAAAAAGTAGTTTCCAAACAATTATGTTCTTATTTGAATGAAAATTGTATTCATGAAAAATTTCAATCAGGATTTAGACCCAACCATAGTACCGAAACTGCATTAATTAGAGTAGTTAACGAGTTGTTAATGTCTTCTGATAATGGATGTGTCTCTTTTCTTGTTCTATTAGATCTTAGCGCAGCGTTTGATACGGTCGATCATAACATTTTACTGGAGAGGCTAGAAAATACAGTAGGTGTTAAAGGACTCGCACTCTCTTGGTTTCAATCATATCTGACTGACCGCTCGCAATTTGTTTATGTAAATAATAAATGCTCGGAAACTACAAAAGTAAAGTGTGGTGTGGAAATTATTCATAAACATGGCATAAAATTTCACTGCTATGCAGATGACACACAGCTGTATATGTCAGCCAAACCAAATGATACTGACACAATCAGTAAGATAGAAGATTGTGTAAAAAAACTGGATGTCGTGTAATTTTCTTTTTCTTTTACTTAATTGGCTCTAAAGCTGCAAGAGACAAGTTGTCTAACCTGGTGCTAAACCTAAACACTTTCTCTGTTACTCTCAGCCCAGATGTAAAAAACTTGGGTGTCACAATAGATTCAGATCTTTCCTTTGATACACACGTTAATAATATTACTAGAGTTGCTTTCTATCATTTGCGTAATATCTCTAAAATAAGAAATATACTATCTGTTAATGACGCTGAAAAACTGATCCATGCGTTTATAACTTCTTGGTTAGATTATTGTAATGCTCTTCTAACTGGATGCTCTGGTAGATCCATAAAAAAACTCCAGTTAGTTCAAAATGCAGCAGCTCGAGTGCTAACTAGAACTAAAAATGTGATCATATCAGTCCTGTTCTATCATCTCTACACTGGCTGCCAGTTAAATTCCGCATTGATTACAAAATACTTTTACTAACCTATAAAGCGCTACATGGTCTGGCTCCACAGTATCTGAGTGAACTTATTAATCACTACAACCCAGCACGTCAACTTCACTCACAAGATGCAGGGTTACTTATAGTTCCTAAAATTAAAAAGACCACAGCTGGTGGAAGAGCATTTTCTTACAAAGCTTCACAACTCTGGAATAATCTTCCTGCCTCTGTTCGGAATTCGGACACAGTCTCAATGTTTAAGTCTAGACTGAAAACATATTTATTTTCTCAGGCTTTTGATTAATATAGACAAAGGCGCAGAGCTTGGGGGTTCTTGGTCATAGAAACTTGTGGTGATCAGGGATGTTGGGTTGCTGTCGTTCTGCCTCTCTTGTCCGATCACTCCGGTTTGGGTAGGAGAGGTGGGCGCTGATGTCCTGTGAAAGCCTTCATGACCTTGTTACCTGCTCGCTCTCCCTTTTAGTTATGCTGTAATAATTAGGGCTGCCGGAGTCTAAAACTCTCTGTAAAACTGTTTTACTCAACTCGCATTGTACATTATTAACTACATTCTTTGTTGTTTTACTCCAAAGGCATTCTGATGGAAACCTGTTTACCCACCGAGGTTAAGGATTAAAGTCGAGACTGCCGTGACAACTATGCTGCTCCTGCCGGATGTGACGGGTCTGGAGTAATTGCACCAAGAATGACAAGAAATCACTACAGACTTTATTGAAGACTAGAGCGAAGAACAACTCTATTATTATTTATCTATTTATCTATTTATTACCAGTTATAACTTTTAGATAATTTAATTCTGTGTTTGTATGCTCTGTGTAAATCGTGTATTTATTTAAAGTATCCTCCAGACCACTCTTGTTTGTGAGAGCCCCAGGACCCCTGAATCTCATCATCGCCTGTTTCATCCGGAATTAAAGCCGTTCTTCTGTGACTACCAGCAGAAGCGCCGGTGAATCCAACATAAACATCATCTCCAACTCATCTTGTAAAGCTAAGTATATTTCTTTGTTATTATGGCCCCAGTAGGAGCGCTGTATCCATGTTCCGAGTGTAATATGTTCAGTTATTCCTTCTCCGTGTTTAGTGATAACTTTACATGTGATAAGTGTAGATTAGTTGTTAGTCTGACGGAGAAGATCTCAGTGTTAGAAGGGCGCATTCGGGCATTAGAACAGACTACTACTAGTGAGTGTTTAGATTCAGCTGTAGCAGTCCCGAATGCCAGCAGTTCAGGTATAGAACCCCAGACTCCGGCATTAGAGCCCTCACAGCGGGGCGACTGGGTGACGTCTCTGCGACATAGTCGTAGGGCAAAGCACCGACCATCTCAGTTGCACGTGTCCAACAGGTTTTCCCCACTCAGTGAGCCACCCGCTGAGCAGCCTGTTAATGTAAGTGCTCTGGTTATAGGAGATTCTCAGCTCCGACACGTGCGTATTGCGACCCCCATAGAGACACCAGCAACCATAGTCACTTGTATTCCGGGGGCCAGGGCGCCTGACATCAGAGCAAACCTGAAAGTGCTGGCTAATGCTAATCGTAGATTTTCGAAGATTGTTATCCACGTCGGCACTAATGATGTTCGTTTACGGCAGTCTGAGGTTACTAAGAGTAATGTTAAAGAGGTGTGTGAGTTAGCTAGGTCGATGTCTGAGGCAGTAGTGTGCTCTGGCCCCTTACCGATTCGACCCAGTGGCGAAACCTACAGCAGGTTGTTGTCGCTGAACCGCTGGATGTCTAAATGGTGCTCAGAAAACTGCATTGATTTTGTAGATAATTGGTCCACCTTTGAGGGAAGGCCTGGTCTTTTGAAGCGGGATGGTGTCCACCCCACGTGGGAGGGTGCTGCTCGCATTTCTTGCAGCATAGGTGACAGGCTTTACCACCGCGTTAGTGTAGCGGCAGATAGTGTTAAATGACTATCCAGAGCCAAGACCAGGCAGCAGACTAACAGGCCAAACCGACTGTCTGCGAGTCGCCATCGGACGTCACCCGGAATCCTTAGGTCACAAACCATTGAGACTGTGTCTGTTTACCGTGGCAGGTGTAAGCCAAAACAAAATCAAAAAGTATGTCATAATAACTTAATTAAAATTAATCTAAATGAGCATCATGAAAACCATAGTAAAGCTAAACTAAAGTTAGGACTTCTAAACATCAGGTCACTTGCATGCAAAACAGTAATTGTAAATGAAATAATTACAGATAATAGTCTTAGTGCACTTTGTTTAACTGAGACCTGGGCTAGACCTGATGAGTATCTAGGTTTAAATGAAGCATCTCCTCCGGGTTACAGTTATGAACATAAGCCACGTCTTAGTGGTCGTGGTGGAGGAATAGCCGCAATTTATGACAAGGACATAGGTCTTACTGTAAAATCATCTCCCATAACAAACTCGTTTGAAGTTCTTATCTCTGACATAGCCAATAAATGTTCATCTGATAAAACTAGTATGTTTAAACTGGTTACTGTTTATCGACCCCCCTGTTTCTTAACGAATTTGCCGATTTTCTTTCTAAATTAGTTTTATCAACTAAGAAAGCTTTAATTGTCGGTGACTTTAATATTCATTATGAGGATAAATGTAATCCACTCAAAATTGTGTTTGATTCTATTTTAGAATCTTTAGGCATCACCCAAAATGTAACAGGACCCACTCACCGCTGTAAACATACCTTAGATTTAATACTTACTTATGGTATAAACATAGACAACCTGGAAATTGTACCACAGAATGACTTAATCTCTGATCACTCTCTACTAATATATGAAGTGTCCCTGTCCAATAATATACAGCAACCAAATCGTTTTAAATATAAGCGCACTATTACATCTGCAACTGCAGCAGCGTTCATAAACTGCCTACCAGAATTACCAAATATATCAGCATCAGAACCTAAAGAACTAGATCAGGCAACTCAAAACCTAGAGACCGTACTGCGCGCAACCTTAGATAACGTAGCCCCACTTAAAACTAAACTGATTAGGGAGAAAAAACTTGCTCCTTGGTACAATGACCACACATGCACACTTAAACAAGCAGCACGGAAATTAGAACGCAAGTGGCGTCACACTACACTGGAGGTGTATAAGATTGCTTGGAAAGATGCTCTAACTGAGTATAAACATGCACTTATAAAAGCTAAATCTTTATATTATTCGTCCCTAATAGAGAAAAATAAAAACAATCCTAGATTCCTTTTTGAGATAGTGTCCAAATTAACTAAAAACGTCAATGAAACTGAATCTAATATACCGCCTGACTGTACCAGCCATGATTTTTTACAATTCTTTAATGACAAGATAGAAAAAATACGACTTCAGAGTCAGAGTGTGTCACTTCCCAATGTTAAGTATGGACTCACTCCGAGCAGCATTGGTGATAACAGTGGTGATAATAGTAACGAGTTAATCCAACTAAATTCCTTTAATCCAATCTCCCAAAATGAACTAACTGTGTTGATTAAATCATCGAAGTCATCATCGTGTATACTCGATCCTGTTCCAACTCGTTTACTTAAAGATTTACTCCCAGCTATTGTAGAGCCCCTGCTTACATTAATCAATGCATCCCTTAGCCTTGGATATGTACCTAAATTGTTTAAAAGTGCTGTTATTAAACCCCTGATTAAAAAACCTAATCTTGATCCACATGTTTTATCTAATTATAGGCCAATTTCAAACCTTCCTTTTGTCTCAAAGATATTAGAAAAAGTCGTTTCCAAACAATTATGTTCTTATTTGAATGAAAATTGTATTCATGAAAAATTTCAATCAGGATTTAGACCCAACCATTGTACCGAAACCGCATTAATTAGAGTAGTTAACGAGTTGTTAATGTCTTCTGATAATGGATGTGTCTCTTTTCTTGTTCTATTAGATCTTAGCGCAGCGTTTGATACGGTCGATCATAACATTTTACTGGAGAGGCTAGAAAATACAGTAGGTGTTAAAGGACTCGCACTCTCTTGGTTTCAATCATATCTGACTGACCGCTCGCAATTTGTTTATGTAAATAATAAATGCTCGGAAACTACAAAAGTAAAGTGTGGTGTTCCACAGGGGTCGGTACTGGGACCGCTATTATTTACACTCTATATGCTTCCACTAGGAGAAATTATTCATAAACATGGCATAAACTTTCACTGATATGCAGATGACACACAGCTGTACTGTATATATCAGCCAAACCAAATGATACTGACACAATCAGTAAGATAGAAGATTGTGTAAACGACATAAAAAACTGGATGTCGTGTAATTTTCTTTTACTTAATTCAGATAAAACTGAGGTTTTACTTGTTGGCTCTAAAGCTGCAAGAGACAAGTTGTCTAACCTGGTGCTAAACTTAAACACGTTCTCTGTTACTCCCAGCCCAGATGTAAAAAACTTGGGTCTCACAATAGATTCAGATCTTTCCTTTGATACACACATTAATAATATTACTAGAGTTGCTTTCTATCATTTGCGTAATATCTCTAAAATAAGAAATATACTATCTGTTAATGACGCCGAAAAACTGATCCATGCGTTTATAACTTCTCGGTTAGATTATTGTAATGCTCTTCTAATTGGATGCTCTGGTAGATCCATAAACAAACTCCAGTTAGTTCAAAATGCAGCAGCTCGAGTGTAGAACTAAAAAATTTGACCATATTACTCCTGTTCTATCATCTCTACACTGGCTGCCAGTTAAATTCCGCATTGATTACAAAATACTTTTACTAACTTATAAAGCGCTACATGGTCTGTACCACAGTATCTGAGTGAGCTTATTAATTACTACAACCCAGCACGTCCACTTCGTTCACAAGATGCAGGGTTACTTATAGTTCCTAAAATTAAAAAGATCACGGCTGGTGGAAAAGCGTTTTCCTACAAAGCTCCACAACTCTGGAATAATCTTCCTGCCTCTGTTCGGGATTCGGACACAGTCTCAATGTTTAAGTCTAGACTGAAAACATATTTATTTTCTCAGGCTTTTGATTAGTATAGACAAAGGCGCAGGGCTTGGGGGTTCTTGGTCATAGAAACTTGTGGTGATCAGGGATGTTGGGTTGCTGTCGTCCTGCCTCTCTTGTCCGATCACTCAGGTTTGATGACGGTGGGGAGGTGAGCGCTGATGTCCTGTGAAAGCCTTCATGACCTTGTTACCTGCTCGCTCTCCCTTAGTTATGCTGTAATAATTAGGGCTGCCGGAGTCTAAAACTCTCTGTAAAACTGATTTACTCAACTAGCATTGTACATTATTAACTACATTCTTTGTTGTTTTACTCCAAAGGCATTCTGATGGAAACCTGTTTACCCACCGAGGTTAAGGAATGAAGTCGAGACTGCCGGGACAACGATGCTGCTCCTGTCAGATGTGACGGACTGGAGTAATTGCACCAAGAATGACAAGAAATCACTACAGACATTATTGAAGACTACAGCGAAGAACAACTCTATTATTATTTATCTATTTATTACCAGTTATAACTTTTAGATCATTTAATTCTGTGTTCGTATGCTCTATGTAAATCGTGTATTTATTTAAAGTATCCTCCTGGCCACCCAAGAAGGACGGGCCCTGCTGAGTCTGGTTCCTCTCAAGGTTTCTTCCTGTAATTTTCAGGGAGTTTTTCCTTGCCACAGTCGCCCTCGGCTTGCTCAACAGGGTTTTTTTGTATCTGTTGGTCCTGGATTTTGTAAAGTTGCTTTGAGACAATGTCTGTTGTAAAATGCGCTATATAAATAAAGTTGACTTGACTTGACGTTAGCATGCTGTGCTACCTCAGTTTATTGGTTTTATTGGCGAGATGCTAAATGCTAAATGCGAAATGCTAAACCCGATGGAATCGCTGTGTAAGTAGCGCGTTCGAATAACCTGACTTATAAGTCACTGACTTATTAGAATCCTCTCTACTAAGTCAGCTGCCTATGTAGACAGTAAGACAGCAAGGCAGCTCACTAGGTTTTTGAACACACCCGTTGTTGATTTATTTTGAATCCAAAACCTGTTCAAGTTTGTCTTAGTTGTTCTAAGAGTTAGTCAAGTTTTCTGTTGTGCATTTATCTAAGAGCTGCCTCGTCTATGGTTTATTATCAGTCGGGTTAGTTTTAATAAATGATGATCAGTACGTCTCTACAAGTACGTCCAAGCCAGTATGTCAGTCCTGCGCTACACGAAATCTATAGAAAAGTGATACTAATACAAGCAAATCATTTACACTTAAAAACACAGTTAAAAATTCTTTATTAACAACAAAAACTAAACTACACTTATTACCATTACAATCATATTAATTCATTATAAACCCACAACATGATTTAATGCAAAAAACACAAACATTGAAAAGATGTAAATATGTTTCTTGTGAAATGTGAAAAGCGCAGAACTTCAACTGAACGTCATGTTGTTGCCAGGAGACAAAAAGCTACCACAATAAAAAAAATGTATGACGTTTCTGCTGTCCACCGCAGTCAGTGAGTTACCAAAAGACCTAGGTTTGACGTAGGGCGGTTGTAGCCTAGTGGTTAAGGTACTGGATTAGTAATCGAAAGGTCCTTAACCCTCAATTGCTCAGACTGTATACTGTCCCAGTACTTTAAGTCACTTTTGACAAAAGTGTCCGCTAAATGCTGAACCAGTGAGTGATCTTCCAAGTATCCTGGGTTACTCATCCACCACAGTCAGTGCCCCGACGACACCAATAAGGTGAGATGTTCCATCTCTGATCCTGATCTGGACACTGAGTTTAAAGCAGTCCTCTGCTAAGAACATAATGGAAGAATGTAAGCAGATGTAGACGAAAACTCAACACTGATCCTAACCCTAAACCTAACCCTAACCCTAGCAGGTAACAGGATGGTCAATACGAGACAACAAAGTGATCCATTCATTTATTTTCAGTAAGCACTTCCTGCAGATCAGTATTACATCACATCCTCTCAATATTTACACATTAAAACACCCTGGATACAGAACTAATCCACCTGATCACCTGACTTACTCACCTGCACACAACTGCTCACACACTCACTTAATGAAACACACGACTGAGAGCTGGAGTGAAGATGTGTGAGTGTTTGAGCAGATGAACGCAGAGCCTGTGGGTTCATTTATACTAAACAATAATCTCCCCACACTGATCCGATTTCTCTCCACTGTGAATGCGCTGGTGCCTTTTGAGGTCACTCCGTATATTAAAGCTCTTCTCACACTCAGAGCACTGATATGGTTTCTCTCCAGTGTGAATGCGCTGGTGTTTTTTGAGAGCACTATGATTAGTAAAACTCTTTTCACACTGTGAGCACTCATACGGTTTCTCTCCAGTGTGAATGCGCTGGTGTATTTTGAGATTACTCTGATTAGTAAAACTCTTTTCACAGTGTGAGCACTGATACGGTTTCTCTCCAGTGTGAACGCGCTGGTGTATTTTGAGTTTGCTCTGAGTATTAAAACTGTATCCACACTGTGAGCACTGATACGGTTTCTCTCCAGTGTGAGTGAGCTGGTGGGATTTTAGATGACTGAAATGAGTAAAACTCTTCCCACACTCTAAGCACTGATACGGTTTCTCTCCACTGTGAATGCGCTGGTGTCTTTTGAGATGACTCTGTGTAATAAAACTCTTCCCACACTGTAAGCACTGATATGCATTATCTCCAGTGTGAATGCGCTGGTGTATTTCAAGATGAATCTGTGTAATAAAACTCTTCCCACACTGTGAGCACTCATACGGTTTCTCTTCAATGTGAATGAGCTGGTGTCTTTTAAGATGACTCAGTTGATTAAAACTCTTCCCACACTGTGAGCATTGACACAGTTTCTCTCCAGTGTGAATGCGCTGGTGTCTTCTGAGCTTTCTCTGTTGATTAAAACTCTTACCACACTCTGAGCACTGATACGGTTTCTCTCCAGTGTGAATGCGCTGGTGATCTTTGTGACTACCCAGTGTATTAAAACTCTTTCCACACTCTGAGCACTGATATGGTTTCTCTCCAGTGTGAATGCGCTGGTGTTTTTTGAGAGCACTTTGTTGATAAAAACGCATCTCACACTGAGAGCACTGATACGGTTTCTCTCCAGTGTGAATGCGTTGGTGTATTTTAAGATCATTCTGGTGATTAAAACTCTTTCCACACTGAGAGCACTGATACGGTTTCTCTCCAGTGTGAATGCGCTGGTGCATTTTAAGAGCACTCTGATGATTAAACCTCTTTCCACACTGAGAGCACTGATACGGTTTCTCTCCAGTGTGAATGCGCTGGTGTTCTTTGAGATAACTCAGTCGGGTAAAACTCTTTCCACACTGTGAGCACTGATACGGTTTCTCTCCAGTGTGAATGCGCTGGTGCTGTTTAAGATGACTCTGTGATTTAAAACTCTTCCCACACTGTGAGCACTCATATGGTTTTTCTCCAGTGTGAATGCGCTGGTGTATCTTGAGAGCGCTCTGGAACCTGAAGCTCCTCCCACAATCTGAGCAGACGTTTCCTTCTTCCTGTGTGGGACTGAGAGAGGTGTTAATGCTGACAGTACCAGAGGACGTTTGCTGATTACTGGAGCTTCTGGTGGGCGTCAGATCCTCATGTTCAGTCTTAATCTTCACCAGCGCATCATCATATTTATCATGGTTGCAGCTCTTGATGTGATTGTGGAGGTGATTTTGGGTTGTAGAGGAACGTGGACACGAGGAGCAGGAGAAATCCTTGTTCAGTTCTGAAGCAGAAAATAATCAAATACATTTATAACATTATAAATAATAAAATACATTTATAACATTATAAATAATAAAATACATTTATAACATTATAAATAATAAAATACATTTATAACATTATAAATAAAAAAACACATTTATAACATTATAAATAATAAATACATTTATAACGTTATAAATAATAAAATACATTTATAACATTATAAATAATAAAATACATTTATAACATTATAAATAATAAAACACATTTATAAAATTATAAATAATAAAATACATTTATAACATTATAAATAATAAACTACATTTATAACATTATAAATAATAAACTACATTTATAACATTATAAATAATAAAATACATTTATAACGTTATAAATAATAAAATACATTTATAACATTATAAATAATAAAATACATTTATAACATTATAAATAATAAACTACATTTATAACATTATAAATAATAAAATACATTTATAACATTATAAATAATAAAATACATTTATAACGTTATAAATAATAAAATACATTTATAACATTATAAATAATAAAATACATTTATAACATTATAAATAATAAACTACATTTATAACATTATAAATAATAAACTACATTTATAACATTATAAATAATAAACTACATTTATAACATTATAAATAATAAACTACATTTATAACATTATAAATAATAAAATACATTTATAACATTATAAATAATAAAATACATTTATAACGTTATAAATAATAAAATACATTTATAACATTATAAATAATAAAATACATTTATAACATTATAAATAATAAACTACATTTATAACATTATAAATAATAAACTACATTTATAACATTATAAATAATAAACTACATTTATAACATTATAAATAATAAACTACATTTATAACATTATAAATAATAAAATACATTTATAACATTATAAATAATAAACTACATTTATAACATTATAAATAATAAAATACATTTATAACATTATAAATAATAAAATACATTTATAACATTATAAATAATAAAATACATTTATAACATTATAAATAATAAAATACATTTATAACATTATAAATAATAAACTACATTTATAACATTATAAATAATAAACTACATTTATAACATTATAAATAATAAAATACATTTATAACATTATAAATAATAAAATACATTTATAACATTATAAATAATAAACTACATTTATAACATTATAAATAATAAAATACATTTATAACATTATAAATAATAAAATACATTTATAACATTATAAATAATAAAATACATTTATAACATTATAAATAATAAACTACATTTATAACATTATAAATAATAAACTACATTTATAACATTATAAATAATAAAACACATTTATAACATTATAAATAATAAATACATTTATAACATTATAAATAATAAACTACATTTATAACATTATAAATAATAAAATACATTTATAACATTATAAATAATAAAATACATTTATAACATTATAAATAATAAAATACATTTATAACATTATAAATAATAAAATACATTTATAACATTATAAATAATAAAACACATTTATAAAATTATAAATATTAAATACATTTATAACGTTAAATAATAAAATACATTTATAACATTATAAATAATAAAACACATTTATAAAATTATAAATATTAAATACATTTATAACGTTAAATAATAAAATACATTTATAACATTATAAATAATAAAATACATTTATAACACTATAAATAATAAAATACATTCATCACATTATCAATAATAAAATACATTTATAACATTATAAATAATAAAATACATTTATAACATTATAAATAATAAAACACATTTATAACATTATAAATAATAAATACATTTATAA
Source organism: Trichomycterus rosablanca (assembly GCF_030014385.1). NCBI lineage: Eukaryota > Metazoa > Chordata > Actinopteri > Siluriformes > Trichomycteridae > Trichomycterus > Trichomycterus rosablanca. The sequence continues at coordinate 62,693,922 of NC_085989.1, forward strand.
CATTATAAATAATAAAATACATTTATAACATCATAAATAATAAAATACATTTATCACATTATCAATAATAAAATACATTTATAACATTATCAATAATAAAATACATTTAAAACATTATAAATAATAAAATACATTTATAACATTATAAATAATAAAATACATTTATAACATTATAAATAATAAATACATTTATAACATTATAAATAATAAAATACATTTATAACATTATAAATAATAAAATACATTTATAACATTATAAATAATAAAATATATTTATAACATTATAAATAATAAAATATATTTATAACATTATAAATAATAAAATACATTTATAACATTATAAATAATAAAATACGTTTATAACATTATAAATAATAAAATACATATATAACATTATAAATAATAAAATACATTTATAACATTATAAATAATAAATACATTTATAACATTATAAATAATAAAATACATATATAACATTATAAATAATAAAATACATTTATAACATTATAAATAATAAAATACATTTATAACATTATAAATAATAAAATACATATATAACATTATAAATAATAAAATACATATATAACATTATAAATAATAAAATACATTTATAACATTATAAATAATAAATACGTTTATAACATTATAAATAATAAAATACATATATAACATTATAAATAATAAAATACATTTATAACATTATAAATAATAAAATACATTTATAACATTATAAATAATAAACTACATTTATAACATTATAAATAATAAAATACATATATAACATTGTAAATAATAAACTACATTTATAACATTATAAATAATAAACTACATTTATAACATTATAAATAATAAAATACATTTATAACATTATAAATAATAAACTACATTTATAACATTATAAATAATAAAATACATTTATAACATTATAAATAATAAAATACATTTATAACATTATAATTAATAAAATACATTTATAACATTATAAATAATAAACTACATTTATAACATTATAAATAATAAACTACATTTATAACATTATAAATAATAAAATACATTTATAACATTATAAATAATAAAATACATTTATAACATTATAAATAATAAAATACATTTATAACATTATAAATAATAAAATACATTTATAACATTATAAATAATAAACTACATTTATAACATTATAAATAATAAAATACATTTATAACATTATAAATAATAAAATACATTTATAACATTATAAATAATAAAATACATTTATAACATTATAAATAATAAAATACATTTATAACATTATAAATAATAAACTACATTTATAACATTATAAATAATAAAATACATTTATAACATTATAAATAATAAAATACATTTATAACATTATAAATAATAAAATACATTTATAACATTATAAATAATAAAATACATTTATAACATTATAAATAATAAAATACATTTATAACATTATAAATAATAAACTACATTTATAACATTATAAATAATAAAATACATTTATAACATTATAAATAATAAAATACATTTATAACATTATAAATAATAAAATACATTTATAACATTATAAATAATAAAATACATTTATAACATTATAAATAATAAACTACATTTATAACATTATAAATAATAAAATACATTTATAACATTATAAATAATAAAATACATTTATAACATTATAAATAATAAAATACATTTATAACATTATAAATAATAAAATACATTTATAACATTATAAATAATAAAATACATTTATAACATTATAAATAATAAAACACATTTATAACATTATAAATAATAAAATACATTTATAACATTATAAATAATAAACTACATTTATAACATTATAAATAATAAAATACATTTATAACATTATAAATAATAAAATACATTTATAACATTATAAATAATAAAATACATTTATAACATTATAAATAATAAACTACATTTATAACATTATAAATAATAAAATACATTTATAACATTATAAATAATAAAATACATTTATAACATTATAAATAATAAAACACATTTATAACATTATAAATAATAAAATACATTTATAACATTATAAATAATAAACTACATTTATAACATTATAAATAATAAAATACATTTATAACATTATAAATAATAAAATACATTTATAACATTATAAATAATAAAGATTGTTAGTAAATGTTTGTTCACCCAAACTGAGAGTTTATCAATTAAAACCCAAAGAAACATCTTACTGAGTTCATCGTCATCTTCAGGTTCTTCCTTCTTCACAGGCTTCATCTGGAAACCTCCACACTGTTGGTATCCTGGGGTGAGATGTTCCTCAGAGATGACCACAGGGATTATGGATCCTTCATCTGAAATTCCATCAACATGTGAAGAAGAAACTCAACAACTGGAGGAAACTGAAGGTTGTGGGTTTGATTTTTTAATCATAAATAAATTCTAGTTAGATTAAAACTTAAACCCAGACTGGAGTGTATCAGCACAGGACAGTACGGTACAGTACAGGTTCTAATCCCACTATCCACATTCTCTTATTATTTCTACTGATTCATTGGGTGTGTTCGAGAAGCTAGCTCTCTCTCTACATAGACGCATTTTACGTCATCCTGTGCTGCGCTCCCGAGAAGGAGGCTGTTCGAAATCCTAGATGCCTTAAAATCCTCACTTCTGAGGCATCTTCATATTTCAATGTTATTTTGGCTCAAGAACGAGTGAGCATCTGACGCTGCCTTAGTGAGCAAGGCAATCCCAGAATTCATTGCGGGTCGGGTGCTCTTCTCTCTTCTCTCTGACGAGGCGGAGAAACTAATGGAGTTATTTTCAAACGTAAATAAAATATTACTGATTTTTAACTTTAAGTTTGGGCTTGTCAGGAAATTTAACCGTTATCGGTACATGAAGGAAGATGTTATGTTGACGTTAGCATGCTGTGCTACCTCAATTCATTGGTTTTAATGGCAAGATGCTAAACGCGAAATGCAAAACCCGATGGAATCGCTATCTAAGTAGTGCGTTCGAATAACCTGCCTTATAAGTCATTGACTTATTAGAATCTTCTCTACTAAGGCAGCTGCCTATGTAGACAGTAAGACAGCAAGGCAGCTCCCTAGGTTTTCTAACACACCCCTTATTATTAAGCCTGGAGGCTCCTTGTGGAGCAAAGAGCCGCAACCACACCCCTCCACACCCTGTGCGTCCCTCCTCAGCTGGGTCCATGACAGGTCTCTTGCCTCGCCCTTAAATGATCTCCTCCATGTCTGTTTTGGCCTTCCCACTCTGCGTTTCCCATGTGGGTTCCAGTCCAGGGCTTGTCTTGTGACGTTACCGGCCGGTTTGCGTAGGGTATGGCCAATCCAACTCCACTTCTGTTTCTTCACGTCCTGGCTGATGGAGTTCTGGCTGGTTCTTGCCCACAGGTTGGTTGTTGGAGATCTTCTCAGGCCACTTGATGTTGAGGATGTGGTGCAGGCATCTGTTACTGAAGGTCTGAAGCTTGTGGGTGATGGTGTCGTCACATCTCGGACCCGTACAGGCGGACTGCCTTCACATTGGTGTTGAAGATGTGGATCTTGCTGCGCAGGGACAGTGCCTCAGAGTTACACGTGAGCCTGACTTTGTTGACTCTGCTTCGAACATCTTCATCTGCGATGCCGTCCTTGTTGACTACACTCCCAAGGTTTGTGAAGTGGTCAATGTCCAGGAGGCTCTCTCCCTGCAGCTGGAGTGGGAGGTTCTGCTTGTTGTTGATCTTAATCACCTCCATCTTCCTGGTGCTTATCTTCAGGCCAATCTTTTTTTGTTTCTTCAGAGAGCCGTGTGAGTTTGGCCTGTGCATGTTGTTGTTTGTGGGACAGAAGAGTGATGTGATCTGCAAAGTCTAGGTCTTCAAGTTGCTTGGTAAAGGTCGTCCGTACTGGTGCCATTGGTTGTTCTTCTTATGATCCAGTCAGTGACTATCAGGAAGACTGTAGGGCGAGAGATTGCAGTCATGCCTCACTCCGGTCTTCACTGTGAAGAGGCTGGACGATGCTGATGAACTTGGGTGGAATCTTGTAGTGCTGCATCAGCTTCCAGATGGTCTCCTTGTCCACACTGTCAAAGGCTTTCTCAAAATCCATGAAGGTTATGTAGAGCGGGGACTGCCATCGATGGACTGTTCGATGATGATGAGCAGCATGATGATGTGATCTGTGCAAGATATGTGCTGCCGGAAGCCTGCCTGTTCTGATATCAGTCTCTTATCCAGGGCATCCTTCAGTCTCTCCAGGATGACTCTGTACAGCAGCTTGCTGGGAATGGAAAGAAGCATGATGTGCCAGTTGCCACACTGGAACAGGTCGCCTTTCTTTGGGAGCTTCTTGGTAGCCAGCTTCCAGTCTTCTGGAATTTGCTCTGGGGATGTAGCTGTGTCTGCTGGATTTGCCTTCAGAACCTCAGCAGGGATGCCATCGGGGCCTGCTGTCAGCTACTGATGGTGGTGGTGGTCGATTAAGAATCTCTACTCCCTGGGTGTGGTCATGGTCTAAATCTTCATGTCTGGAATAGATCATGGTCTCCCCTGTGGACAGACCGCTTCTATTCCATCTGGTCTCACACAGGCTGAGGACCTTGATGCTGTATCTCCTCATCCCGCTGGTCACCTGGACTGGTTTCCCATTCTCGTATAGGGTTGTGATGTTCCAGCTCCCTACCCTGGTTCTTGCCTGGCTTCTTGAAGTCCAGGCTGTTGTGGTTTCTGTAGTATGTTTTGTTTTGCAGGGTGGGGTTGCTAACCCCATGCCCAACCCGCCTTCTTTGTCCCACAAAGCGGTTCAAGGCAAAGTTTTTCAACTGATTAGTGACCCCAATACTAACCCCACTGTACTGTACCACACTGTACCCCACTGTACTGTACCATACCATACTGTACTGTACCATACTGTAATGTACCATACTGTACTGTACCACACTCTACTGTATCACAATCTACTGTACCACACTGTACTGTACCACACTGTACTGTACCATACTGTACTGTACCATACTGTACTGTACCACACTCTACTGTATCACAATCTACTGTACCACACTGTACTGTACCACACTGTACTGTACCACACTGTACTGTACCATACTGTACTGTACCATACTGTACCATACTGTACCATACTGTACCATACTGTACGGTACCTCACAGACTTTTGGAAACATGGCATATTATTTTATATTTACTTACAGAAGTAACTTTCATCTTCCTCCTCTTTTATTAGTTTCTGGAATCCTTCATGTTGTAGATCCACAGGTGCAACATCTCCCTCTTCTGCTGACTGCATTATTAAAGATCTAATAGACAGATAGACAGATAAATAGGCAGACAGATTAGATAGATTAGATGGACGGACGGACGGACGGACGGACAGACAGACAGACAGACAGACAGACAGACAGACAGACAGACAGACAGACAGACAGACAGACAGACAGACAGATTTGAAGATGAAGATGGCCTTCACTCGGAATATTCACCACAAGGTGCCGCTGGAGCAGCCCAAGAGACAGCCACTGGAAGAGCCACAAGGACGTGTGTCTAAGAATGGATAGACTGAATGGTTTTCATCCCCAGTAAGAGAGATGGCCAAGGTGACCCGTTCAATGAGTAAATTAAAGCTTAAATAATAAACGTCTTAAGTCATCTGTCAGTTTGCTCTCACAAATAACTCTGAACATGGAGAGAGAGCAGCTTTACCATCAGTCATAAAATGAAGTAAAGCTTCACACTAGAGCTGGGCGATATGGATCAAAAATAATATCTCGATATTTTTTAGCTGAATGACGATATACGATATATATCTCGATATTTTTTTCAATCCCATAAGGTAATAAATAACAAAAAGACACTTCTGAGACAAACCTACAAGTTCCAAATGTTACAGGCACTTTTATTAACATTCAGCTGAACATGAGAAATTGCTCAAAAATAAACTATTGGCATATATTAAATAATAACACTCAAATTAAATTATGTTTTACATACAAAAGACTCAAAGCTGTGCAAATACTTTTCATCTTCATACTTTTCAGTTGGCCAACATTTCTAAAAATCCTTTTTTTTTGTTCTGGTCTTAAGTAATATTTCTAATTTTCTGAGATACTGAATTTGGGGTTTTCATTAGTTGTCAGTTATAATCATCAACATTAAAAGAAATAAACATTTGAAATATATCAGTCTGTGTGTAATGAATTAATATAATATACAAGTTTCACTTTTTGAATGGAATCAACTTTTTCATGATATTCAAATTTTATGACCAGCACCAGTATATATATATATATATATAAATATATATATTAGGTTAAGCGTTAACATTTTTAATCAAACTATTTTTATTGGGCTGTTTGTGCCACGTAAATATGAGTCTCTGTGGTAATTAACGCTGCTTTAACACAGTAACACTGTGTTTATACTGTAATGATAACATGGGCACAAGGTGAAGATGTGCAGAGACAAACTGGGAGAAGAGAAAGGCGCATCGGGAAGAGAAAGATCGGGGCATCGGGGCTGATGTGCAATGAATAAAGAAGTACAATTAAACAATTTGGGGAGATACAAGAAGTGCAATCACAATTCACAATTTATAAATGACATGACTTACTTGTAATTTACTTGTTACTTATATGACCCCCCCCCCCCCCCTTTGTAGATGCTTGATGTTTAAATTTGGTCTGGGTGGCCCTAATTCTTTAGTTGCTGATTTATCCTGATTACTACAATGACTGGATGGCATTTCCCTTATGACACGATGGAGTAGCTCCGAACTGAGGTGATGGTAGTCATGGTGACGAGATCGCAACACCAGGTTACGTGTGACGCAGGGATGTAAGTGCGAGCCCTCCCGGAACCCATTCAGATTGTATTGCAGCGCCTGACATGAGAGTCTATCAGAGCGATCCGGGCGATTTTCAAAAAGGGCGGTACCGTACGGAACAAAACTCGGCGCTGATTGGACGACGATATTCAGAGGCAAGACAGACGGTCCAGAACAGTCACCGCCAGTTTAACGCTGGCTTAATATGATAGAAACATTTCTTCCCTTTCACCCTTTGGTGGGTCGTCGCCCGATCACCCGAAGGAACGAGCCGCCCCTGGTTCCGGGTCAGTTTGACCCGAGGGTCCCAAGATTGAAGACCGCACAAGGGTTAACTGCTTATTCCTTAAGCTGTGAGGCTGTACACAGGGTGAAAATGTTGGAACTGTTGTGGAACTGAGCAGCATCAGACAGAAAAGACCTCCAATAGAACAGAAGTTCAGTTCAAACCTTTCTGACGCTGAAGTTTACCATCAAATCACCGTGATTCTCTAATATTTTTAACGATCTAAAAGATAGAAAGTGTGTCACACAGCCTTATTAAACTGTCCCCTAGAATACCATGTTTACTGTAGTAAAATAGTGCTGTACTAATACTTCTACTATAAAACTATAAAACATGTAAACACAGCTACAGGAACTCGGTGTGTTTGTATAAAACATTAAATACTGTAAACTAAGCTGAACATGTGACGCGTTTATATCAAAATATTATATTTAATAATGAAGGATCGACTGATTCATCGGTTCAAATGAATCGGTTCATCAGTACTGAATCATGTGTGATGCTAACAGTTAGCGGAGCAGCTAGCAGTTCGTGTGTTTAAATGAAACTGGAGTTAAATCTCCTCAAATCCTCACAGTGATGTTTTATTATGAACTCTAGTTTTATTATTAATTAGAATGTAGTTATAATTAAATATAAGGGTTATAATTAAATACATATTTTACTTACAGATGAGGCTCTACAGTACAAACACAGCAGCTTCTTGTTCTTCTGATGATGTTTAATGGCGGTTGGCAGAACAACTTAAGACGCACCAGCGCCACCAACTGGACTGGAGTTGAACAGCAGCTTAGCAGTAATAAACCTCCATTAGCCCTGTATCTCTCAGCTAGCTTTAGAGAGGACTACAGTCAGTCCTAGACGTTCTTCCAAGCAGTTTCTCTAATGTCATGTTTAGTTCTCCAACATGCTTCTCTAACTCTGTTCTTTCTTTCTGATACCTTTTACAATCTGTTAATCTGAGTTTGACTGTTTCCTGTGTATTACAGTGTTACAGAGTCCAGTGGGGTAGATCAGATTCCTTTATTGAGCCCCATGAAAACACTGTATATTCTACATGTAAATATATAGTGGGGCCAAAAAGTATTTAGTCAGCCACTGATTGTGCAGGTTCTCCTACTTAGAAAGATGAGAGAGGTCTGTAATTTTCATCATAGCTACACTTCAACTATGAGAGACAAAATGAGAAAAAAAATCCAGGAAATCACATTGTAGGATTTTTAAAGAATTTATTTGTAAATTATGGTGGAAAATAAGTATTTGGTCAATAACAAACAAGCAAGATTTCTGGCTCTCACAGACCTGTAACTTCTTCTTTAAGAAGCTCTTCTGTCCTCCACTCGTTACCTGTATTAATGGCACCTGTTTGACCTCGTTATCTGTATAAAAGACACCTGTCCACAGCCTCAAACAGTCAGACTCCAAACTCAACCATGGCCAAGACCAAAGAGCTGTCGAAGGACACCAGGAAGAAAATTGTAGACCTGCACCAGGCTGGGAAGAGTGAATCTACAATAGGCAAGCAGGTTGGTGTGAATAAATCAACTGTGGGAGCAATTGTAAGAAAATGGAAGACATACAAGACCATTGATAATCTCCCTTGGGGTCAAGATCTCATCCCGTGGGGTCAAAATGATCATGAGAACGGTGAGCAAAAATCCCAGAACTACACGGAGGGACCTGATGAATGACCTGCAGAGAGCTGGGACCAAAGTAACAAAGGCTACCATCAGTAACACACTACGCCGAGAGGGACTCAAATCCTGCAGTGCCAGGCGTGTCCCCCTGCTTAAGCCAGTACATGTCCAGGCCCGTCTGAAGTTTGCCAGAGAGCATATGGATGATCCAGAAGAGGATTGGGAGAATATCATGTGGTCAGATGAAACCAAAATGGAACTTTTTGGTAAAAACTCAACTTGTCATGTTTGGAGGAAGAAGAATGCTGAGTTGCATCCCAAGAACACCATACCTACTGTGAAGCATGGGGGTGGAAACATCATGCTTTGGGGCTGTTTTTCTGCAAAGGGGACAGGAAGACTGATCCATGTTAAGGGAAGAATGAACGGGGCCATGTATCGTGAGATTTTAAGCCAAAACCTCCTTCCATCAGTGAGAGCATTGAAGATGGAACGTGGCTGGGTCTTCCAGCATGACAATGATCCCAAACACACCGCTCGGGCAACGAAGGAGTGGCTCCGTAAAAAGCATTTCAAGGTCCTGGAGTGGCCTAGCCAGTCTCCAGACCTCAACCCCATAGAAAATGTGTGGAGTCCGTGTTGCCCAGCGACAGCCCCAAAACATCACTGCTCTAGAGGAGATCTGCATGGAGGAATGGGCCAAAATAGCAGCTACAGTGTGTGCAAACCTGGTGAAGACTTACAGGAAACGTTTCACCTCCGTCATTGCCAACAAAGGTCATGTTACAAAGTATTGAGTTGAACTTCTGTTATTGACCAAATACTTATTTTCCACCATCATTTACAAATAAATTCTTTAAAAATCCTACAATGTGATTTCCTGGATTTTTTTTCTCTCATTTTGTCTCTCATAGTTGAAGTGTAGCTATGATGAAAATTACAGACCTCTCTCATCTTTCTAAGTAGGAGAACCTGCACAATCAGTGGCTGACTAAATACTTTTTGGCACCACTGTACATATACACTATATTTCCAAAAGTATTCGCTCGCCTGCCTTCACACACATATGAACTTGAGTTCATCCTGAAAAACTTACCGTATAGAAGCACTTTGTAGTTCTACAATTACTGACTGTTAGTCCATCTGTTTCTCTACATGCTTTATTATTATTTAGGTGGTGGATGACTCTCAACACTGCAGTGACACTGACATGGTGGTAATGTGTTAGTGTGTGTTGTGCTGGTATGAGTGGATCAGACACAGCAGCGCTGCTGGAGTTTTTAAAACTACTAAAATAATGGAATTAAAGAGAGAGAACTTCTGTCTGCAGCAGCGCATTAGTGCAGATGAAGGTAAGTCATGTTTGTGCAGCATAAGAATTAATGGTGAGATCACAAAGTTCTTATATCTCTTCATATATTGAGCACTCAAACAACAGATTATATTTAATAATAAAATACACGGTACTCTGTCACTTTAGCTTCTGTTTAAGATCAATCAATCTATTGACCATGTATAAATATATGTTTGCATTTATATACTGATACGCTTATCAGTGTCACATTATGACACATTAGATGTAATGATTTCATTATGTACTATTCACAGTAATTATTGTTATATTAGCAATATAGAGTCATTTATAACCAATGTACCAACATACCTGAGGTAAATGTTGATATTCTCATTATAGCTGGACATAGAATTTCAGTTAGCGATCAATGCTAATAGTAATTATTGTTATATTAGCAATATGGAGTCACTTATAACCAATGTACCAACATACCTGAGGTAAATGTTGATATTCTCATTATAGCTGGACATAGAATTTCAGTTAGCGATCAATGCTAATAGTAATTATTGTTATATTAGCAATATGGAGTCATTTCTAACCAGTGTACCAACATACCTGAAGTAAATGTTGATATTCTCAATGTAGCTCTATACATAATTTTAGTTAGCGATCAATGCTAATATTACTTGTTGTTATATTAGCAATATGGAGAAGTTTTTTAACAATGTACCAACAGAACTTAGGAAAATGTTAATAGGGCCGCGCACATAGTTTTTCTTTCAATAAATAAATCCATTGTTTAAAAACATTTTGTGTTTATTTGGTCTTCATTATAAAAATTTGTTTTGTGGTCTGATACGTAAAAGTGTGACAAATGCAAAAACAGAGAAAATTGAAAAATCAGCTAAATACTTTTTCACAGCGCTGCATTACTGCATAAAGATAAAAATAATGAAGATTTCAATCATGCAAATCTCGAGTCTGTGCTCCCTAAATTGTACCAACATGTGGACATGTGGATACTCAGACCACATCTCTGTTATGCTGATTCCAGCGTAGAGACGCTCACCGGTCACTACAAACCAGAACTAAACCAGGAAAAGACCTGGCCAGCAGTAACCATCTGTTCTTTAGGACTGTATTGAGCACACTGACTGGGACATGTTTAGTGAGGCTAAACATGTTTTTATTTATCTGAAAACAGGACAGAAGCTTTCAGGAATCAATAATGAGACCGAGGATTAAGGTTCAATATGTAGATATTTTATTAACAAACAATAACAAGCAAAAATGACACATAAATGACCATAACTAATAACTGATACTAATACATGTAACACAGAGCAAAAGAAGAAAAAAAGAACAACCTCACAGATCAGCTTTTCATCATCCTGCCACCTCTAGACTGGGAGGCCTGTGCAGTCTTGGCAGGAGCTCATCTAATCAGGAAAAATCCTGGCTAGTACGTCTACTCCCAGGTGAGCTTCTGACAAGCTGACATGAACCCCTAACTTCTATACCAAACTTGAGTGTGTGCTTTTTGCATGAGTAGAAATTTGCCCAAACTGTAGAAACTGCTGTATGCGAAAACATTTGTAACATCTGTGCCAACAGGATAGCCCTGACCGTGCAAGTAGGCTTGCCTATCTTAAATAACAGCACAAATGCTCTCAGAGTGCATAATCTATGCACTCCACCATCTTGTTACTACTGTTTTCTTGCATTATGCAGAGCCCTCCGTTGAAGACACATCATTGGTTCGAATAAAAACTGGTGCAAACAGTCTGAACAGAAGCATTTCAAGAACCAGCTTTCTGGTTGAAAGAGACTATGTGAAGTCTATGCACTAAAACTGGAGACTGACCCATAATCAAGAAAATAATAATAATAACATCCTACACTAAAATAATATGATTGTCTGGGTTTACACTGTTTAATAATGGTTTACATCTTTGACATTAATGTCATGTTACACATTATGAGTTTAGATTGATGCATCCCTAAATATTGAGACTTTTACAGTTTCATACTAAGGTGTTTTACATGGAACGGTCCAACTTTTAACTTTTAGCATGTTAGCAAAGTATAAATTGATTAAAGTTAAGTTTACTGGGGGGCAGAAAAGTCCAAAAGTTCTGTGTTTCATTTATATTTATATATTTCATTTTTATATCTATATGAAGACCCTGATGTAGCAGAACGCTGCTAAAGGACTATTCCATGAATTATTCTTTAAAGTTTTCTCTCTTTATCTGTCCATTTCATGCTGAGAAGCTTGAAGCTTAGAACAATCTCAACTTCCACCAGACACTGGTACAAGAAAGAACAGACCCCCAATCTACTTACAGAAGCGTGTGAGTGAGGTGAATAGGAGATACAAATTGTTCATGACTGTGTTTGGTTACATTCATGACAGAAACGGTAGATTCATCAGATCACAATGTTATATCAAAGTGTAAAACATGACGTTATAATCCTAATAAAACATAAAACAAACTAAAAATATCTGACTGGATATATTACCAATTTACCCTCAATCTTTTGATTAGGTGTAAAAAGTTTTGTTTGCAAATATATTAATTATAGAGTTTATAATCTAATATAGATTATTAGAGTTATCTTTTATTTATTATCAAATGTTACAGTGTATCACAAAAGTGAGTACACCCCTCACATTTCTGCAGATATTTAAGTATATCTTTTCATGGGACAACACTGACAAAATGACACTTTGACACAATGAAAAGTAGTCTGTGTGCAGCTTATATAACAGTGTAAATTTATTCTTCCCTCAAAATAACTCAATATACAGCCATTAATGTCTAAACCACCGGCAACAAAAGTGAGTACACCCCTAAGAGACTACACCCCTAAATGTCCAAATTGAGCACTGCTTGTCATTTTCCCTCCAAAATGTCATGTGACTTGTTAGTGTTACTAGGTCTCAGGTGTGCATAGGGAGCAGGTGTGTTCAATTTAGTAGTACAGCTCTCACACTCTCTCATACTGGTCACTGAAAGTTCCAACATGGCACCTCATGGCAAAGAACTCTCTGAGGATCTTAAAAGACGAATTGTTGCGCTACATGAAGATGGCCAAGGCTACAAGAAGATTGCCAACACCCTGAAACTGAGCTGCAGCACAGTGGCCAAGATCATCCAGCGTTTTAAAAGAGCAGGGTCCACTCAGAACAGACCTCGCGTTGGTCGTCCAAAGAAGCTGAGTGCACGTGCTCAGCATCACATCCAACTGCTGTCTTTGAAAGATAGGCGCAGGAGTGCTGTCAGCATTGCTGCAGAAATTGAAAAGGTGGGGGGTCAGCCTGTCAGTGCTCGGACCCTACGCCGCACACTACATCAAATTGGTCTGCATGGCTGTCACCCCAGAAGGAAGCCTCTTCTGAAGTCTCTACACAAGAAAGCCCGCAAACAGTTTGCTGAAGACATGTCAACAAAGGACATGGATTACTGGAACCATGTCCTATGGTCTGATGAGACCAAGATTAATTTGTTTGGTTCAGATGGTCTCAAGCATGTGTGGCGGCAATCAGGTGAGGAGTACAAAGATAAGTGTGTCATGCCTACAGTCAAGCATGGTGGTGGGAATGCCATGGTCTGGGGCTGCATGGGTGCAGCAGGTGTTGGGGAGTTACATTTCATTGAGGAACACATGAACTCCAATATGTACTGTGAAATACTGAAGCAGAGCATGATCTCCTCCCTCCGGAAACTGGGTCGCAGGGCAGTGTTCCAGCATGATAATGACTCTAAGACGACCACTGCTTTATTGAAGAGGCTGAGGGTAAAGGTGATGGACTGGCCAAGCATGTCTCCAGACCTAAACCCAATAGAACATCTTTGGGGCATCCTCAAGTGGAAGGTGGAGGAGCGCAAAGTCTCGAATATCCGCCAGCTCCGTGATGTCGTCATGGAGGAGTGGAAAAGCATTCCAGTGGCAACCTGTGAAGCTCTGGTAAACTCCATGCCCAGGAGAGTTAAGGCAGTTCTGGGAAATAATGGTGGCCACACAAAATATTGACACTTCAGGAACTTTCACTAAGGGGTGTACTCACTTTTGTTGCTGGTGGTTTAGACATTAATGGCTGTATATTGAGTTATTTTGAGGGAAGAATAAATTTACACTGTTATATAAGTTGCACACAGACTACTTTTCATTGTGTCAAAGTGTCATTTTGTCAGTGTTGTCCCATGAAAAGATATACTTAAATATCTGCAGAAATGTGAGGGGTGTACTCACTTTTGTGATACACTGTATATGTTAGACCTTTAAATTTTCATGTCAATTGATTAATTTGATGTTACACTATTAACATGTCTTTTCCCAAAAAACATTTTTGTTGTAAATGCGAGGAATTTAGATTTTTTTTATTCTTATGTTTCTTACGGCAGGTTATCAAGACTTAAAGTCATTACAGAATTTATCAGTGTCAGGCTGGCAGCAAGGGGTATCAAATATATATGCTGTTCAATTCAAAACCTTGCATTACAAAAGAGAAAAAAATGACTTTCATTTGAAGTTAAATGTAAAAAGATTTCATTTCAAGTCCTTAACACCATTCAAGTGGTCTATTCATCATGAAATGAATGCTACCTGCTTGTTTCTACACTCACTGTCCATTTTATCAGCTCCACTTACCATATAGAAGCACTTTGTAGTTCTACAATTACTGACTGTTGTCCATCTGTTTCTCTGCATGCATTGTTAGCCCGCTTTCATGCTGTTCTTCAATGGTCAGGACCCCCACAGAGCAGGTATTTTTCAGGTGGTGGATCATTCTCAGCACTGCAGTGACACTGACATGGTGGTGGTGTGTTAGTGTGTGTTGTGCTGGTATGAGTAAATAAGGCGATAAATACAGCACCCCGTGGGCAGCGTCCTGTGACCACTGATGAAGGTCTAGAAGATGACCAACTCAAACAGCAGCAATAGATGAGCGAAGGTGGACCAACTAGGTAGGAGTGTCTAATAGAGTGGACAGTAAGTGTAAGTAAGTGGACATGATATTTAACAACTCCAGCAGCGCTGCTGTGACTGATCCACTCACACCAGCACAACACACACTAACACACCACCACCATGTCAGTGTCACTGCAGTGCTGAGAATCATCCACCACCTAAATAATACCTGCTCTGTGGGGGTCCTGATTATCAAGAACAGAAAGGAGGCTAACACGGTATAGAGAGAAACAGATGAACTACAGTCTGTAATTGTAGAACTGATAAAATAATCAAAGAGTGTAGATATAAAAGATATGTTTACATAATAAAGAGGCTTTTAACCAGAAGCTAGACTGCCCGACTAAGGCTAAACGGAAACACATCACAGAGCTTGCGTTCATAGAGCCAATTTTCTTAAAACTGACAGTGGTGCCCTGTAATTGATTATTAGCTATTAATTACACAGTACAATGAATTCATTGCTAACCATTTTCCCATTACTCACTCACTCGAGGCATTTATATATTTTTATTTTAGCCTGTTTGGTATAATCTGATGTGTCACACTTGTGTCTAAAGCAGTTCCCACACTGTGAGCATCATTTCTGTAAAATGTGAATGCGCTGGTGTTTTTTGAGATGGCTCGGTGTAGTAAAACTCTTTACACACTGTAAGCACTGATACGGCTTCACTCCAGTGTGAATGCGCTGGTGGGTTTTGAGATCACTCTGTGTATTAAATCTCTTCCCACACTGTGAGCACAGATATGGTTTCTCCCCAGTGTGAATGCGCTGGTGGGTTTTGAGATTATACTGTGCATTAAAACTCTTCCCACACTGTGAGCACTGATACGGTTTCACTCCAGTGTGAATGCGCTGGTGTTTTTTCAGACCACTCTGTCCAGTAAAACCCTTCCCACACTGTGAGCACTGATATGGTTTCTCTCCATTGTGAAAGCGCTGGTGTATTTTGAGATTACTCTGTGTATTAAAACTCTTACCACACTGTGAGCACTGATACGGTTTCTCTCCAGTGTGAATGCGCTGGTGGGTTTTGAGATTATACTGTGTATTAAAACTCTTCCCACACTCTGAGCACTGATACGGTTTCACTCCAGTGTGAATGCGCTGGTGGGAACTGAGATGACTTTGTGCATTAAAACTCTTCCCACACTGTGAGCAATGGTATGGTTTCTCTCCAGTGTGAATGCGCTGGTGGGTTTTGAGAGCACTCTGTCCAGTAAAACTCTTCCCACACTGTAAGCACTGATACGGTTTCTCTCCAGTGTGAATGCGCTGGTGTATTTTGAGATTACTCTGTGTATTAAAACTCTTCCCACACTGTGAGCACTGATGTGGTTTCTCTCCAGTGTGAATGCGCTGGTGTATTTTGAGTTCATTTCGGGACCTGAAGCTCTTCCCACACTGTGAGCACTGATACGGTTTCTCTCCTGTGTGAATGCGCTGGTGTATCTTGAGAGCACTCTGGAACCTGAAGCTCTTCCCACACTGTGAGCAGACGTTTCCTTCTTCCTGTGTGGGACTGAGAGAGGTGTTAATGCTGACAGTACCAGAGGACGTTTGCTGATTACTGGAGCTTCTGGTGGGCGTCAGATCCTCATGTTCAGTCTTAATCTTCACCAGCGCATCATCATATTTATCATGGTTGCAGCTCTTGATGTGATTGTGGAGGTGATATTGGGTTGTAGAGGAACGTGGACACGAGGAGCAGGAGAAATCCTTGTTCAGTTCTGAAGCAGAAAATAATCAAATACATTTATAACATTATAAATAATAAAATACATTTATAACATTATAAATAATAAAATACATTTATAACATTATAAATAATAAAATACATTTATAACATTATAAATAATAAAATACATTTATGATCAAATCAAATCACTTTATTGTCACATCACATTAACACAGGTGTGAAAGGTGAGTGAAATGCTTAGGTGCTTGGTCCCTCACACATAAAACAAAAATATACACCTTAACTTACAGAATAAAGCTTACAGAATAAAACTAGCACCATTTCAGTATATACAGATATAATGCAGGACTCTTTATGTGCAGATGTACACAATTATAAAAAGTGAATGAGTATAAATATATAAAATACAATTGAATAATAAGTCCGAGATGTACAGTTATTGTGCGAGATATGAATACACATGGTAAAGTGCAGAGTGCAGAATGGGTTGTATGGTGGTGGGGGGTATGGGGGGGGGGGTCACTGTATAGATTATGAGGGGTGTGCTTGACCATTGCTGTTCAGCAGTCTGATGGCTCGGGGAAAGAAGCTGTCTCGGAACCGGCTGGTTCTGGTCCTGATGCTCCTGTACCTCCTGCCGCTCGGCAGCTGTAAAAACAGGCAGTGGCCCGGGTGGGTGGAGTCCTTTATAATCCTCCTGGTCTTCCTCAGGCAGCGGCTGGTGTAGAGGTCTTGGAGGTTTGGCAGTTGAACCCTGGTGATACGCTGAGCTGTCCGTACGACCCTCTGCAGGGCTTTCCGTTCCAGAGCAGTGCAGCTCCCGTACCAGGCGGTGATGCAGCCTTGTCGATACACTTTCCACAGTGCACGTGTAAAAAGTCCTAAAGATACGGGTACTCATGCCAAACCTCTTGAGCCGTCTGAGGAAAAAGAGGCGTTGTTGGGCCTTCTTCACCACCCGTGTGGTGTGTTCTGTCCATGTGAGGTCCTCAGTGATGTGGACCCCGAGGAACCTAAAGCTGCTGACCTTCTCCACCGTGGCTCCGTTGATGGTGATGGGGGCGTGCGCTGTCTCCTGCTTCCTGAAGTCCACAATCAGCTCCTTGGTCTTGTTGACGTTCAGATAGAGGTTATTTTCCTGGCACCAGTGTGTCAGGAAGCTGACCTCCTCTCTGTAGGCTGTCTCGTCGTTGTTGGAGATCAGACCTATGATCGTCGTGTCATCTGCAAATTTGATGATGACGTTGGAGCTGTGACTAGCAGTGCAGTCATGTGTGTACAGGCAGTAGAGCAGGGGACTCAGAACGCAGCCCTGGGGAGCTCCGGTGTTGAGGGTCTGTGAGGAGGAGGTGATGTTTCCCATCCTGACCACCTGGCGTCGATCAGACAGAAAGTCCAGGATCCAGCTGCACAGAGAACTGTTCAGACCCAGGTCGTGGAGCTTAATGTCCAGTCTCGAAGGTACAATGGTGTTGAAAGCTGAGCTGTAGTCTACGAACAGCATTCTCACATATGTGTCCTTCTTGTCCAGGTGAGATAGAGCAGTGTGTAGTGTCAGGGTTATAGCATCATCAGTGGACCTGTTCTGTCTGTAAGCGAACTGTAGAGGGTCCAGGGTTTCAGGCAGTGATGAGCCGATGAAGTCTCTGACCAGCCTCTCGAAGCACTTGCTTATGACAGAGGTCAGAGCAACTGGGCGCCAGTCATTTAAGCATGAGGCAGAAGCAGTAGCAGTCTTTGGGATGGGGACAATGGTGGCCAGTTTGAAGCATGCTGGCATGACTGAGAGAGAAAGAGAGAGATTGAAAATGTCTGTGAACACTCCTGCTAGCTGATTCGCACAGACTTTAAGGACACGTCCAGAAATTCCGTCCGGTCCGGCTGCCGTGTTAATGCGTTTAAAAGATCTGCGCACATCAGCCACAGAGACAGTGAGTGTGTTCGGTTCAGTAGCGGTGGGTTCTACCAGAGGCGCCGTGTGATTTGCCTCAAAACGGGCGTAAAAGGTGTTTAGCTCGTCTGGAAGTGCAGCACTGATGTTTACTGCACCGCGAGTTTTTACTTTATAGTCCGTTACTGTGTTTAGTCCCTGCCACATGCTTCTCACGTTGGTGCTGTTGAACTGCGATTCCACTTTTGCTCTGTACTCGCGTTTAGCTGCTTTAATGGTTTTACGGAGGGCATAGCTGGCTTTTTATACTCCTCTGTATTTCCTGATTGAAAAGCAGCAGTACATTCGTTCAGGGCTGCACGGACCTCACAGTTCAGCCATGGTTTCTGGTTCGGATACACACGGATAGTTTTAGTGGAAACAACATCATCTATGCACTTACTGATGAACCCAGTGACTGTGTCAGTGTACTCATCAATGTTGTTATTGGACGCTTCTCTGAACATCTCCCAGTCAACGTCATCAAAACAATCCTGGCGCATAGAGTCTGATTGGTCCGACCAGTGACGTACCTCCCTGAGAGTAGGCGGTTCCCGTTTCAGTTTCTGCCTATAGGTAGAGTGATCCGATTTGCCGAAAGGAGCGCGGGGGAGGGCTTTGTAAGCATTGCGGAAGGGGCTGTAACAGTGGTCCAGCGTGCGTGTTTTCCGTGTTTTGCAGGTAATATGCTGGAAAAACTTTGGCGAAACTTTGCAAAAGTTTGCTTTGTTAAAGTCCCCAACAACAATAAAAGCGGCCTCAGGACGCGCGGTTTCCTGCTTGTTAATCGCCTCGTACAGTTTCCCAAGTGCCAAGTCCGTATCAGCCTGCGGTGGGATGTACACAGCCGTAACAATGACTCCTGAAATCTCTCTCGGTAGCCACAGCGGTCTGCACGAGATGATGAGGTATTCCAGGTCCGGGGAGCAGAAAGATTTGATGAAGTGAACATTTCTCTGATCACACCAAGCATTGTTGATCATAAAACACACACCACCTCCTTTACTCTTCCCGGAGAGGTCCTTTGTTCTGTCGGCGCGGTGCACAGAGAATCCCGCTGGTTCAATGGCTTGGTCCTGCGTGTCCGATGATAACCACGTTTCTGTGAGGCAGTTAATACAGCAGTCCCTTGTCTCTCGCTGGAAAGAGATCCGTGCCCCGAGTTCGCTGAGTTTGTTGTCCAAGGACTGTACGTTTGCCAGCAGTATGCTGGGGAGAGGAGGACGGTTAGTACGCCGTCTCAGCTTGACCAGGACTTCGGCTCTGCTGCCCCTTTTCCGGCGTTCCTCGGACGCGTTGCCCAGGTGAATGGGGGCTCGTCTGTGTTTACAAACAATGGAACTTCGTTGAGAAATTCGAAGTCCGGTGCGCGGTGAGTTATTGAAGATCTTATGTCCAAAAGTGTCTGTCTGTCGTAGATAAAGGTGCTGGCAACATTTAGTGTAAAAAAAGTTACATAAATACATAAAATTAACAAAAAACTACAAACACTGGAGGGAGCTCGCAACACGGCAGCCATACTCGGCGCCATCTTGGAACACTTAAGTATAAATATTAAAATACATTTATAACATTATAAATACTATAATACTGTGACGAAGTGAAGGACCCAGAGGCAGGGAAATTACTCATTTCAGCAGTTTATTAAACTCACTCACCAAGATACACATACTTTTGAACAGTACTACAGTACTGGCAGTGTTACTTTCACATGCAAACGCAGGCGGACCCCACAGACCCAGCCATGAAACACTTTCACGGTAACTAGACTGAACCCAGGGAGCATTCTGGGAAACATGAATGCTCCGCCCCCTAATTACTGGCACTAACTGCTATAGGCACGATGCCACAATACATTTATAACATTATAAATAATAAAGATTGTTAGTAAATGTTAAACTGAGATCCGATGCTAAAGTCCTGTAACGTGATTCATCCTGAACAGTGACATTGGTCTGAAATCTAAGGTGGAAGAACTGTGGTTTGACAGCACCAGATGCTGGTCTGCAGGATGGTTCTGGAGGTGAGCAGGAGGAGAGAGGGTGAATCAAGGATCAGATAGGGGAAGGTAAAAGAAAAAGACTGGTGATAAAATCAGAGGTGAGACAGGCACTGGATGGTGGTGAAGGGGAGCAAGACAACTGGGCAATGACCACAAAGTGGAAGGTGCAAAAAGTGGAAGAAAAGGAGATTTGGAGGTGGAATAGTGCAGGAAAGTTTAAGAAGGAAGAGGTCGGTGAACTGGAATCTCCAGACAGACAAGGAGGCAGAAGTACAAGATGATGTGGTGAAGATAAAGAAAAGGGCGTATGCTGAGCTACATGAGAAGTTGGACACTAGGGAAAGTGAAAAGGACTTGAAGCAACTGGCCAGACAAGAGGAACACAGTATGAAGATCTGGGAAAGAGTGGTGGAAGCTAGACTGAGAAAACAAGTAAGAGTTTGTGAGCAGATTTGATGTTTGCATTTTGAGAATGTTGATGGAGAAGTTTAGGGAAGGCCAGAAGAAGCTGCACTGTGGGTTTTTCTAGAGGAAGCTCATGATAAAGTGCCAAGAGAGGAACTGGGATATGAGGAATTTGAGGCTGACAGACGAGGTCAGACAGGAATATGATGTTTGCTGATGACACTGATCTGTAGCAGGAGAAGTGAGCAAGTTAAGTTGAGCCTGGAGAGATGGAGGTGAGCACTGGAGAGAAGTGGAACAAAAGTTAGCAGGAGTGAATCTGCATGAATGAAAGGGAGGGTGGCACAAAGGGTAGAAAAATGAATTGAGGTGATGAAAGTAGACAAGTTTCAATATGTGCGGTCAAGTGGAATGTGGTACAGAGTGCAAACAGAGTGGAGTGGCCACCCAGGGAGGATGGAGATCCCTGCCAAGTCTGGTTCCTCTCAAGGTTTATTTCTGTAATTTTAAGGGAGTTTTTCCTGCCACTGTCGCCCTGTGCTGCTCAACAGCAGGTTTTTGGTCTGTCGGTCCTGGATTCTGTAAAGTTGCTATGAGACAATGTCTATTGTAAAAAGTGCTATACAATTACATTAGAATTTAGTTCTAGTAATAGTAGTACTAGTAGTGGTGGCTGTGGTAGTATTGAAGATTGTGGTAGTGGTAGTATTAAAAATTTTATTTTGTTCAAGATAAAAAATATCTTACTGAGTTCATCTTTATCTTCAGCTTCTTCCTTCTTCACAGGCTTCATGTGGTTTATGGATCCTTCACCTGAAATTCATCAACATGTGAAGAAGAACTCAACAACTGGAGGAAACTGAAGGTTGTTGGTTTGATTCTCCAATCACAAATAAATCCTAGTTAGATTAAAACTTAAATCCAGACTGGAGTGTATCAGCACAGGACAGTACGGTACAGTACAGGTTCTAATCCCACTATCCACATTCTCTTATTATTTCTACTGATTAGTGACTCCAATACTAACCATACTGTACTGTACCATACTGTACTGTACCTCACTGTACTGTACCACACTGTACTGTACCACACTGTACTGTACCACACTGTACTGTACCACACTGTACTGTACCATACTGTACTGTACCACACTGTACTGCACCACACTGTACTGTACCACACTGTACTGTACCATACTGTACTGTACCACACTGTACTGTACCACACTGTACTGTACCATACTGTACCATACTGTACTGTACCATACTGTACTGTACCACACTGTACTGTACCACACTGTACTGTACCATACTGTACTGTACCACACTGTACTGTACCACACTGTACTGTACCATACTGTACTGTACCACACTGTACTGTACCACACTGTACTGTACCATACTGTACCATACTGTACTGTACCATACTGTACTGTACCACACTGTACTGTACCATACTGTACTGTACCATACTGTACCGTACCATACTGTACTGTACCATACTGTACTGTACCACACTGTACTGTACCATACTGTACTGTACCACACTGTACCATACTGTACTGTACCACACTGTACTGTACCACACTGTACTGTACCATACTGTACTGTACTACACTGTACTGTACCATACTGTACTGTACCACACTGTACCATACTGTACTGTACCACACTGTACTGTACCATACTGTACTGTACCATACTGTACCGTACCATACTGTACTGTACCATACTGTACTGTACCACACTGTACTGTACCATACTGTACTGTACCATACTGTACCGTACCATACTGTACTGTACCATACTGTACTGTACCACACTGTACTGTACCATACTGTACTGTACCACACTGTACTGTACCATACTGTACTGTACCATACTGTACTGTACCATACTGTACTGTACCACACTGTACTGTACCATACTGTACTGTACCACACTGTACCATACTGTACTGTACCTCACTGTACTGTACCACACTGTACTGTACCATACTGTACTGTACCACACTGTACTGTACCTCACTGTACTGTACCATACTGTACTGTACCACACTGTACTGTACCTCACTGTACTGTACCATACTGTACTGTACCATACTGTACTGTACTGTACCACACTGTACTGTACCACACTGTACTGTACCATACTGTACCACACTGTACTGTACCTCACTGTACTGTACCACACTGTACTGTACCATACTGTACTGTACCATACTGTACCTCACTGTACTGTACCACACTGTACTGTACCATACTGTACTGTACCACACTGTACTGTACCATACTGTACTGTACCATACTGTACTGTACCACACTGTACTGTACCATACTGTACTGTACCATACTGTACCGTACCATACTGTACCTCACTGTACTGTACCACACTGTACTGTACCATACTGTACTGTACCACACTGTACTGTACCATACTGTACTGTACCTCACTGTACTGTACCACACTGTACTGTACCTCACTGTACTGTACCATACTGTACTGTACCATACTGTACTGTACCACACTGTACTGTACCATACTGTACTGTACCATACTGTACTGTACCATACTGTACCGTACCATACTGTACCATACTGTACTGTACCATACTGTACTGTACCATACTGTACCGTACCATACTGTACTGTACCTCACTATCTGGTGGAAAAGTGGCATCATGCTCCACATCTACTTACAGAAGAAATCATCATCATCATCCTCCTTTTTTATTAGTTTCTTCTGGAATCCTTCATGTTGTAGATCCACAGGGGCGACGTGTTCCTCTTCTGCTGACTGCATTATTACACATCTGACAGACAGACAGACAGATTGATGTACTTTATTCCCTATTAAAA
This sequence comes from Trichomycterus rosablanca, assembly GCF_030014385.1. Taxonomy (NCBI): domain Eukaryota; kingdom Metazoa; phylum Chordata; class Actinopteri; order Siluriformes; family Trichomycteridae; genus Trichomycterus; species Trichomycterus rosablanca. The sequence goes on from NC_085989.1 coordinate 62,717,864, forward strand.
GGAAAATTAAGCTGTGAGGATGTAAACAGGGTGAAAATGTTGAAACTATTGTGGGACTGAGCAGCATCAGGTAGAAGAGATCTCTAATAGAACTTTCTTGAGTTTGGTGGAAGCAGTTTTGTGGCCCAAAGTTAAATTATTAAGTCGAACTTAAAACTGATTCAATCAAACATTTCCAAAATACATGAATCAGCCTAAACATAAGGAATGTGATGCGTTTATATCAAAATAACTCGATTTATATCAGAATGTTTCAATCAACTGATTCGTCGGTTCAAATGAATCGGTTCGTCGGTACTGAATCATGCGTGATGCTAACAGTTAGCATAGCAGCTAATAGTGTTTTAAATGAAACTGGAGTTAAATCTCCTCAAATCCTCACAGTGATGTTTTATTATGAACTCTAGTTTATTAATAATCAGAATGTAGTTAATAATTAAAGTGTAACAAACAAATGGATCAATATTTTACTTACAGATGTTTCACTTTAGTACAAACACACCAGCTGCTGAACTTTCTTCTGTTAGAATCGAGGTAGTTTATAATGTTCAGGTTCATTAGCGCCACCTACTGGATTGCAGTGTGAGTGCTGACATCACCACCATCCATCCATTCAGCTGTATTAATCCTGATCAAGGTCGCGGTGCTCTTCATTATAATTTACTATATTTAATCACTTACACTGAATCATAATCACCAACCCTGTATTTATTAAACAATGAAATATTGTTGCTGTGTTGATGTTGTGGTTCATCCTGTAACAAACTCTGTAGATGAAACCCTGATGAATAATCCAGCCTAGACAAGATCATGATGCTCACTGGATGGATTCATGCTCATCTAAACTGGTCATACTGGTTATGATGGTTGATATTTCCAGCCAAGCCAATCAAAGGACTTTATGCATTGAACTGAGGAACATGTTGATATTCCCAACATATTTGAATACAGAATATCAGTTAGCGATCAATGTTAAATGTAATTATTGTTATATTAGCAATATGGAGTAATTTATAACCAACGTACCAACAGAACTGAGGTAAATGTTGATATTCTCGATGTAGCCGAACACAGAATTTCAGTTAGCACTCAATGCTACTAGTTATATATCATCAATGTGGAGACTTCTTTGGCCAATGCTCCAACACACCTGAGGTAAATGTTGATATACCTGATGTAGCTGTACACATAATTTAATTAGCACTCAATGCTTCAACTTCAAAGTATTAAAGTTCAGTTTACTGGGGGGCAGAAAAGTCCAAACGTCTTGTGTTTCATTTCCCCACAGTCGGTTAAATAAAGCATAGATCTGTCTGGAGACACTGATGTAGCAGAACGCTGCTAATGGACTATTTCATGAATTTATTATGAATAAAATCATCAGACAGACTGTCCCAGTAAGCAGTCAAGTCAAATTTATGAATGCAGAGCTATTTACAATAAACATCGTCTCAAAGTAACTTTACAGAATCCAGGACCGATAGACCAAAAACCTCCTGTACCATAACTATACCATTTATCTATCGTATCTATATTAATACAGTGTGTGAGTGGAGATCTAGTGTTAGGAATGATGTTATACCAGTATACTGTACACACAGCTGAAGAACATCAGTTCTGCATGCTTACATCACATCTGTATTGATCTCTGTGTATTAGAGCTGTTTAATCTATATATCAGTATTTAGATTTAGTTCTGTTATTATGTTAGTGATATTAAGAGTTCACTTCTATAATCAGATCAGTTTCTTTTGTGAGGCAAAACTAAGCTTTTAGAATCACCTACTGACCACAAGTGGGTGACCTGCATGGTGGGCGGCATCTATTTCCTTACGTGATCTTAAGGAAAGTTCATCTTCTGCTCGCCACACAGTCATTCAAAGTAGGAAATTTTCAAAGGAGAGATTTTCAAAAATAGAAATAGTTTGAAAGTTTTGGAAGCTGGAGTTTTAGAGCTCACACAGCTGATAAACAAGTCATCTCAGTTGTTCAGTTCACCTTTCGGGTTTTTTGGGTTTGGACATGACTTGAATTGTCTGCTTCTGAACTTTACCACCGGTCAAAGTAAAGTCGCTATTCAGCTTTTTAATACATTTTAGACTGGGGTGACTCGAGATTTTGAATACTTTAAATGGGGTGCCATGACTGAAAAAGGTTGAGAAACACTGATCTAACCTCTCCACCGGATTACACAGAGCGTGATGACCTTTGTGCTCCACATCTGTTCATCTACTCACTCACTCACTCACTCACTCGAAGAAGGATTTATATTTTATTCTGGTGTTTTAGTTCACTCTGTTGATTAAAAGTTTTCCAACACTGTGAGCACTGACATGGTTTCTCTCCAGTGTGAATGCGCTGGTGTATTTTGAGATAACTCCGGGTACTGAATCTCTTCCCACACTGTGAGCAGACGTTTCCTTCTTCCTGTGTGGGACACGAGGAGCAGGAGAAATCCTTGTTCAGTTCTGAAGCAGAAAATAATCAAATACATTTATAACATTATAAATAATAAAATACATTTATAACATTATAAATAATAAACTACATTTATAACATTTATAACTATTGATGAGATGCTGGAGAAACAGATTATATGACCATCTAACTCTCCATGGGCGGCTCCAGTGGTGTTAGTACCGAAGAAAGATGGTGGTATGCGTTTTTGTGTTGACTACCGAGCTCTAAATAACAAAACGCATTTAGATGCTTTTCCAATGCCTCAAATACAAGACATTTTAGAATCATTACATGGAGCTTCCTTGTTCAGTACCTTTGATTTGAGAAGTGGGTATTGGCAAGTTGGAATGGATCCTCAGAGTGTACAGAAAACAGCTTTTGTGTCCCACAGAGGAATATTCGAATTTCTGCGTCTTCCTTTTGGCCTAAAAAAATTCGTCAGCCACATTTCAACCATTAATGGAGAATGTATTACGAAGTATGAAAGGAAAGAACTGTTTTATCTATATTGATGATGTGGTCATATATTCCCGGAGTGAAGAGCAACATCTAAAAGACATTGAAGAACTGTTTCAGTGTCTAGAGTGAGCAGGCTTGACTTTGAACCTGAAGAAATGCAACTTGATGCAGAAAGCACTTACTTTTCTGGGGCATGTTATCTCTAGCGAGGGAATCCAGAATGATACAGAAAAAGTGAGAGCTGTTAAGGAATTTCATACCCCAAAGAATATAAAGGAAGTCCAACGATTCCTGGGTTTAGCAGGATGGTACCATCGCTATATTCCCAATTTCTCTGTAAGAGCTGCACCATTACACGCTCTGAAAAGAAAAGACGTGAGGTGGAATTGGACTCAAGAGTGCCAGAAAGCTTTTAAGGACATAAAGAACACACTTCTATCTGCACCAATCCTCAAACCACCTGATTTCCAGAAACAGTTTAGAGTGCAGACAGATGCAAGTGAGTATGGAATTGGAGCAGTCTTAACACAAGAGGAAGAGGGAGAAGAGCATGTAATTGCTTATGCTTCCAGATTGTTCTACCAAGCAGAGAAGGCATATTCGGTATCTGAAAAAGAATGTTTGGCCGTTGTATGGGCTACTGAGAAATGGAGGTCTTATTTAGAAGGAACCCACTTTGAAGTGATAACGGACCATGCTGCACTTATGTGGGTTTTTAATCATCCAAATCCTTCTTCAAGACTTACCAGATGGGTTCTAAGACTTCAAGGTTATGATTTCAAAGTAGTCTATCGAAAGGGTCAATGTAACATTGTTCCAGACACTTTGTCACATAATCAAGTATCCCAGGCTCAACCAGACATTATAGCAGTCTGCAAAACTGTGATACCAAGTGAAGGGTTACCAATTGAGTGGACAGAAGTAAGCCAGGCCCAACAGGAGGATGCAGAGGTACAAGCGCTAATAAAAGATATAGAGTCAAACCCAGATCCAAATAGAATTCATTATACTCTGAAAAATAGCTATTTGTTTCGGCCAGTTTCCAAGCAGGACCGAGGTCATACTTTTCAGCTGTTCATCCCCAAATCCCTAAGAGAAACGTTTCTGCAATATGCACATCAAAATCCTCTTAGTGGCCATTTAGGACGAATAAAGACCCTTCGTAGGTTGCTGGATGTAGCATATTGGCCAGACATCAGGAAAGACGTTTGGAGACACTGCAAAGAATGTGCAGTATGCCAAAAGGTCAAGCCAAGGATAACTAAACTATCGGGATACCTCCAATCAACACCTGTATTGGAGCCGGGATATATGCTTGGAGTGGACATTATGGGTCCTTTTCCCAAAAGCCGTAAACAAAATGAGTATTTGCTAGTTGTGGTTGATTACTGTAGTAAGTGGGTGGAAATTTTTCCATTGAGAGTGGCAAAAGCAGCACACATTGCAGCAATACTCATCAAAGACATCTTTACAAGATGGGGTACTCCTGTCTATTTGGTGTCAGATCGAGGGGCACAATTTACATCACAGCTTTTAAATTTAGTATGCAAGCAATGGGGTGTCATCCAAAAACTGACTACAGCATACCACCCACAGACCAACATGACAGAGCGTGTCAATAGAACACTAAAGACAATGATGGCATCATATGTTCAGGAACATCATAGAGAATGGGATAGGTGGATCTCAGAGTTCCGGTATGCCATCAACACAGCATGGCAAGAGAGTACAGGATTTACGCCAGCTGAAGTTGCACTAGGCAGGAAGTTGAAGGGGCCATTGGAAAGGCTTGCTCAAAAACCACTTACCCCAGAACATGATGCATACGAGAACATTGCCAAACAGCAGCGACTCATTGAGCAGGTACGCTCCAATGTGGAAAAAGCCCAATGTAAACAAGCCCACTACTATAATAAGAGAAGAAAATCTTAACATTTTCAAGTTGGTGAACAAGTGTGGGTTAAGGCTCATCCGTTGTCCAAAGCTGAGACTGGTTTCTGTGCAAAATTAGCACCAAAGTGGAAAGGTCCAGCAAGAATTCTCAAATGCCTCGGTAAGGTAAATTATAAAGTTCAGTTTATTGATACTCCCAATAATGTAGATGTAGTACACGTGGTTAATCTTAAAAAATACTTCGGACCGGGAGTCCTTTCAACTGAAACTGTGTAACCGATTTCCCTGCGGTTCCATAATGAATTTAAATGTTATACCGGTGCTGACCAATCGGGACTGATAATGAGATAGAGAGTTGAGGAAAAAAAGATAAAAGAAGAAGGACACTGGACCAGAGGGGAGAAAACAAAACCGGCTGTTTAATGTTGTTTGGTAGATACGGATTGAGGAAACGCTGTTTTCATGCTCAATACAGATTTGTAATTTTCATGGTTTTGGAGTTCCTAACCACATGCTCATAAGAACTGGTGGATTATTGCTGGACTTATGCAAAAGATTGCAAAGGAGCTGTATGAAAGAAAAGTTCATTGGACTTCAGGATCTCCAGTGTAGCAAGTCCATCTCCATCCATATTGGTATCTCTACCTTATCAACAAAAGGACTAACTGGTGAGATCGATCCAAGTCATGCTGTTACAGAAATGGACATTCTGTAAAAGAGTATAGTGTATGTATAATTATATTGTACATCTTTATAAATAAAGATTTGGGTTATACGTGGTTAATAATGTTCGTTTTTGTACATGTCTACAATACACACTTTGCTGATATTTTCTGTGGTTGAGAATGATTATATCGTAGTACGGCATATGACAGACTAGTGGGACCCTGATTTATTAATAGTGATGGTATAAACAACACTACCGTTACAAACATTATAAATAATAAACTACATTTATAACATTATAAATAATAAAATACATTTATAACATTATAAATAATAAAATACATTTATAACATTATAAATAATAAAATACATTTATAACATTATAAATAATAAAATACATTTATAACATTATAAATAATAAACACTGTTAGTAATTGTTAGAAAGGAAACACATTGTTCACCCAAACTGAGATTTTATAAATTAAAACCCAAAGAAATATCTTACTGAGTTCATCTTCATCTTCAGCTTCTTCCTTCTTCACAGGTTTCATCTGGAAACCTCCACACTGTCGGTCCTCTGGGGTGAGATATTTCTTTGGGTTTTAATTTATAAAATTATTAATAATAATAATAATAATAATAATAACAATACAGCCCCAATTAGGGTTGGGCGATATTGCCGTTTTTCATACCGTCATACCGTCTTCAGGAAATACAGCGGTATACGGTATTACCGGGGGGGGGTTAATTTAAGTATTTAAGTGGGTCAGGTTAATTAACGCGATTAACGCATTAAAATTTTTATCGCGATTAAAAAAATTAATCAAGATTAAAATTTTTAATCTAACTATTTTTATTTGGCTGTTTGTGCCACATACATGTGTGTCTCTGTGGTAATTATCTGTATTTCAGATGAATTAGGATGTAAAGCGCATGAACTGTCCGATGATAAACTACTTTTAGCGGTTTTCACTTTTTTTACGTGTTGATGAAAAGATGAATGAAATCACGCGAGCTTTGTAACGAGTATCTCCATTGGCTGCTAGAGCTGTCCATCTAAACCGCGTAGCTCCGCCTCCTCCCCCTCCGGTAAGAAGTGAAACTCTGTGTGATGTTTCATCTCTACAGTTTATTCAGGTTATTCTATCACATGGTTATAAACATGATTTATATTTGTGATGTTTGTAGTTTTCTAAAAACACATTCGTATCTGATATTTATATGGACTAAGCGTTTACATGGACTGTTTTAATTAACACTTTTTTCAGTCAATTACTTATAGATAATGTTTGCTAACTTGACTGTTTCAGGTATTTATAGGTGTTTAAATGGTAATGTAGAAGAGTATTTCCCAGTATTCTTTCTGCACAAACACAGTATTAAAGGGTTTTCTTAATAGATCTATGAAATAATCATATCTGTGTTTTGATGCTCTATTGATGCCTTATATTAGATCAAAACATTATGGTTGGTGCACCTGTTTTCAGTGTCAGGGTCATGAACAGGAAAAGATCCTCACTTTTGTCAGATAATGTGCTTTCTACAATGAATTTAGATTTAATAATTTTATCATATTTTATGAATGTTTTATTGGTAAACACGTTCTTGCAATAACAATGTGCATAACTGTTCAAATTTTGCTTAATTATTAGTTTGCGATTAATTGAGATGAATACATTTATATTAGGGCTGTCACACAATTAAAAATTTTAATCGAGATTAATCGCGATTAATTTTGGTCTTTAATCGCGATTAATCTCGATTAAATTTTTAATCGTGTGACAGCCCTATTATTATTATTATTATTATTACAACTCCAAATCAGAAAGAGTTGGGACAGTATGGAAAATGCAAATAAAATAAAAACACAGAGTTTCTTACATTGACTTTGACTTTAATTTGATGTCAGACAGAATGAACCTGAGATATTTCATCTTCATCCTGTCACTGATAACAGTCTGGATGGTTATTTTCCATTTTTTTCCAAAAAAGAGCTGGAATGCTGATTCATCACCACAATACACGTTTCCACTGTGTGATGGTCCGTCCTAGATGCCTCCGAGCCCAGAGTTGACGCCGCTTCTGGACATGGTTAACATAAGGCTTCTTTTTCAAACCGTGAAGTGTTAAGTATGATTTGTGCAGTAACTCTGTATTGTAGAGCTGATAAAGGTTTGATAAACTAATCCCTCACCCATGTGGTTATATCAGCTAGTGTTGAGTGGAGGTTCTTGATGCGGCGCCGTCTGAGGGATGGAAGATCACGAGCGTTCAGATTAAGCTCACACCCTCCACCTTTACACACTGAAATTCCTCCTGATTCCTTGAATGGTTTAATGATATTCTGCACTGTAGAGGGAGAACATGCAAATCCCTTCCAGTCTTTCTTTGAGGTTCATTGTTTTTAAACATTTCAATCATTTTCTCACACATTTGTGGACAAACTGGATCCTCTGATCATATTTACTCATCAGAGACTCTCAGCCTTTCCTGATTTGGGGTTGTAATCCAACGCCTAACAGGTGTTGATGTTTTTCAGTGTAAAGAGGAACAGACTTACCTATGAGAAACAGGAGGATGGTCAGCATCTGCTTCATCACTGATGTGTTACTGGAGAACTTCATTTTACTTAGGGGATCAATAAAGTCTAATCTAAATGTATAATTCCACACAGCTTTTGGGACCAAAAATGAACAACATGAATCAACATAAGAACCTAATAAACCACTGTACAACCACTGACTGGATCTTTAAAAGCTTCAATACTTCACTGAAGGATTGAACCAAAAGCTGCTTATACCTTAATCATGTCACACTGAACAATTTGACTTCTTGTTGGAAATTTGGTTTAGCAGATCAAATTGCTTATTTTCTAGATTTTGTGATCCACTCACCAAGTTCTTCACATGTCTGACCCTCCTGAATAAAACAACATACTGGGATGTTTAGTCTTGGTAGAACTACAGACAGTGGGCCATGAATTTGCACTTACTAATAGCCAAAAACTCTCGGGTATCTAGGGCCAGTGATAACTCAGTGGTTAAGGTACTGGACTAGTAAACAGAAGGTTGCCAGTTCAAGCCCCACCACCACCAAGTTGCCACTGTTGGGTCCCTGAGCAAGGCCCTTAACCCTCAGTTGCTCATTGTGTAAGTCGCTTTGGATAAAAGCGTCTGCTAAATGCTGAAAATGTAAATGAAAATGGGTATCTTCAGGACTTCCTCCTGCTGCTCTTTTGCAAAACAAACACCTTTTCCTTGAAACAGGAGTTAAATGGTTAACCCCAATTTGAATTCTGATTTCCATGAGACACTATCCTAACTGGAGCTTGAAGGTTGATGGGATGGGATTGTGGAGAATGGCTCTGGAGGTCATTTAATAGCCCCTTTTTGTCAGAGCATGGATCCTAATGTAAGAGCGTGTATGTTCCCCCATTTGCAGGAAACCCGGAGGCCAGTAGAACCTTGAGGACTTTCTAGAGCCATCTGTCGAATTTCTAGATCAAGGTGAGGGGGGTCACAATTTAGGATCCTTAGCTGTTTTTCCTGTAAAAGTGTTGCCTCCAAAAATAAGCCCTGAGGTCCGGGGGCAAGTTTTTGGTTTGCCACATGTTCCTCTTTTTGAGTACTCATGAACAATCCTCAATTTCCACAGAAGAGGGAGTTTCTGTAGAAGTGGGAGTGTAGCAATGGGGAGTCTACATTAGAATCTTGTAATAAATTACATTTATTTTTCCCTCAAAATTCTACACACACACGATACCCCATGATGACAAAGTGAAAACAGTTTGTTTAAAATGATAGCTCAGGTGCTTCTTGTTTCCATTGATCATCTTTCAGATGTTTCTACCGCTTGATTGGAGTTCATCTGTGCTAAATTCAATTAATTGGACATGATTTGGAAAGGCACACACCTGTATATATAAAGTCCCATAGTGGATGGTGCATGTCAGAGCACAAACCAAGTCATGAGGTACAAGGAATCGTCTGTAGACCTCAGAGACAGGATCGTATCGAGGAGATCTGGAGAAGGTATAGAAACATTTCTGCAGCATTAAAGGTCCCAATGAGCACAGTGGCCATCATCATCCGTAAATAGAAGTTTGGAGCCAGCAGGACTCTTCCTAGAGCTGAGTGATCGGGGAAGACGGGTCTTGGCCAGGAAGGTAAGCAGGAACCCGAGGGTCACTCTAACAGAGCTCCAGTGTATCCTTGTGGAGATGGGAGAACCTATCAGAAGATCAACCATCCAGGCAGCAACTCCACAAATCACGCCTGTATGGTAGAGTGGCCAGATGGAAGCCACTCCTCAGTAAAAAAAAAAAACATGCCGGACCGTCTGGACTCCCAAACCATGAGGAACAAGATTCTCTGGTCTGATGAAACAAAGATTGAACTCGTTGGCCTGAATACCAAGCGTCACATCTGAATGCAACCAGGCGCCGCTCATCACCTGGCTAAATCCCTACAGTGAAGCATGGTGGTGGCAGCATCATAATGTAGGGATGTTTTTCTGCAGCTGGACCGAGGCGTTTAGTCCTGATCGAAGGAAAGATGAATGCAGCTCAGTACACCCAGATCCTTGATGATAACCTGCTCCAGAGTGCTCTGGACCTCAGACTGGGGTAAAGGTTTACCTTCCAACATGACAACGACCCGAAGCACACAGCCAAGAGAACAAAGGTGTGGCTTCGGGACAACTCTGTGAATGTCCTTGAGTTGCGTCCCTTTAGAATACAGTGGGTCATACGATGTACTTCCATCTGTCAGACCAACGTGATGACGTCCCCATACAGTCACCATTCAGTACTCTTTACACCATTCAGTACTGACTAGGGCTATTTTCACTTCAGTATTCACTCCTATTGCTGCCTTGATTGTGGCTTTGAGTCGCCAGTCAAAATCACAAGCTAATCTTGGCAATTTAGCATTTAAACTATTAATTAAAGACACTATAGTTGTTATCATAAGCTGTATCACCTCACCTCGTCCGTCTGTCTGTCCATCTATCCATCCACCTATCTAATCTACTATCTATCTATCTGTCTATCCATCTATCTAATCTACTATCTATCTGTCTGTCTGTCTATCCATCTATCTAATCTACTATCTATCTGTCTGTCTGTCTATCCATCTATCTAATCTACTATCTATCTGTCTGTCTGTCTATCCATCTATCTAATCTACTATCTATCTGTCTGTCTGTCTATCCATCTATCTAATCTACTATCTGTCTGTCTGTGTCTATCTGTCTATACATCCATCCAGCCAGCTATCTATCTATCTGTCTGTCTGTATGTCTATCTGTCTGTCTGTCTATCAATTTATCTATCTGTCTGTCTGTCTGTCTATCTACACATCTTAACATTATTCACATTTTTTACATTAATTGATTGATTAATGACTTTATTGATCCTTGAAGCTAAATTGCGGCGTTACAGCAACAATTCACAATTATCACAAGCATCACACAACACCACGTGAATGTAGAGCAAGAAGATAAGAAATAACAAACTAATTTAATGCAAAAAAATATATAACAATCTAAAAACTATATAAATATATAAAAACATCTAACAAAGAACAAAAAACTGAAGTGGTAAAATCACACCTTTACATTATTAACACAGCTTTACATTATTTATAACTTACTACCAATATAATTGAGTTTAATACTGATTTATAACACACATAAAAATCATGAATAATAATAATAATAAAGTATTCGTACTTACTAATAACAAAACGTAACCCAGCATGGTCAATCAAGCTCTCAGTTTCTTCAGAACATCGCCGTCAGAAAAGTTTAGCTGCTGCTTCTTTGCAAGACAAACACCTTTTCCTTCGAGTTAAATGGTTAAGATAAATTTGAATTCTGATTTCCATGTGACACTATTTAAAGTAAAGCTTGAAGGTTGATGCGATAGGTGAGAAAGAATGGAAAGTGTAAACCGAGGGTACGGATTACTAAACCGAGGGTACGGATTACTATACCGAGGGTACGGATTACTAAACCGAGGGTACGGATTACTATACCGAGGGTACGGATTACTATACCGAGGGTACGGTTTACTAAACCGAGGGTACGGATTACTAAACCGAGGGTACGGATTACTATACCGAGGGTACGGATTACTAAACCGAATGTACGGATTACTATACCGAGGGTACGGATTACTAAACCGAATGTACGGATTACTATACCGAGGGTACGGATTACTATACCGAGGGTACGGATTACTATACCGAGGGTACGGTTTACTAAACCGAGGGTACGGATTACTATACCGAGGGTACGGATTACTAAACCGAGGGTACGGATTACTAAACCGAGGGTACGGATTACTATACCGAGGGTACGGATTACTAAACCGAATGTACGGATTACTATACCGAGGGTACGGATTACTAAACCGAATGTACGGATTACTATACCGAGGGTACGGATTACTATACCGAGGGTACGGATTACTAAACCGAGGGTACGGATTACTATACCGAGGGTACGGATTACTAAACCGAATGTACGGATTACTATACCGAGGGTACGGATTACTAAACCGAATGTACGGATTACTATACCGAGGGTACGGATTACTATACCGAGGGTACGGATTACTAAACCGAGGGTACGGATTACTATAAACCGAGGGTACGGATTACTATACCGAGGGTACGGATTACTAAACCGAGGGTACGGATTACTATACCGAGGGTACGGATTACTAAACCGAATGTACGGATTACTATACCGAGGGTACGGATTACTAAACCGAATGTACGGATTACTATACCGAGGGTACGGATTACTATACCGAGGGTACGGATTACTAAACCGAGGGTACGGATTACTATAAACCGAGGGTACGGATTACTATACCGAGGGTACGGATTACTAAACCGAGGGTACGGATTACTATACCGAGGGTACGGATTACTAAACCGAATGTACGGATTACTATACCGAGGGTACGGATTACTATACCGAGGGTACGGATTACTAAACCGAGGGTACGGATTACTATACCGAGGGTACGGATTACTAAACCGAATGTACGGATTACTATACCGAGGGTACGGATTACTATACCGAGGGTACGGATTACTAAACCGAATGTACGGATTACTATACCGAGGGTACGGATTACTATACCGAGGGTACGGATTACTAAACCGAGGGTACGGATTACTAAACCGAGGGTACGGATTACTAAACCGAGGGTACGGATTACTATAAACCGAGGGTACGGATTACTATACCGAGGGTACGGATTACTAAACCGAGGGTACGGATTACTAAACCGAGGGTATGGATTACTATACCGAGGGTACGGTTTACTAAACCGAGGGTACGGATTACTAAACCGAGGGTATGGATTACTATACCGAGGGTACGGTTTACTAAACCGAGGGTACGGATTACTATACCGAGGGTACGGTTTACTAAACCGAATGTACGGATTACTAAACCGAGGGTACGGATTACTAAACCGAGGGTACGGATTACTATACCGAGGGTACGGATTACTAAACCGAGGGTACGGTTTACTATACCGAGGGTACGGATTACTATACCGAGGGTACGGATTACTAAACCGAGGGTACGGATTACTATACCGAGGGTACGGATTACTATACCGAGGGTACGGATTACTAAACCGAGGGTACGGATTACTATACCGAGGGTACGGATTACTAAACCGAGGGTACGGATTACTATACCGAGGGTACGGTTTACTAAACCGAATGTACGGATTACTAAACCGAATGTACGGATTACTAAACCGAGGGTACGGATTACTATACCGAGGGTACGGATTACTAAACCGAGGGTACGGTTTACTATACCGAGGGTACGGATTACTATACCGAGGGTACGGATTACTAAACCGAGGGTACGGATTACTATACCGAGGGTACGGTTTACTAAACCGAATGTACGGATTACTAAACCGAATGTACGGATTACTAAACCGAGGGTACGGATTACTATACCGAGGGTACGGATTACTAAACCGAGGGTACGGTTTACTAAACCGAGGGTACGGATTACTATACCGAGGGTACGGATTACTAAACCGAGGGTACGGATTACTATACCGAGGGTACGGATTACTATACCGAGGGTACGGATTACTAAACCGAGGGTACGGATTACTAAACCGAGGGTACGGATTACTATACCGAGGGTACGGATTACTAAACCGAGGGTACGGATTACTATACCGAGGGTACGGATTACTATACCGAGGGTACGGATTACTAAACCGAGGGTACGGTTTACTAAACCGAGGGTACGGATTACTATACCGAGGGTACGGATTACTAAACCGAGGGTACGGATTACTATACCGAGGGTACGGATTACTATACCGAGGGTACGGATTACTAAACCGAGGGTACGGATTACTAAACCGAGGGTACGGATTACTAAACCGAGGGTACGGATTACTAAACCGAGGGTACGGATTACTAAACCGAGGGTACGGATAACTAAACCGAGGGTACGGATTACTATACCGAGGGTACGGATTACTAAACCGAGGGTACGGATTTTGCTCTTCACATATTTTTATCCTTAGTGACCCCTAAGGGGCTCCGTAGATCAGGGTTATGCTGAATGTGGAGTTGATATCAGAACTTGATATCAGAAGCACTGATTAACCTGAAAGGAAACAAGACTGTAGTGGACTCGATGGAGTGGAATCGATATTCCTACAGATCGTTCATTCATCAAGTCGCCATGGCTGGAGATCCAGCCGAGGGCCAATAAAAAAAAAAAAAAACTAAATAATGACATGATTTCAAACAGGTGATGTGAACAGCTGATTATAATCATGAATTGGCACAAATCAGGTTCACATGGAAGGAAGGTTGTTAAGGTGCTTTACAGGCTTAAAAGAACAATCTTTATATTTTTCGAAATGACCGCTTCAGTTTATACTAACAGCATTTACTATTACTTTTGATACTTAAGTACATTAAACATCAGATACTTTACGACTTTTACTTAAGTAATATTCTAAAAGGTGACTTTTACTTCTATCTAAGTAAATTTCTGGTAAGATACTTGTACTTGTACTCAAGTACGGCCTTCAGGTACTTTATCCACCACTGACAACTATCATATGTACAAAATATGGAATCAATAAAGGGCGACATCTACACAACATGTAGGCATGAACATGAGTCAGGGTGGGAACCCAAGGGAGGAAATGTTATATATCCATCTAAGAATCAGCCACGCCGAATTCAAACATTACGCCCCACTGGACTCTGTAAACACTGTAATGCACAGGAAACAAACTCATAATAATGTTATTAGAAAGAAATAAAGTAAGGAGTTGGAGAAGCATGCTGTAAAACAAACTTGAAAGAACGTCTAGGACTGACTGTAGTCCTCTCTAAAGCTACCTGAGAAATACAGGGCTAATGGAGGTTTATTACTGCTAAGCTGCTGTTCGACTCCAGTCCAGTTGGTGGCGCTGGTGCGTCTTACGTTGTTCTGCCAACCGCCATTAAACATCATCAGAAGAACAAGAAGCTGCTGTGTTTGTACTGTAGAGCCTCATCTGTAAGTAAAATATGTATTTAATTATAACCCTTATATTTAATTATAACTACATTCTAATTAATAATAAAACTAGAGTTCATAATAAAACATCACTGTGAGGATTTGAGGAGCTTTAACTCCAGTTTCATTTAAACACACGAACTGCTAGCTGCTCCGCTAACTGTTAGCATCACACATGATTCAGTACTGATGAACCGATTCATTTGAACCGGTGAATCAGTCGATCGTAACGGATTCAGTTTCATTATTACATCTAACATTTTGATATAAACGCATCACATTTCTCATGTTTAGGCTGATTCATGTATTTTGGAAATGTTTGATTGAACAGTTTTAAGTTCCACTTAATAATTTAACTTTGGGCCACAAAACTGCTTCCACCAAACTCAAGAAAGTTCTATTAGAGATCTCTTCTACCTGATGCTGCTCAGTTCCACAATAGTTTCAACATTTTCACCATGTTTACAGTTTAAAAAATAGGCAGTTAAAACAGTCTGATTCCCTATAAGGAGAAATACGTTTATCTGTCTGTCTATTAGATGTGTAATAATGCAGTCAGCAGAAGAGGAACACGTCGCCCCTGTGGATCTACAACATGAAGGATTCCAGAAGAAACTAATAAAGAAGGAGGAAGAAGATGAAAGTTACTTCTGTAAGTAAATGTGGAGCATGATGCCTCTTTTCCACCAGATAGTGTGGTACAGTACAGTATGGTACAGTGGGGCCAGTAATAGCTCAGTGGGTAAGGTACTGGACTAGTAAACAGAAGGTTGCCGGTTCAAGCCCCGCCACCACCAAGTTGCCACTGTTGGGTCCCTGAGCAAGGCCCTTAACCCTCAATTGCTCATTGTGTTCCGCTCATTGTGTAAGTCGCTTTGGATAAAAGCGTCTGCTAAATGCTGAAAATGTAAATGTAAATGTACAGTACAGTACAGTACAGTGTGGTACAGGACAGTATGGTACAGTACAGTATGGTACAGTACAGTGAGGTACAGTACAGTGTGGTACAGTACAGTGAGGTACAGTACAGTATGGTACAGTACAGTGTGGTACAGTACAGTATGGTACAGTACAGTGAGGTACAGTACAGTGTGGTACAGTACAGTGAGGTACAGTACAGTATGGTACAGTACAGTGAGGTACAGTACAGTATGGTACAGTACAGTATGGTACAGGACAGTATGGTACAGTACAGTATGGTACAGTACAGTGAGGTACAGTACAGTGTGGTACAGTACAGTGAGGTACAGTACAGTGTGGTACAGTACAGTATGGTACAGTACAGTGTGGTACAGTACAGTGTGGTACAGTACAGTGTGGTACAGTATGGTACAGTACAGTGAGGTACAGTACAGTGTGGTACAGTACAATATGGTACAGTACAGTATGGTACAGTACAGTGTGGTACAGTACAGTGTGGTACAGTACAGTATGGTACAGTACAGTGAGGTACAGTACAGTGTGGTACAGTAAAGTGTGGTACAGTACAGTATGGTACAGTACAGTGAGGTACAGTACAGTGTGGTACAGTACAGTATGGTACAGTACAGTGAGGTACAGTACAGTGTGGTACAGTACAGTATGGTACAGTACAGTGAGGTACAGTACAGTGTGGTACAGTAAAGTGTGGTACAGTACAGTATGGTACAGTACAGTGAGGTACAGTACAGTGTGGTACAGTACAGTATGGTACAGTACAGTGAGGTACAGTACAGTGAGGTACAGTACAGTGAGGTACAGTACAGTGTGGTACAGTACAGTATGGTACAGTACAATATGGTACAGTACAGTATGGTACAGTACAGTGTGGTACAGTACAGTGTGGTACAGTACAATATGGTACAGTACAGTGTGGTACAGTACAGTGTGGTACAGTGTGGTACAGTACAATATGGTACAGTACAGTGTGGTACAGTACAGTGTGGTACAGTGTGGTACAGTACAATATGGTACAGGACAGTATGGTACAGTACAGTATGGTACAGTACAGTGAGGTACAGTACAATATGGTACAGTACAATATGGTACAGTACAGTGTGGTACAGTACAGTGTGGTACAGTGTGGTACAGTACAATATGGTACAGGACAGTATGGTACAGTACAGTATGGTACAGTACAGTGTGGTACAGTACAATATGGTACAGTACAGTATGGTACAGTACAGTGTGGTACAGTGTGGTACAGTACAATATGGTACAGTACAGTGAGGTACAGTACAGTATGGTACAGTACAGAGTGGCAAAACAACATGAAGAGGCTGTACGGAATTACACGTACCCTGTCTGGAAAAAACCTCAACCTCACCAAACCAGTCAAGGACAAAACCTGCAGAATCATCACTACTGAAACTGAACAGCAGATCGTGTTTGGTGGAGCACTTTGAGGAGATTCTTAATCGACCACCACCACCATCAGTAGCTGACATCCCACAGCTACCGTTCGAAGCCGAGGCTAAGTCAGGCTAAGGCGGTCCTCCTGTATGGGTCCGAGACATGGTGTTAAGGCTATTCCAAACGGATCCTACTTGGTGGCTGAGGTTGACTGAAGGGTATCCCGACTCGCATTTCTAATAAGCATGCGCAGAATAAGTCCCAGCAATTAATTGTTTATTGAACAAATTCCGGTTGACTTTCAGAAACAAATATAGTGGAATGCGTACAGAACAGTTCATGAAACAAATCCGGTTAACGTGTATAATGCGGTCGGAAAACTGTTTGTTGTCCCCCCGTCTCCCCAATACTATTTAACGTAAACTGTCTAATTATAGAACGCATCGTCATGTCGTAAAGAAATGACAAGTGACGTCATCTGTTACGTCAGTTACGGCTCCTACATACTGGCTAATTGGCTCCCTAATTGTTATACTCAAGGAGAACAATTACCTAAACTTATATATAAAGGAGCCAAAATAATGATTAAACTATAAGAGAGATAAATAATCAAATACACTTCATTTAGATCATGATTAAACTATAAGAGAGATAAATAATCAAATACACTTCATTTATATCATGATTAAACTATAAGAGAGATAAATAATCAAATACACTTCATTTATATCATGATTAAACTATAAGAGAGATAAATAATCAAATACACTTCATTTATATCATGACACATACAAACATAAATCGAGTTCCAAGTTCATTCTTATTGTCTTTTCTTCAAAGTTTAGTTTATGAACAAATAATGAAATACTTAGTCCATGTATTTGAAAATCAATAATTATCAATTCAATTCAAAGCTCAATTCTAAAGTCCATTTGTACGAATGTGTAAACACATAGAAGTGAGCATGCGCATGCAGTGGATTCTAGGGTCTGACGCCCATTGGCTCCATATCCGGTCCTTTAGCTTCTAATAGCAAACAGAGTTTGTTGATGGGTCTTTGTAAAATGTTGCCTTTAGTTTTTACCAAGGCACTACGAACGAGTCCTTTCGAGTCTGGCAGGGTCTTCATTATACGACCTAATGGCCAGGAGTTCCTTGGTGCTGTATGATCCACTATGATGACTATGTCATTTACTTCCAAATTTCTTTTGACATCTACCCATTTCTGTCGTTGTTGCGTCAGTGCAAGATACTCAGTAGTCCATCTTTTCCAGAAGAGGTCTGCTAGGTATTGTACTCGTTTCCATTGTTTCCTGGCATACAAGTCATTTTTGTTGAAGATTCCTGGTGGTAACAGAGGTTGAACTTTCAGCTGAAGAAGGTGATTCGGTGTCAGAGCCTCTAGATCGTTTGGGTCATCAGATACTGTTGTAATGGGACGGTCATTTAGAATGGATTCCACCTCACACAAAGCTGTTTGTAGCATTTCGTCATCCAGTGTCTGTTGCTTCAATACTGAAAGAAGAAGTTTAAGTAATCTTTCCCATACACCTCCACAGTGGGCTGCAAATGGTGGATTAAACAACCACTTGACATGGTTATTTAACAGAGCGTGCTGGATTTTTTGATCGTTTATACTAGTCAATGCAGTCTGTAGTTCCCTTTGTGCACCAATAAAGTTTGTGCCACAATCTGTTCTAATAGTAAGTACCGGTCCTCTTCGGCATACAAACCGCCTAATTACATTGATACAAGAGTCTGTGTCCAGAGTGCTTGCCACTTCTAAATGAACAGCTCTGCTGGCTAGGCAAGTAAATATTACTCCCCACCGTTTCACTAATGATCGACCTTTCTTTACCTCAATAGGCCCAAAATAGTCAATACCAACATGTGAGAAGGGTGGTAGCCCTGGAGTGACACGGTCCATTGGTAGATCGGCCATCTTTTGTGCTCCACTCTTGGTTTGCACTCGTCTACAGAAGATACAGGATTTTATTATTTTTCTGGAAGCGGAATTGGCAGAAGGTAACCAGAATCTCTGTCTGAGTTTTGAGAGCATGTGGTTTCTTCCAGAGTGTCCTACTTGTTGATGGATGTCATATAGAATCAATTTGGATGTGTGTGAATCTTTGGGAAGGATGATTGGATTTTTAAGATTTGCAGGCATAGCTGCTTTATTTATTCTACCTCCGACCTTTATGATGCCCTCATCAATGATTGGATCTAGTTTGCTTATTGGACTACTTGCTTTCACCGACTTGCCCTTTTTTAGCAGATCCAGTTCTGTGTTAAAGTATCTTCCCTGTTCATAGCAAATAATTGATTTTTCTGCTTCATCCAAATCTTCCGTGGTTAAGTTTAGTTGTTCCTCCTTTATTTTAGATGTAGCACCCAGGGTTTTATTTTTATGCCTTTTAAGTAAGAGTCGTTTTAGCTTTAGAAACCACGCTACGGCTCTCTGTAACTTTCTCCATGATGAGTAGTATGAAATCAAGTAAGTAGTTGCATCATTCTGCAGATTTATGTAATTTATAGTTGCTTCTTTCTTTACTTCTGGGTCATCTAAAGGTATGTTGCCTACCTCTTCTATTACAGGCCATTTATTTTCATCTTCTGAAAGGAAGTGAGGTCCATTGAGCCACCTAGTTGATTTCAAGAGTGCTTCTATATGTAATCCACGTGAGGCATCGTCTGCCGGATTGTTTTTGGAATTCACATGTCTCCATTGGCTCTGTTGAGAGAGACTGTGAATTACTGCTATCCTGTTTGCAACGTAGGTATGGAAGCGTTTTGTCTGATTACGGATGTACTTTAGTACTGATGTACTGTCTGTCCAGAAAGTAGAGTTCTGAAGCTTCATGTGCAGTTAATTTTTTAGCATCCTGTCTAATTTGACAGCCATTGTGGCAGCTGCCAATTCAAGTCTTGGAATCGTTTGCTGTTTCAGAGGGGCTACTCTGGATTTTCCGAGCACAAAGGCAATGTGAGTTTTTCCCACATTGTTTGCTAGTCGAAGATAGCTTACAGTTCCGTATACGGTTTCACTTGCGTCGCAAAAGTGATGAAGAGTTGCATTTTTTATAGCACCGAAGTTCTCAGGTTTTATACACCTGTCCACTTCAAATTTACTTAATTGATTTAACTCTTCGAGCCATCTTTGCCATAACTTGGCCAATTACTTTGGGATGATCGCATCCCATCCACATTTCTCTTCACAGAGTCTTCGCAAAATTTGTTTGGCCTTGAGAATGAATGGAGAAAGGAAACCTAGTGGATCATAGATGGAACTGACCAGAGAAAGGATTACCCGTCTTGTGGGAACTCTGTTTTTAATGGCTATCTGGAAGGTAAAAGTGTCCTTCTGAATGTTCCATCGAATTCCCAATGCTCTTTCAATTGGTGGCCTTTCTCTGTCTAGGTTTAGGTGTTTAACCACTGCAGCTCTTTGATGCTCTGGAATTTCTGCGAGCACCTCGTGTCTGTTGCTCACCCATTTTTTCAACGTGAACCCTCCATTGGCACATGTCTCTGTAAGATCTTTAGTGAGCTGGATGGCTCGTTCCACTGAATCTACAGACTTTAGACAATCATCCACGTAGAAATTGTGCTTAATTGTGTCGAGCACTTCAGTGCCACATTGACCCGAGTTGTCAACTGCAGTTTGTTTTAAGGCAAAATTGGCAATACTAGGAGAGGATGTCGCACCAAAAAGGTGAACCTTCATTCTGTAAACTTTCAGTGGTTTTTCTGTGTTCCCTTGTGGCCACCACAGGAATCTAAGAAAATCTCGGTGATGTTCTTGAACTCGAACTTGGTAATACATTGCTTCAATATCTGCCATAATAGCGGTATTTCCTTGTCTGAATCATAGAATAACACCTAGAAGTGAGTTGGCTAGGTCGGGACCTTGAAGAAGTTCTGTATTAAGACTTTTGCCCTTGAATGAAGCTGAACAGTCAAATACCACTCGAAGTTTCTGCTTTTGTTTGTGATAAACGCCGTGATGTGGTATATACCATACTCTTCCGTCATCTCTGGTTATTTGTTCTTGAGGTACCTGTTCAGCGTAGCCCCTTTTTAGCACTTCTTCCATGAACCTTTTGTATTCCAGAGCATATGTGAAGTCCCTTTTAAATCTTCTTGTGAGGTCCAACATTCGCTGGGATGCCAACTCGTAATTATTTGGCAAAGTTATCTTATCATCTCGAAATGGTAATGGTAAATGATAGTGCCCATCTTTAAATTTAACTGAGCTTGTTGCCATGTTCATGAAATTTTTATCTTCAGCTGACATTTCCCTTTTTTCATCATAATCCTTTTCAGGGAAGTCATGATTGTATTGTCTGATTATCAGACCTTTGAGGTCCTCCATTGATAAACGATTGGTTGTCACTGACACTATTCCTTGTTTTCCCAAAGACTTGTGAGTATTGAGAGGGCCATTGACCACCCATCCAAGCATTGTCTTAACTGCATATGGTCCATTACCTTGACTGTTCACTAATTGCCAGGGTTCCATAGCCTTCGGAACATCAACGCCTATGAGAATTTCGATGTCAGCATCGATCCTTTGCAGGTGGATTCCACTTAAGTGAGGCCACTTTTCGAGATCACTGTGAGTAATTATGTTTTCTTTGGAAACAGGAATCTTTCTTTGAGTGTATACGTTGGGAAGATTGATGTACACAGTGCCATCTAGATTACCAATCTCTAGTCCTTTGAGCTCATAACTCTTGACAAATCTTTCTTGTCCCATCGTTCGTAGAAGAATTTCGGTTCTGCGACCTTTGGCATTCAGCTGATTCATGAGGTTTTCTGTGCAAAATGTAGCAGAGCTACCTGGGTCGAGGAAAGCGTAAGTGCTGATGATCTTGCTGCCTTTTGCAGCCTTTACTTGAACTGGCACAATTGCTAGTGCACATTCCTTGCTGGCCCCTGTTGCGTGGTCAGTTGATGCTAGTGCACTGTTGACAAGGTTTCCTCTTCTTAGTGCGAGGTTTGGGCTAATTCCCGAGCTTGGAGTTTCAGTCTGAATGTGCAGTAATGTTGGATGCTTACGATGACATGATTTGCAGTCCAGCCTCCTATTGCAGTCTTTGCTTAAGTGACCCTTTTTTAAGCATGCAAAGCAATGTCCATTCCTTTTAAGATGTTCCACCTTTTTGTTATGCGGCTCTGAACTCAGTTTAATGCAGTCGAGTATTTCATGTTTACCTTGACAGAAGCTGCATAGCTGATGTGCAGTTGCAGTAATGTAGGTTTGATTATGCTGTTGCCCTTCTAATGTCGGTTTGACTTTCTGTTCATTAGCTGGTTTCGTAGTGGTAACAAAGCTACTGCTCCTGTTGGGTGTCTTTGTGTTAACAGCCCTTGGTCTTATAGCTGTGGTTTTAGTGGAAATTGAATCTTTTATATCCCCAAATATTGGATGCAGTAAGATGTTTGATTGGGTTTCCAAGAATTTTACAAGATGTTTCAATTTGATACGTGTGTTTAGCTTTTGGTATAACTCATAAGCTGTAGTTCGCCATCTCTTGCGGAGCTTGTATGGAAGTTTGGATACAATTAGTTTTAGGTTTGATGCTACGTTCAGTTCATCCATATATTCCAGATCAGATCTTGCATGACATTACAACATTCTTTCAAGTACAGTGCAAAGGCATGGAGAGATTTTTCGTCATCAACTTTGATGGATGCCCAATGTAGTGCCCTTTCTATATAAGCATTAGCGATTTGCCTGGCCTCGATATATCCTTTACTAGGATCCATGTGCATGCAACTTCGAACCAGATCTCTGGCAGCTCCCGATGTGAGCTGTTCAAGAAAGTAGAGTTTATCTTGACAACTACTAGTCTTGTCTTCAATGAGATATTTAAAGGCACTAATAAAAGGTTGATAGGATAATGGGTCACCACTGAATATTGGAACCTCTCTTTTAGGTAGCAGAGCAACATTTTGCTGTTTGATCATCAAATCAGTGATTTCCTTTTGCATTTGTAGCATGGCAGATGTATCTTGAAAGCCGTGGTCAGTTTCATCCTCTTGGCTGGATGAATCTGTGGATGTTTGTGAGCTGCCTTGTACTTGCTTGACAGTTCTTTGAAGTGGAGTCTTGGGTACTGTGATTAGAGGAGCGAATTCTATGGTAGAGGTCTCTACAAGAGTGGATTCAGCGAGATTCTTCTTGTTTGCCTCATAGTATAAATTCATAGCATCGCCATTTTGTTCGGCTTTGTCATCAGTTAATAATATTTTGAGCTTCGCTTCTGCTTCAGCCATTTGTGTTTGAAGTTCCGCCGTTTCCTTTTTTGATTTTATAATGGCTTCTTCCATCTGTAAGGCGTGTAAAGTTGGGAGGGCTTTGGAGCGAGCCTCCAGAGCAGCCCTTTCAGCAGCAGCTATCTTAGCAGCAGAGGAGGTCTTAGATTTAGATGACCCTTTAGAGACATTAGATATACTGTCTTTTGGTTCTATAGCCGATTGCAGGTGCTGTTGTTCACTTTTCCACATTTCCACCTCTTTAAAGAAGTAGTCAAAGTTCGTTGCACGCGGTTCGTACCAGTCCACATAATCATTCTCCTTTTCCTCCTCTGATAGAAGCTCCTGGACTAATTTATGCAAGTTTTTTAAATCTTGAATGCAAGTAGTTAACACTTTCATGTAGTCTCCAACCTGGTCGATGTTCCCACCGTCCTTCATTAGAGCTTTGATTTCATTCATTTTACGCGTGCATACTCCTAATTTACCCCTCCGTGACGCAATCCGCGCTTTTAGAAGATCCGCAGCTTCCGCGGCGTTCTGTGGTTGTTTCTCGCTCATGATTCCAGTTTAATTCGTTTACTGTTATTTCCGTTAGTTGTACGACAAACGATTTCGAGATGTAAACGTCAGTTATAACTTCGCTTAATCCAAATATTTAAATCGTTACTCACGACCGGCAGTCATCCGTCGCGTCCGTTCCGTTCTGCGTGTAACCGCTGACTTTCCTCTGTCCGCCGGTTATATTCCACTTTGAAGCGTCGGTCATCAATCGAAGTTTTCCGACAATGTTAAGGCTATTCCAAACAGATCCTACTTGGTGGCTGAGGTTGACTGAAGGGTATCCCGACTCGCATTTCTAATAAGCATGCGCAGAATAAGTCCCAGCAATTAATTGTTTATTGAACAAATTCCGGTTGACTTTCAGAAACAAATATAGTGGAATGCGTACAGAACAGTTCATGAAACAAATCCGGTTAACGTGTATAATGCGGTCGGAAAACTGTTTGTTGTCCCCCCGTCTCCCCAATACTATTTAACGTAAACTGTCTAATTATAGAACGCATCGTCATGTCGTAAAGAAATGACAAGTGATGTCATCTGTTACGTCAGTTACGGCTCCTACACATGGCGAGTGACAAACACCATCACCAATAAGCTTCAGACCTTCAGTAACAGATGCCTGCGCCACATCCTCAACATCAAGTGGCCTGAGAAGATCTCCAACACAGACCTGTGGGTAAGAACCAGCCAGAACTCCATCAGCCAGGACGTGAAGAAACGGAAGTGGAGTTGGATTGGCCATACCCTACACAAACCAAGCCCTGGACTGGAACCCACAGAGTAAACGCAGAGTGGGACGGCCAAAGCAGACGTGGAGGGCGAGGCAAGAGACCTATCATAGACCCAGCTGAGGAGGAAAACACTGGGTGTGGAGGGGTGTGGTTGCAGCTCTTTGCTCCACAAGGAGCCTACAGGCATAATAATAATGAATCAGTAGAAATAATAAGAGAATGTGGATAGTGGGATTAGAACCTGTACTGTACCGTACTGTCCTGTGCTGATACACTCCAGTCTGGATTTAAGTTTTAATCTAACTAGGATTTATTTGTGATTAGAGAATCAAACCCACAACCTTCAGTTTCCTCCAGTTGTTGAGTTTCTTCTTCACATGTTCATGGAATTTCAGATGAAGGATCCATAATCCCTGTGGTCATCTCTGAGGAACATCTCACCCCAGAGGACCAACAGTGTGGAGGTTTCCAGATGAAGCCTGTGAAGAAGGAAGAAGCTGAAGATGAAGATGAACTCAGTAAGATATTTCTTTGGGTTTTAATTTGTAAAATCTCAGTTTGGGTGAACAATGTGTTTCCTTTCTAACATTTACTAACAATCTTTATTATTTATAATGTTATAAATGTAGTTTATTATTTATAATGTTATAAATGTATTTTATTATTTATAATGTTATAAATGTATTTTATTATTTATAATGTTATAAATGTATTTTATTATTTATAATGTTATAAATGTAGTTTATTATTTATAATGTTATAAATGTATTTTATTATTTATAATGTTATAAATGTATTTTATTATTTATAATGTTATAAATGTATTTTATTATTTATAATGTTATAAATATATTTTATTATTTATAATGTTATAAATGTAGTTTATTATTTATAATGTTATAAATGTATTTTATTATTTATAATGTTATAAATGTATTTTATTATTTATAATGTTATAAATGTATTTATTATTTATAATGTTATAAATGTATTTTATTATTTATAATGTTATAAATGTAGTTTATTATTTATAATGTTATAAATGTATTTTATTATTTATAATGTTATAAATGTATTTTATTATTTATAATGTTATAAATGTATTTTATTATTTATAATGTTATAAATATATTTTATTATTTATAATGTTATAAATGTAGTTTATTATTTATAATGTTATAAATGTATTTTATTATTTATAATGTTATAAATGTATTTTATTATTTATAATGTTATAAATGTATTTATTATTTATAATGTTATAAATGTATTTTATTATTTATAATGTTATAAATGTATTTTATTATTTATAATGTTGTAAATGTATCTTATTATTTATAATGTTATAAATGTATTTTATTATTTATAATGTTATAAATGTAGTTTATTATTTATAATGTTATAAATGTAGTTTATTATTTATAATGTTATGAATGTATTTTATTATTTATAATGTTATTAATTTATTTTATTATTTATAATGTTATAAATGTATTTTATTATTTATAATGTTATAAATGTAGTTTATTATTTATAATGTTATAAATGTAGTTTATTATTTATAATGTTATAAATGTATTTTATTATTTATAATGTTATAAATGTATTTTATTATTTATAATGTTATAAATGTATTTTATTATTTATAATGTTATAAATATATTTTATTATTTATAATGTTATAAATGTATTTTATTATTTATAATGTTATAAATGTATTTATTATTTATAATGTTATAAATGTATTTATTATTTATAATGTTATAAATGTATTTTATTATTTATAATGTTATAAATGTATTTTATTATTTATAATGTTATAAATGTATTTTATTATTTGTAATGTTATAAATGTATTTTATTATTTAAAATGTTATAAATATATTTTATTATTTATAATGTTATAAATGTAGTTTATTATTTATAATGTTATAAATGTAGTTTATTATTTATAATGTTATAAATGTATTTTATTATTTGTAATGTTATAAATGTATTTTATTATTTATAATGTTATAAATGTATTTTATTATTTATAATGTTATAAATATATTTGATTATTTATAATGTTATAAATGTAGTTTATTATTTATAATGATATAAATGTATTTATTATTTATAATGTTATAAATGTATTTATTATTTATAATGTTATAAATGTATTTTATTATTTATAATGTTATAAATGTATTTTATTATTTATAATGTTATAAATGTATTTTATTATTTATAATGTTATAAATGTAGTTTATTATTTATAATGTTATAAATGTATTTTATTATTTATAATGTTATAAATGTATTTTATTATTTATAATGTTATAAATGTATTTTATTATTTATAATGTTATAAATATATTTTATTATTTATAATGTTATAAATGTAGTTTATTATTTATAATGTTATAAATGTAGTTTATTATTTATAATGTTATAAATGTATTTTATTATTTATAATGTTATAAATGTATTTTATTATTTATAATGTTATAAATGTATTTATTATTTATAATGTTATAAATGTATTTTATTATTTATAATGTTATAAATGTAGTTTATTATTTATAATGTTATAAATGTATTTTATTATTTATAATGTTATAAATGTATTTTATTATTTATAATGTTATAAATGTATTTTATTATTTATAATGTTATAAATATATTTTATTATTTATAATGTTATAAATGTAGTTTATTATTTATAATGTTATAAATGTATTTTATTATTTATAATGTTATAAATGTATTTTATTATTTATAATGTTATAAATGTATTTATTATTTATAATGTTATAAATGTATTTTATTATTTATAATGTTATAAATGTATTTTATTATTTATAATGTTGTAAATG
This sequence comes from Trichomycterus rosablanca, assembly GCF_030014385.1. Classification (NCBI taxonomy): domain Eukaryota; kingdom Metazoa; phylum Chordata; class Actinopteri; order Siluriformes; family Trichomycteridae; genus Trichomycterus; species Trichomycterus rosablanca. Next base: position 62,745,657 of record NC_085989.1, read on the forward strand.
TATCTTATTATTTATAATGTTATAAATGTATTTTATTATTTATAATGTTATAAATGTAGTTTATTATTTATAATGTTATAAATGTAGTTTATTATTTATAATGTTATGAATGTATTTTATTATTTATAATGTTATTAATTTATTTTATTATTTATAATGTTATAAATGTATTTTATTATTTATAATGTTATAAATGTAGTTTATTATTTATAATGTTATAAATGTAGTTTATTATTTATAATGTTATAAATGTAGTTTATTATTTATAATGTTATAAATGTATTTTATTATTTATAATGTTATAAATGTATTTTATTATTTATAATGTTATAAATGTATTTTATTATTTATAATGTTATAAATATATTTTATTATTTATAATGTTATAAATGTATTTTATTATTTATAATGTTATAAATGTATTTATTATTTATAATGTTATAAATGTATTTATTATTTATAATGTTATAAATGTATTTTATTATTTATAATGTTATAAATGTATTTTATTATTTATAATGTTATAAATGTATTTTATTATTTGTAATGTTATAAATGTATTTTATTATTTAAAATGTTATAAATATATTTTATTATTTATAATGTTATAAATGTATTTTATTATTTAAAATGTTATAAATATATTTTATTATTTATAATGTTATAAATGTACTTTATTATTTATAATGTTATAAATGTACTTTATTATTTATAATGTTATAAATGTATTTTATTATTTATAATGTTATAAATGTGTTTTATTATTTATAATGTTATAAATGTATTTTATTATTTATAATGTTATAAATGTATTTGATTATTTATAATGATATAAATGTATTTTATTATTTATAATGTTATAAATGTATTTTATTATTTAAAATGTTATAAATATATTTTATTATTTATAATGTTATAAATGTATTTTATTATTTAAAATGTTATAAATATATTTTATTATTTATAATGTTATAAATGTACTTTATTATTTATAATGTTATAAATGTACTTTATTATTTATAATGTTATAAATGTATTTTATTATTTATAATGTTATAAATGTGTTTTATTATTTATAATGTTATAAATGTATCTTATTATTTATAATGTTATAAATGTATTTTATTATTTATAATGTTATAAATGTATTTATTATTTATAATGTTATAAATGTATTTTATTATTTATAATGTTATAAATGTATTTATTATTTATAATGTTATAAATGTATTTATTATTTATAATGTTATAAATGTATTTTATTATTTATAATGTTATAAATGTATTTATTATTTATAATGTTATAAATGTATTTTATTATTTATAATGTTATAAATGTATTTTATTATTTATAATGTTATAAATGTATTTTATTATTTATAATGTTATAAATGTATTTTATTATTTATAATGTTATAAATGTATTTTATTATTTATAATGTTATAAATGTATTTTATTATTTATAATGTTATAAATGTAGTTTATTATTTATAATGTTATAAATGTATTTTATTATTTATAATGTTATAAATGTGTTTTATTATTTATAATGTTATAAATGTATTTTATTATTTATAATGTTATAAATGTATTTTATTATTTATAATGTTATAAATGTATTTTATTATTTATAATGTTATAAATGTATTTATTATTTATAATGTTATAAATGTATTTATTATTTATAATGTTATAAATGTATTTTATTATTTATAATGTTATAAATGTATTTATTATTTATAATGTTATAAATGTATTTATTATTTATAATGTTATAAATGTATTTTATTATTTATAATGTTATAAATGTATTTATTATTTATAATGTTATAAATGTATTTTATTATTTATAATGTTATAAATGTATTTTATTATTTATAATGTTATAAATGTATTTATTATTTATAATGTTATAAATGTATTTTATTATTTATAATGTTATAAATGTATTTATTATTTATAATGTTATAAATGTATTTATTATTTATAATGTTATAAATGTATTTATTATTTATAATGTTATAAATGTATTTATTATTTATAATGTTATAAATGTATTTTATTATTTATAATGTTATAAATGTATTTTATTATTTGTAATGTTATAAATGTATTTTATTATTTATAATGTTATAAATGTATTTTATTATTTAAAATGTTATAAATATATTTTATTATTTATAATGTTATAAATGTATTTTATTATTTAAAATGTTATAAATATATTTTATTATTTATAATGTTATAAATGTACTTTATTATTTATAATGTTATAAATGTACTTTATTATTTATAATGTTATAAATGTATTTTATTATTTATAATGTTATAAATGTGTTTTATTATTTATAATGTTATAAATGTATTTGATTATTTTCTGCTTCAGAACTGAACAAGGATTTCTCCTGCTCCTCGTGTCCACGTTCCTCTACAACCCAAAATCACCTCCACAATCACATCAAGAGCTGTAACCATGATAAATATGATGATGCGCTGGTGAAGATTAAGACTGAACATGAGGATCTGACGCCCACCAGAAGCTCCAGTAATCAGCAAACGTCCTCTGGTACTGTCAGCATTAACACCTCTCTCAGTCCCACACAGGAAGAAGGAAACATCTGCTCACAGTGTGGGAAGAGCTTTAGTTCCCGATGGAGTCTAAAAAGACACCAGCGCATTCACACTGGAGAGAAACCACATCAGTGCTCACAGTGTGGAAAGAGTTTTAATCAACAGAGTGCTCTCAAAATACACCAGCGCATTCACACTGGAGAGAAACGATATCAGTGCTCACAGTGTGGAAAGAGTTTTAGTCAACAGAGTTATTTCAAAACCCACCAGCGCATTCACACTGGAGAGAATTTGTGTCAGTGCTTACAGTGTGGAAAGAGTTTTAGTCAACAGAGTAATCTCAAAGAACACCAGCGCATTCACACTGGAGAGAAACTATATCAGTGCTTACAGTGTGGAAAGAGTTTTAGTAAACAAAGTCATCTCAAAGAACACCAGCACATTCACACTGGACAGAAATCGTATCAGTGCTCACAGTGTGGAAAGAGTTTCAATTGTCAGAGTAATCTGAAAATACACCAGCGCATTCACACTGGAGAGAAACCATATCAGTGCTCACAGTGTGGGATGAGTTTCTATCGTCAGAGTCATCTCAAAATACACCAGCACATTCACACTGGAGAGAAACCGTATCAGTGCTCACAGTGTGGGAAGAGTTTTTATCGTCAGACTACTCTTACAAGACACCAGCGCATTCACACTGGAGAGAAACCGTATCAGTGCGCACAGTGTGAGAAGAGTTTTAATTGTCAGAGTAATTTCAAAACACACCAGCGCATTCACACTGGAGAGAAACCATATCAGTGCTCACAGTGTGGAAAGAGTTTTAATCAACAGAGTGATCTCAAAAAACACCAGCGCATTCACACTGGAGAGAAACCGTATCAGTGCTCACAGTGTGAAAAGAGTTTTAAAACACAGAGTGATCTAACAATACATCAGCGCATTCACACTGGAGAGAAGCCATATCAGTGCTCACAGTGTGGGAAGAGTTTTATTACACAGGGTCATCTCAAAATACACCAGCGCATTCATACTGGAGAGAAGCCATATCAGTGCTCACAGTGTGGGAAGAGTTTTATTACACAGAGTAATCTCAAAAAACACCAGCGCACTCACACTGGAGAGTACCAGCTAGTGGAGGTGTCGGAGGGGGCGTGTGTAGCAGTAGAGGTGAATTATGATCAGGTAATTGGATACGACTAGATTGGGATTGGACTGATGCTCTATCCAGGGTGAGTGAGTGAGGGTCTCTCACAGATAGGCGGTCCTCCTGTATGGGTTCAAGACATGGCGAGTGACAAACACCATCACCAATAAGCTTCAGACCTTCAGTAACAGATGCCTGCGCCACATCCTCAACATCAAGTGGCCTGAGAAGATCTCCAACACAGACCTGTGGGTAAGAACCAGCCAGAACTCCATCAGCCAGGACATGAAGAAACGGAAGTGGAGTTGGATTGGCCATACCCTACACAGACCAAGCCCTGGACTGGAACCCACAGGGGAAACTCAGAGTGGGAACGCCAAAGCAGACGTGGAGGGCGAGGCAAGAGACCTATCATGGACCCAGCTGAGGAGGGAAACACTGGGTGTGGAGGGGTGTGGTTGCAGCTCTTTGCTCCACAAGGAGCCTACAGGCATAATAATAATGAATCAGTAGAAATAATAAGAGAATGTGGATAGTGGGATTAGAACCTGTACTGTACCGTACTGTCCTATGCTGATACACTCCAGTCTGGATTTAAGTTTTAATCTAACTAGGATTTATTTGTGATTAGAGAATCAAACCCACAACCTTCAGTTTCCTTCAGTTGTTGAGTTTCTTCTTCACATGTTCATGGAATTTCAGATGAAGGATCCATAATCCCTGTGGTCATCTCTGAGGAACATCTCACCCCAGGATACCAACAGTGTGGAGGTTTCCAGATGAAGCCTGTGAAGAAGGAAGAAGCTGAAGATGAAGATGAACTCAGTAAGATTTTTCTTTGGGTTTTAATTTATAAACTCTCAGTTTGGGTGAACAATGTGTTTCCTTTCTAACATTTACTAACAATCTTTATTATTTATAATGTTATAAATGTGTTTTATTATTTATAATGTTATAAATGTATTTTATTATTTATAATGTTATAAATGTATTTTATTATTTATAATGTTATAAATGTATTTTATTATTTATAATGTTATAAATGTATTTTATTATTTATAATGTTATAAATGTATTTTATTATTTATAATGTTATAAATGTATTTGATTATTTATAATGTTATAAATGTATTTTATTATTTATAATGTTATAAATGTATTTTATTATTTATTATACAACAGGTAGTTCCGACCTTACAATCTGATTGGTTGAGAAGCGTTCTAACTGTGCTGATATTCGTGATAACAGCACGGGCTTTTCACACAATAACTGTATTACTCCGCTCAAGCGTTGCCATAACGACAAGCTTCACGCACACAAGCCGCCGGTTGTTTTGTAGGTCTATTAGTGCTCATACGCATCCAGAAATTGATACAATGGATGACTTTCAGATTACATTCGACCTGAAGCCTGTTTGGTCAGACTCTGAAGAAGAGTGTGAAAGCAAACGCACATCAAATTCTGTTTCGGTAAACGCTGTTAGGTCGGCTGCAGTGACGGAAGAACAGCTGATTACGCTAGAATTGACGAGAAACGAACAGAATACAATTCGGCAAACAAGATGGGCTACTAAGTGCTTTACAGACTGGCTGTTACAAAATGACATTCAGGTTAATTTGGCGACAATTGAAAAGGCTGAGCTGAACTTAATACTTCGACACTTCTATGGCTCTATCTGTGCCGCAAAAGGTGAGCCCTATAGTATCAGCAGTTATCTCGGACTGCGCACGGGGCTCAACAGGTACCTTAACGAACCTCCACTTAGTCGTTCCTGTTGTTTAAAGAATGACCCTGAGTTTAAGCCTGCAAACAACATCTTCCTCGGAACAATTAAAACAATCAGACGCGCAGGCAGAGACAAAACGACCCATCATCCATCGATTTCACCCGCAGATGAGAAAATGATCAGGGAATCTAACGCATGTAATCCCAACCATCCAAGAGGACTCCTGAACAAAGTTTGGTTCGATATCCAACTTCATTTTGGGCGGCGAGGTAAGGAGGGCAACAGATCACTTACAAAAGAGTCATTTGTTATCAAAACAGATGAAAACGGCACAACCACAAAGACGTTATGGAGCGAGACCGTGAAAACTATAGGGGATTCATGTTTGCCAAACCCGGAGACAGCCTATGCCCAGTTGCAACATTAGAAAAATATCTGAGCAAAATGCCACTGAATGCGCCAGCCTTTTATTTACATCCCAAAAAGTCAGCGTGTGCAGCAGATGCAGTGTGGTACATCGCCAGTCCTCTGGGAGTGAATCAGCTTGCAACTATGCTTCCACGGATATGCAGAGAGGCTGGTACGAGCCGCATGTACACCAACCACTGCTTGCGAGCCACAGCAGTTCAGAGATTGTCCGATGCCGGTCTGGAGTCAAAGGAGATTATGTCTGTTACTGGACACCGGTAAGAAGAAATAAAAGAAATGTGCATGTCCAGTTATCAAATGACCTTAAACTAGCATATGTATTTTAGAACTCTAAATAGATTAACTAATTACAGGTCTGAGGGCTCGTTAAAAAGCTATTGGAGACCCACACTAGCTGACAGAAAAAGGTGGAGTGCAGTCCTCAGTGCAGAACATGACCCAGAAAACACAGTACAGAGGCCACCAGCGAAGTGAGCCGGACAGTTTGACGCCGATGCACATCCTACAGAGCAGCCTTTTTTTTGTAACTGCACAATGAACGGAAGTGTGCAGATTAACATATACAAATAACACAATAACTCTAATAAATAAATAAATTCTATATTTTAATTAAGCAACAGAACACGAGAGGGAGGGTGTTATAGCGAATAAGCGAAGATGAAAGGAAAATGAGAAAAAGCTAAAAATAAAATTAATTAAGAATGAAAATAGTTATTGCGTTATTTATATATGTTAATCTGCACACTTCCCTTATTTATATTCGATTATTATTTTTATTCCAAACTAGCGTAACTTTGTAATGTTAAACTATATGCCTTTTTTTTTTAGCCTACTGTACAGGTAGGGAATGTTTACCGTTGCATAGCAACTCATTCGCTGGGGAACTACTTTTTGGCGGAAGGTATTGTTAATATTAAAGCATAATTAATATGAAATTCAGGGCTTCGTTGATTTATTTTCTTTCTTTATTTTGTAAAAACTGTTGTATAAAATACAATGGTCTACGGCACTCGCCTTCGGCTCGTGCCTGCGACCAAATCACAGCCGTGATGTTATTCGCGATAACACACTCCCTCTCGTGTTCTATTGCTTAATAATGTTATAAATGTATTTGATTATTTTCTGCTTCAGAACTGAACAAGGATTTCTCCTGCTCCTCGTGTCCACGTTCCTCTACAACCCAAAATCACCTCCACAATCACATCAAGAGCTGCAACCATGATAAATATGATGATGCGCTGGTGAAGATTAAGACTGAACATGAGGATCTGACGCCCACCAGAAGCTCCAGTAATCAGCAAACGTCCTCTGGTACTGTCAGCATTAACACCTCTCTCAGTCCCACACAGGAAGAAGGAAACGTCTGCTCAGAGTGTGGGAAGAGCTTTAAGTACCAGTGTCATCTCAAAAGACACCAGCGCATTCACACTGGAGAGAATTTTTATCAGTGCTTACAGTGTGGAAAGAGTTTTAGTCAACAGAGTTATCTCAAAGAACACCAGCACATTCACACTGGACAGAAACCGTATCAGTGCTCACAGTGTGGGAAGAGTTTCAATTGTCAGAGTAATCTGAAAATACACCAGCGCATTCACACTGGAGAGAAACCATATCAGTGCTCACAGTGTGGGATGAGTTTCTATCATCAGAGTCATCTCAAAATACACCAGCACATTCACACTGGAGAGAAACCGTATCAGTGCTCACAGTGTGGGAAGAGTTTTAATTGTCAGAGTAATTTCAAAACACACCAGCGCATTCACACTGGAGAGAAACCGTATCAGTGCTCACAGTGTGGAAAGAGTTTTAATTGTCAGAGTAATTTCAAAACACACCAGCGCATTCACACTGGAGAGAAACCGTATCAGTGCTCACAGTGTGGAAAGAGTTTTAATCAACAGAATGATCTCAAAAAACACCAGCGCATTCACACTGGAGAGAAACCGTATCAGTGCTCACAGTGTGAAAAGAGTTTTAAAACACAGAGTGATCTAACAATACATCAGCGCATTCACACTGGAGAGAAGCCATATCAGTGCTCACAGTGTGGGAAGAGTTTTATTACACAGGGTCATCTCAAAATACACCAGCGCATTCACACTGGAGAGAAGCCATATCAGTGCTCACAGTGTGGGAAGAGTTTTATTACACAGAGTAATCTCAAAAAACACCAGCGCACTCACACTGGAGAGTACCAGCTAGTGGAGGTGTCGGAGGGGGCTTGTGTAGCAGTAGAGGGGAATTATGATCAGGTAATTGGATACGACTAGATTGGGATTGGACTGATGCTCTATCCAGGGTGAGTGAGTGAGTGAGTGTCTCTGGGTTTGGGTGAGTGAGTGAGTGAGGGTCTCTGGGTTTGAGTGAGTGAGTGAGGGTCTCTGGGTTTGGGTGAGTGAGTGAGTGAGGGTCTCTGGGTTTGAGTGAGTGAGTGAGTGAGGGTCTCTGGGTTTGGGTGAGTGAGTGAGGGTCTCTGGGTTTGAGTGAGTGAGTGAGGGTCTCTGGGTTTGAGTGAGTGAGTGAGTGAGTGTCTGGGTTTGGGTGAGTGAGTGAGTGAGTGAGGGTCTCTGGGTTTGAGGGAGTGAGTGAGTGAGGGTCTCTGGGTTTGGGTGAGTGAGTGAGTGAGGGTCTCTGGGTTTGAGGGAGTGAGTGAGTGAGTGTCTCTGGGTTTGGGTGAGTGAGTGAGTGAGGGTCTCTGGGTTTGGGTGAGTGAGTGTGTGAGTGTCTCTGGGTTTGGGTGAGTGAGTGAGTGAGTGTCTGGGTTTGAGTGAGAGAGTGTGTGAGTGAGTGTCTCTGGGTTTGAGTGAGTGAGTGAGTGAGTGAGTGTCTGGGTTTGGGTGAGTGAGGGAGTGAGTGAGTGTCTCTGGGTTTGGGTGAGTGAGTGAGTGAGTGAGTGAGTGTCTCTGGGTTTGGGTGAGTGAGTGAGTGAGTGAGTGTCTCTGGGTTTGAGTGAGTGAGTGAGTGAGTGTCTGGGTTTGGGTGAGTGAGTGAGTGAGTGTCTCTGGGTTTGAGTGAGTGAGTGTCTGGGTTTGGGTGAGTGAGTGAGTGAGTGTCTCTGGGTTTGGGTGAGTGAGTGTGTGAGTGAGGGTCTCTGGGTTTGAGTGAGTGAGTGAGTGAGTGTCTCTGGGTTTGGGTGAGAGAGTGTGTGAGTGAGTGTCTCTGGGTTTGAGTGAGTGAGTGAGGGTCTCTGGGTTTGAGTGAGTGAGTGAGTGAGGGTCTCTGGGTTTGGGTGAGTGAGTGAGTGAGTGAGGGTCTCTGGGTTTGAGGGAGTGAGTGAGTGAGGGTCTCTGGGTTTGGGTGAGTGAGTGAGTGAGTGTCTCTGGGTTTGGGTGAGAGAGTGTGTGAGTGAGTGTCTCTGGGTTTGAGTGAGTGAGTGAGGGTCTCTGGGTTTGAGTGAGTGAGTGAGTGAGGGTCTCTGGGTTTGGGTGAGTGAGTGAGTGAGGGTCTCTGGGTTTGGGTGAGTGAGTGAGTGAGGGTCTCTGGGTTTGGGTGAGTGAGTGAGTGAGGGTCTCTGGGTTTGGGTGAGTGAGTGAGTGAGTGTCTCTGGGTTTGGGTGAGTGAGTGAGTGAGGGTCTCTGGGTTTGGGTGAGTGAGTGAGTGAGGGTCTCTGGGTTTGAGGGAGTGAGTGAGTGAGGGTCTCTGGGTTTGAGGGAGTGAGTGAGGGTCTCTGGGTTTGGGTGAGTGAGTGAGTGAGTGAGGGTCTCTGGGTTTGAGGGAGTGAGTGAGTGAGGGTCTCTGGGTTTGGGTGAGTGAGTGAGTGAGGGTCTCTGGGTTTGGGTGAGTGAGTGAGTGAGTGTCTCTGGGTTTGGGTGAGTGAGTGAGTGAGTGAGGGTCTCTGGGTTTGGGTGAGTGAGTGAGTGAGTGTCTCTGGGTTTGGGTGAGTGAGTGAGTGAGTGAGGGTCTCTGGGTTTGGGTGAGTGAGTGAGTGAGTGAGGGTCTCTGGGTTTGAGGGAGTGAGTGAGTGAGGGTCTCTGGGTTTGGGTGAGTGAGTGAGTGAGTGAGGGTCTCTGGGTTTGAGGGAGTGAGTGAGTGAGGGTCTCTGGGTTTGGGTGAGTGAGTGAGTGAGGGTCTCTGGGTTTGGGTGAGTGAGTGAGTGAGTGTCTCTGGGTTTGGGTGAGTGAGTGAGTGAGGGTCTCTGGGTTTGGGTGAGTGAGTGAGTGTCTCTGGGTTTGGGTGAGTGAGTGAGTGAGGGTCTCTGGGTTTGAGTGAGTGAGTGAGTGAGGGTCTCTGGGTTTGGGTGAGTGAGTGAGTGAGGGTCTCTGGGTTTGAGTGAGTGATGTAGTAACTTTAGATGGATTGATGATTTATCCTGCTGACTGTGGTGAGAAAGTAACTCAGGACTTTTCTGCTCCTCAAGGAACTTTAGCTTCCATCTTCTCCATGTATGAGCTCCTTCATCTCCACTATCTTTAACCTTTTTAAATCATGTTTTTACTATATTATTTTCTTGTATTAAATATTCATTACATATAGAAATGGTTATGGTTACTCAAATACACCTGAGCCATAAATAATACGAAAATCACAAATCCCATCCAGTCGCTGCACTGGTCAAGTCAACCTTATTCAAACTTTTGACCACCTAGCCCCCCCCCCAACACACACACACACACATACACATCTCACTGGTTTACAATGTTATGACAGGTGACCATTTGCTCAGACTGTAGCAACCGCTCAGGTACGTGAAGAACAAGTTTTATAAGTAACATCTGAGTCAACATGTGATAAACAGTTTTAAATGGGTCAGGATGATCGTGACCTCTCAAATGAGCAGAAAAACTAGTTTCCTAAGCAGGTTGGAGGATGAGGTGAGAGTCACTACAGTCATATTCCAATACACAGAGCAACATCAGCGCCGGATTCAAACATTACACAGAATAAGGAATCACCCCACTGTAACACTGTAATACACAGGAAACAGTCAAACTCGGATTATCAGATTGTTAAAGGTATCAGAAAGAAAGAACAGAGTTAGAGAAGCATGTTGGAAAACTAAACATGACATTAGAGAAACTGCTTGGAAGAACGTCTAGGACTGACTGTAGTCCTCTCTACTGTAAAGCTACCTGAGAGATACAGCGATACAAAATTTGTAAATGAGATCAATCAATGTTGTGCATAATAATCAAGAGTGATTTACTGAATCTCCATAAAGGGGAGAACACAGTATACATCATTTTACTGTTGAAGCATTACACTAATAATATACCATTACTAGTATCAATTTACCTCACCAGACTGGCATGTAGCTCAACTTAAGACCTACCTTTGATTTCAAATCAGAAACCCACTTTGGGGTGTTAATGTTAACAATGGGCCTATTATTATGCCAATAAAATCAAATAGACAGCTAAATAACATTTTCCTATTTATTCATCATTTTTTGTATGCTGTTCTAATATCATAGAGCATTAAATTTAGCCTTCCACATATATTAGTTTGTAATGTTAATTACCTAGCAAAATTATTCCTCATTTGTAAACCTCAACTGTTGAAGTATAAATGCTGGCATGAAAATAACTCCTTGACTAAAGGTGACTTTTCCTACACGCCGTTTTGGCCAGGATGCTGTAATTATAAAATAGTGTATGTTTGTATCTATTTGCAACACTTTACTGTGAGAGCTACATGACATTCTCCTGCAAAATGTTTGTGCTCATGCTTTTTTTTCTTCTTCAGGCTTTCACATAAAAATAAGTAAGATTTACTTATCTAGTGAATCTAGTGAACTTGTCTAATTTGTAAAACAGTAAAACTGTCTTTAAATTCTCTGTATGTCTGTCTGTCTGTCTGCTGCAGTTTGTCCCCCTCCCCCTTCATTAAACATGACAAATGTCAGTAAACAGCTGGACAAGGCTTTGAAATCACTTACTTCATGACTCATGAGTACAGAACGTGTAGGCTATGCGTTATGCATGGATGCTCTTTGTATGAAACACTGTCGTTACCTGTCTGTCTGATGCTGCGGGTCAGAGGAGAAGTGTGTAGCAGCGGTTTGGCCTGGCGCTCAGCACTGCATGAGTGCTAACCGGAGGAGGAGGAGGGGCAGAATTCTCACAAGAACTTAAATAAATGCCCGTCCGATATCAAAACACTTTTGGGGGGAATTGATGACAGAGAGGGTAATTTTTTATTTTTAAATACTGATGAATGTAGAAACAAATTGGGCTCCAGCAGAAAGGGCACTAGGGGTCTATCTGTGCACGTGCCTGGATACAGGGCTAATGGAGGTTTGTTACTGCTAAGCTGCTGTTCAACTCCAGTCCAGTTGGCGGCGCTGGTGCGTCTTAAGTTGTTCTGCCAACCGCCATTAAACATCATCAGAAGAACAAGAAGCTGCTGTGTTTGTACTGTAGAGCCTCATATGTAAGTAAAATATGTATTTAATTATAACCCTTATATTTAATTATAACTACATTCTAATTAATAATGAAACTAGAGTTCATAATAAAACATCACTGAGGATTTGAGGAGATTTAACTCCAGTTTCATTTAAACACACAAACTGCTAGCTGCTGCGCTAACTGTTAGCATCACATGATTCAATACTTATGAACCGATTCATTTGAACCGACCCAGCAACATGAATCAGTCGATCGTAACGGAGTTTTTTCATTATTAAATCTCACATTTTGATATAAACGCATCACATTTTCTGTTTTGTTTAGTTTTTTAATGTTTTGTAGTAAAGGTATTAGTACAGCACTTTTTTACAGTAGACATAATTCTGTTTTATCTAAATTTAGTAGAAAAGTTTCATGACTTCCAGTTTTTTATGTCGTTTACTCAATCCTCAATCGTACTGTGTTGATAAAAATAGTGAAAATTAACAGTAAAATTGTTTATAAATAACGTTTCCAAATGGTAGCATGTAGAGTGTAAACAATACGATTCCCAACACTAACCCCTGTGGAACACCATACTTCTCTAAAAGAACAAAAAAGAGCACATTAATAGGTCTACCCTAATTAATCCATCATTAGTACCATGGCTGGGTCTAAATCCAGATTGTACTGTTTCATGAATACAGTTTCTATGCAGAGAAGAATTGCATTTGAAGTCATTATTTTTCGACCAGATTAAAAAATATTTGTTTATTTTTTATTTGTATAAAATATAACCAGGGATGTGTGGATCCGGTCCTAGGGGACTGCCTACTAGGGCTATGTGGCATTTTTTCTATCATTAAAATTATTTAAAAAATCATGGTGAGTGGATGGTGAACTAGATTTAAAGATCATCAGAAAGGTTTGAACTAAACTTCTGTAAACAGATTCTGTCATTTATCAATAATCCAAACGTAAGATTAATGTTTGAATTTGATGCCTGCAAAACTCTTAAAAATGGTGGAACCAGCCAATATTAAACAAACAACACAACAAACAATACACAGCTTGATTATCTGTCTGTCTATTTATCTGTCTGTCTGTCAGATCTGTAATAATGCAGTCAGCAGAAGAGGGACACGTCGCCCCTGTGGATCTACAACATGAAGGATTCCAGAAGAAACTAATAAAAAAGGAGGAGGATGATGATGGAAGTTACTTCTGTAAGTAAATGTGGAGCAATATGTCACTTTTCCACCAGACAGTGTCAGTGGTGTATAGTAACGAAGAAATAATACTTCGTTACAGTACTTAAGTAGTTTTTTGGAGTATCTGTACTTTACTGGAGTATAAAAATTTTCGGCAACTCACGTTCTGAGTGAAGCGCGTCGCTCTGTTCACCCAAACACACGAAAATCCCGGAATATCAGAACCTCCGTCTAACCTCACCAAACACACTGATCCAAACCACAGCATCCAATTTTTATTTCTTATTATTAGCGTTGAGATTGTTCAGATATCTAGCTACCATTTTCAATTACATTCGAACCACAAATAAAACGGTTCACTAAATGAGTTTGGAATGAATTCAGTGCAGACATGAAGACACGTCCATTATTCACAAAAACTGATAAACAAATATTTCCTCAGATAACCTCTGTATTACACCGACAGTAAAAAGATTCAGGGTGTTGAGGAAAATGCAGCACGTCTTTAACCCTTTAATGGTCTCAACAATAAAAGAATGTTTAAAAGATTATTTCTTTGCTTTTACTAGTTTTTAACATTTCCAACTTTTCATGGATGATTTTTCAGCTGCTTCTTCAAGCTGACATAAGTTAGAAATTGTGCTTTTTAAAAATATGAATACCAATATTTTTTTTAGTTTAACACATGCCAATCAGGGAGTAGATCTGGCCCAAACAAGATTATTTAAATACAATTAATTAATTACGATTAATTAATTTCACCAAAGTTCAGTGGTTATAGGATGTTGAGATATATCTATGACTTGTACAACCCAAATCAAAAATTGGGACAATATAGAAAATGCAAATAAAAAAGTTACAGTGTTTCTTACATTTACATTGATATCTTTCGTTTATATTTCATGTTTTGTCTGGTCAACTTCATTACAATTCTTAACATGGACATTTTAAGCCTACAACACGTTCTAAAAAAGTTGGAAAGCTGGAAGTTAGAGCTAATAATAAGATAAAAACAAATGACGTGATTTTAAACAGGTGATGTCAACAGCTGATTATAATGATGAATTGCACAAATCATGTTCAGATGGAAGAAAGAAAAAAGGTTGTTAAGGTGGTTTACAGGATTAAAAGAACAATCTTCATATTTTTCAAAATGACCGCTTCAGTTTATACTAACAGCATTTACTTTTACTTAAGTACTTAATACTTCAGTACATTAAACATCAGATACTTTTAGACTTTTACTCAAGTAATATTCTATGAGGTGACTTCTACTTCTGTCTAAGTAAATTTCTGGTAAGATACTTGTACTTTTACTCAAGTACGGCCTTCTGGTACTTTATACACCACTGGACAGTGTGGTACAGTACAGTATGGTACAGTACAGTGAGGTACAGTACAGTGTGGTACATTACAGTGTGGTACATTACAGTATTGTAAAGTACAGTGTGGTACAGTACAGTATGGTACAGTACAGTGTGGTACAGTACAGTATGGTACAGTATGGTACAGTACAGTGTGGTACAGTACAGTATTGTAAAGTACAGTGTGATGCAGTACAGTATGGTACATTACAGTATAGTACAGTACAGTATGATACAGTACAGTGTGGTACATTACAGTGTGGTACAGTGTGGTACAGTACAGTGTGGTACAGTATGGTACAGTACTGTATGGTACAGGGAGGTACAGTACAGTGTGGTACAGTATGGTACAGTACAGTGAGGTACAGTACAGTATGGTACAGTACAGTGTGGTACAGTACAGTGTGGTACAGTATAGTACGGTACAGTATGGTACAGTACAGTGAGGTACAGTACAGTATGGTACAGTACAGTGTGGTACAGTACAGTGTGGTACAGTACAGTGAGGTAGAGTATGGTACAGTACAGTATGGTACAGTACAGTGTGGTACAGTACAGTATGGTGCAGTACAATATGGTACAGTACAGTGTGGTACAGTACAGTGAGGTAGAGTACAGTGAGGTACAGTACAGTATGGTACAGTACAATATGGTACAGTACAGTGTGGTACAGTACAGTATGGTACAGTACAGTGTGGTATAGTACAGTGTGGTACAGTACAGTACAGTGTGGTACAGTACAGTATGGTACAGTACAGTGTGGTACAGTATGGTACAGTACAGTGTGATACAGTACAGTATGGTACAGTACAGTGTGGTACAGTACAGTGTGGTACAGTACAGTGAGGTACAGTACAGTGAGGTACAGTGTGATACAGTACAGTATGGTACAGTACAGTGTGGTACAGTACAGTATGGTACAGTACAGTGTGGTACAGTACAGTATGGTACAGTACAGTGTGGTACAGTGTGATACAGTACAGTATGGTACAGTACAGTATGGTACAGTACAGTGTGGTACAGTACAGTATGGTACAGTACAGTGTGGTACAGTACAGTGTGGTACAGTACAGTGGTACGGTACAGTGTGGTACAGTATGGTACAGTACAGTGAGGTACAGTACAGTGTGGTGTGGTACAGTACAGTTTGGTACAGTACAGTGTGGTACAGTACAGTGTGGTACAGTACAGTGAGGTACAGTACAGTGTGGTACAGTGTGGTACAGTATGGTACAGTACAGTGAGGTACAGTACAGTGTGGTGTGGTACAGTACAGTTTGGTACAGTACAGTGTGGTACAGTACAGTGTGGTACAGTACAGTATGGTACAGTACAGTGAGGTACAGTACAGTGTGGTACGGTACAGTATGGTACAGTACAGTGTGGTACATTACAGTGTGGTACAGTACAGTATGGTACAGTATAATATGGTACAGTACAGTGTGGTACAGTACAGTGTGGTACAGTACAGTATGGTACAGTACAGTGTGGTACAGTACAGTGTGGTACGGTACAGTATGGTACAGTACAGTGTGGTACATTACAGTGTGGTACATTACAGTGTGGTACAGTACAGTATGGTACAGTATAATATGGTACAGTACAGTGTGGTACAGTACAGTGTGGTACAGTACAGTATGGTACAGTACAGTGAGGTACAGTACAGTGTGGTACGGTACAGTATGGTACAGTACAGTGTGGTACATTACAGTGTGGTACAGTACAGTATGGTACAGTATAATATGGTACAGTACAGTGTGGTACAGTACAGTGTGGTACAGTACAGTGTGGTACATTACAGTGTGGTACAGTACAGTATGGTACAGTATAATATGGTACAGTACAGTGTGGTACAGTACAGTGTGGTACAGTACAGTATGGTACAGTACAGTGTGGTACAGTATAATATGGTACAGTACAGTGTGGTACAGTACAGTATGGTACAGTATAATATGGTACAGTACAGTGTGGTACAGTACAGTGTGGTACAGTACAGTGTGGTACAGTACAGTATGGTACAGTACAGTGTGGTACAGTACAGTGTGGTACAGTACAGTTAGTATTGGAGTCACTAATCAGTAGAAATAATAAGAGAATGTGGATAGTGGGATTAGAACCTGTACTGTACCGTACTGTCCTGTGCTGATACACTCCAGTCTGGATTAAAGTTTTAATCTAACTAGGATTTATGTGTGATTGGAGAATCAAACCCACAACCTTCAGTTTCCTCCAGTTGTTGAGTTTCTTCTTCTCATATTGATGAATTTCAGGTGAAGTAACTTTAATCCCTGTGGAACATGTACCTTCTGTGGAGCTGCTCTTCTCAGAGGACCAACAGTGTGGAGGTTTCCAGATGAAGCCTGTGAAGAAGGAAGAAGCTGAAGATAAAGATGAACTCAGTAAGATATTTGTATTGAATAGAATCAGAGGCACCTGCAGGGCTCTAGAGTGCGACCAATTTGGTCGCACATGCGACCTAATTTCTCAATGGTGCGACTAAAAAAAATCTCAGGTCGCACCGGTGCGACCAGGCGTCCGAGGGAAAAAAAACAACAACAGACACACATTAGGCCAATATCATGGTCTAAACCAATCAGAGATAGTGAAGGGCGGGACAATATTCTAGCGGCGATATGTAAGCAACATTCAGCTCAGCCAATCAGAATGCAGCACCAGGTTTATACACGTGCGTTCGGATGTTCTGCAGTAAGTTTAGTTTTGTATATGAGACTCGCCGGATGTCCCCAGAATGGAAGTTCGGGTTCTGGAGCTCGGCGGTGTAAAGTGTTGTAACGCTCACTGAAGTCCTGACTAAACAGTTAAAGTGACTCTACCCTGCCGTGTGCCTTTATTCCCACACCTCCACCACCGCACAGCAAAAGACCCGTTACATCCCCACCGGACAGCGGCTAGGTGAGACGACCCTCTAGTAGCAAGGGGCTAATGCTAGCGGTAAAGTGCCGCGACAGCGAAAGTAAAAACACGACAATATTTTCGTTAATAAAATATAAAAATAACTAAAAGACCAAAATATATTAGAATACATGTAGTCAAAATACACAGTGAGTGCACCGCAAGCGATTTTGGGAATCTGTAAAAGATTCAGTAAAGCAGATAATATAATGCACTGCATTTAAGATTACACTAACACTCTAGAGCCCCACACACACACACACACACACACACACACACACACACAAACATATACATATAATTTTAAAGATACACACACATATAAATAGATATACACACATACATACACATTTACTCTATTATTTTTATAATTTTTATAAAAAATAATTGCTATAATTAGACTATAATACTATAATTAATTGTAAAGAGCATGGGAAGACCATGGCCGGTAATAGTGTATTTGTGACTGGTTCTAATACATTTTGAATTGAAAGGCTGAAAAAGCCCAATGCATCTATAAAACACATTACATGCGGCGATAAATGCACTGCCCGAGTGTCCCCCCCCCCCCTCTCCCCACTGCCTTTCAGTGGCAGGCAGCAGCAAACAGATCATCAGACGAGGCCATGTTGACCAGATTGTTAGTTAATTACAAGTCAATATTGCCTGTATGGACAGTGATTAAAAAAAAAAAAAAGTGAACTTGTAAAACTGCGGTGTTAAATGCGATGCAGTCGAAAATTTGGGTGCACCTAACTTTTGTGCTGGTGCACCTAAGAAAAAAAGTTAGGCGCACCAGTGCAACCAGTGCAAAAAGTTAGTCTAGAGCCCTGCACCTGGGATGAAGCATCATACAGTGAAAGCTTGTATTGTAAATACCACCTAACATGTAGATGGAGCTGGGTTGGGGTAATTTTACTCTGTCTGTGTGTCTGTTTGTATATACAGCTGCTGTTATCTGGTCTGTGGTTTTGGATCCGTCCGTGTAGACGGTAGGTTGGTGGTGTGGGTATTCCTCTCTGACTTTGAGAAAGTTGTTGATATATATGTTTGGATGTGTGGTTCCCTTCCTTTTGTCTGCAATGTCAAAGATGATGCTGGATTTTCTGATCTGCCAAGGAGGTATGGTATTGTGGGGGTTCTGGGCTGTTATATTTGGACTTGGAGTTTTAGGTCGTCTGGTTTGATTCAGATCCCAAATGGTTGGATTTTATTGAGTCTGTTCTGTCGGGTTAAGGGACGTGGTGGCAGTATTATTCTGTATACTGTTTTTATATCCTGATTCCTGCAGCTTATACATAAATCATCCACATATAAGCTGCAGGAATCAGGATATAAAAACAGTAGAACAAAAACTTCAACCCAGCATTAATAAAATACACAAAAGTTTGTTGTAGAGATACGTTTCGTCACTCAATCCGAATGACTTCTTCAGTCTGAGCTGGTGTTGAATACCCCAACCTTATATGCAGTTGATTAGCATAACGACCGATCACCCACATTGCATAACAATGAAACTGGTGATCAGGTCCATATGAAATTCACAATGACCATTATAACATGTGTGTGTCTTTCACACATGATTGGGGTAAAGCTCTAATTACGGCGTTGTAAGATGGTGAGAGATGTTCTCTCAGGCCCCCTCCCCGGTTCAGAGATGGTCGTTCCCTCTTCACGTAAATGGCCTCTTTGACTCCACGTTCAAACCAGCGTTCCTCCTTGTCCAGGATCTGCACATCTTCATCATTAAATGAGTGGCCGCTGGCTTGCAGGTGGGTGTAAACCGCAGAGTCCTGGCCAGAAGAGGTCGATCTTCTATGTTGGGCCATCCGTTTCGCCAGTGGCTGTTTAGTTTCCCCGATGTACAGTTCCCGGCAATCCTCCCGGCACCTAACAGCATACACTACGTTACTCTGTTTGTGTCGAGGAACCCGGTCCTTAGGGTGAACTCATTTCTGGCGTAGCGTGTTCTGGGGTTTGAAAGCAACTGAGACACGGTGTTTGGAGAATATCCGTCTTAATTGTTCCGATACTCCCGCCACATACGGAATCACCACTGGTTTGCGCTTAGACCGCGGTTGTTCTTCTCCTCACTTCGATCCACTGGATCCGTGTTTGGGCATTTTTCCCTCTTTTACGAATGCCCAGTTGGGATAACCACATTCACCCAGGGCCTTCTTGACATGAGATTTCTCTCTATCCTTGGCCGTAGTGTCTGTGGGGATGCTGTTCGCCCGGTGGTGCAGCGTCCTGATGACTCCTAGTTTGTGCTCCAAAGGATGATGGGAGTCAAACCTTAAGTACTGGTCCGTGTGTGTTGGTTTGCGGTAAACATTTGCTTTCAACCGTCCCCCATCTTTACTAGCAATTTCACAGTCCAAAAAGGCTAAAACGTTGTCGCTTGCATCCTCCCTTGTGAACTTGATGTGTTTGTCCACCGAGTTGATGTGGTCCTTGAAATGTGGTACTTCCTCTGATTTTATTTTAACCCAGGTGTCGTCCACATATCTGAACCAATGACTCGGTGGTGTCCCTGAGTAGGTCCTTAGTGCCTTCTTTTCCACTTCCTCCATGTACAGGTTTGCAACAATACACCAAGATCCCAAACTTTTTTGATGAAGAACCCATAAAAATAGCAGTTAATCTGTTGCACCTATACAGAACATTAATCAGAACAAAACCTACCTCAAGAGCCTGAACACAATACACCATCTAGGGATCAGAATTGCCCTAGGAGCATACCGCACTTCTCCCATCCAAAGTCTCTACATAGAGTCACAAGAACCCCCGCTTGAATTCAGAAGAATACAACTAGCATTACAATATACAATCAGAATTATGAGCAACCCCAGAAACCCAGTATACAGAATAATACTGCCACCACGTCCCTTAACCCGACAGAGCAGACTCATTAAAATCCAACCATTTGGGATCAGAATCAAACCATACATAGACGACCTAAAACTAAGTCCAAATATAACAGCCCAGAACCCCCACAATACCATACCTCATTGGGAAATCAGAAAATCCAGCATCATCTTTGACATTGCAGACAAAAGGAAGGGAACCACACATCCAAACATATATATCAACAACTTTCTCAAAGTCAGAGAGGAATACCCGCACCACCAACCCATCTACACGGACGGATCCAAAACCACAGACCAGATAACAGCAGTAAAATTACCCCAACCCAGCTCCATCTACAGCACAGAAGCCCAGGCAATACAGAACTGGACTATAACATGAAGCTATGCTGGGTACCAGGACACAGTGGAATAGAAGGGAACGAAAAAGCAGATAAATTAGCTCGAGAAAAAAACAACCAAAATACAGCAAAGATCAAAATCAACATCTAGGAAACATGAATGGAACGCTCAGACCACCAACAAACTCTGAGAAATACATCCAGTCATCAATACCGAACCAAGAACTCACCAGGGATGACGCATAGACTAAACCATATATACAAGATGCAGAACTGGCCTCACCAGAGTAACCCACCGATACCTGGTAAAAGGAGGAAACTCACCGACATCTGAAACCTGCCAAACACCTACAACTATAAAACAAATCCTGATAGGACACCCTGAATACTCCAAGGAAAGAGAACCAGTGCACATGCCTGGAACCATGAAATAAATCTTTACACAAGACAACACAAGAACAGGATTAACCTTCCTCGCAGCTATAAAAATAAATATAAAAATATAAAATGGACCAAATGATAAACACAAGATAAAAAAGACATATATAATACCCAGTTTCTTCCATTAAATAACACACAAGTTTAACATAAATAAATAAATATAGCTTGTATTGTGCTCATGCAGATCAGTGTGAGCAGGAAATGATGAATGCAGGATGAATCACGTTACAGGACTTTAGCATCGGATCTCAGTTTAGCATTTACTAACAATCTTTATTATTTATAATGTTATAAATGTATTTTATTATTTATAATGTTATAAATGTATTTTATTATTTATAATGTTAAAAATGTATTTCATTATTTATAATGTTATAAATGTATTTTATTATTTATAATGTTATAAATGTATTTTTTTATTTATAATGTTATAAATGTATTTTATTATTTATAACGTTATAAATGTAGTTTATTATTTATAACGTTATAAATGTATTTTATTATTTATAACGTTATAAATGTATTTTATTATTTATAATGTTATAAATGTATTTTATTATTTATAATGTTATAAATGTATTTTATTATTTATAATGTTATAAATGTATTTTATTATGTATAATGTTATAAATGTGTTTTATTATTTATAATGTTATAAGTGTATTTTATTATTTATAATGTTATAAATGTATTTTATTATTTATAATGTTATAAATGTATTTTATTATTTATAATGTTATGAATGTATTTTATTATTTATAATGTTATAAATGTATTTTATTATTTATAACGTTATAAATGTAGTTTATTATTTATAACGTTATAAATGTAGTTTATTATTTATAACGTTATAAATGTAGTTTAATATTTATAACGTTATAAATGTAGTTTATTATTTATAACGTTATAAATGTAGTTTATTATTTATAACGTTATAAATGTATTTGATTATTTATAATGTTATAAATGTATTTGATTATTTATAATGTTATAAATGTATTTGATTATTTATAATGTTATAAATGTGGTTTATTATTTATAATGTTATAAATGTATTTTATTATTTATAATGTTATAAATGTATTTATTATTTATAATGTTATAAATGTATTTTATTATTTATAATGTTATAAATGTAGTTTATTATTTATAATGTTATAAATGTAGTTTATTATTTATAATGTTATAAATGTATTTGATTATTTATAATGTTATAAATGTGGTTTATTATTTATAATGTTATAAATGTATTTTATTATTTATAATGTTATAAATATATTTATTATTTATAATGTTATAAATGTATTTTATTATTTATAATGTTATAAATGTATTTTATTATTTATAATGTTATAAATGTATTTTATTATTTATAATGTTATAAATAGTTTATTATTTATAATGTTATAAATGTATTTTATTATTTATAATGTTATAAATGTATTTTATTATTTATAATGTTATAAATGTATTTTATTATTTATAATGTTATGAATGTATTTTATTATTTATAATGTTATAAATGTATTTGATTATTTATAATGTTATAAATGTATTTGATTATTTATAATGTTATAAATGTGGTTTATTATTTGTAATGTTATAAATGTATTTTATTATTTATAATGTTATAAATGTATTTATTATTTATAATGTTATAAATGTATTTTATTATTTATAATGTTATAAATGTAGTTTATTATTTATAATGTTATAAATGTATTTTATTATTTATAATGTTATAAATGTAGTTTATTATTTATAATGTTATAAATGTAGTTTATTATTTATAATGTTATAAATGTATTTGATTATTTATAATGTTATAAATGTGGTTTATTATTTATAATGTTATAAATGTATTTTATTATTTATAATGTTATAAATATATTTATTATTTATAATGTTATAAATGTATTTTATTATTTATAATGTTATAAATGTATTTTATTATTTATAATGTTATAAATGTATTTTATTATTTATAATGTTATAAATAGTTTATTATTTATAATGTTATAAATGTATTTTATTATTTATAATGTTATAAATGTATTTTATTATTTATAATGTTATAAATGTATTTTATTATTTATAATGTTATGAATGTATTTTATTATTCATAATGTTATAAATGTATTTTATTATTTATAATGTTATAAATGTGTTTTATTATTTATAATGTTATGAATGTATTTTATTATTCATAATGTTATAAATGTATTTTATTATTTATAATGTTATAAATGTGTTTTATTATTTATAATGTTATAAATGTATTTTATTATTTATAATGTTATAAATGTATTTTATTATTTATAATGTTATAAATGTATTTTATTATTTATAATGTTATAAATGTTGTTTAATATTTATAATGTTATAAATGTATTTTATTATTTATAATGTTATAAATGTGTTTTATTATTTATAATGTTATAAATGTATTTGATTATTTATAATGTTATAAATGTGTTTTATTATTTATAATGTTATAAATGTGTTTTATTATTTATAATGTTATAAATGTATTTTATTATTTATAATGTTATAAATGTATTTTATTATTTATAATGTTATAAATGTATTTTATTATTTATAATGTTATAAATGTATTTTATTATTTATAATGTTATATATGTATTTTATTATTTATAATGTTATAAATGTATTTTATTATTTATAATGTTATAAATGTATTTTATTATTTATAATGTTATAAATGTATTTTATTATTTATGATGTTATAAATGTATTTTATTATTTATAATGTTATAAATGTATGTTATTATTTATAATGTTATAAATGTGTTTTATTATTTATAATGTTATAAATGTATTTTATTATTTATAATGTTATAAATGTATTTTTTTATTTATAATGTTATAAATGTATGTTATTATTTATAATGTTATAAATGTATGTTATTATTTATAATGTCAAATGTAGTTTATTATTTATAATGTTATAAATGTATTTTATTATTTATAATGTTATAAATGTATTTTATTATTTATAATGTTATAAATGTAGTTTATTATTTATAATGTTATAAGTGTATTTTATTATTTATAATGTTATAAATGTATTTTATTATTTATAATGTTATAAATGTATTTTATTATTTATAATGTTATGAATGTATTTTATTATTTATAATGTTATAA
The DNA here is from genome assembly GCF_030014385.1 of Trichomycterus rosablanca. Taxonomy (NCBI): domain Eukaryota; kingdom Metazoa; phylum Chordata; class Actinopteri; order Siluriformes; family Trichomycteridae; genus Trichomycterus; species Trichomycterus rosablanca. Next base: position 62,770,166 of record NC_085989.1, read on the forward strand.
ATGTATTTTATTATTTATAACGTTATAAATGTAGTTTATTATTTATAACGTTATAAATGTAGTTTATTATTTATAACGTTATAAATGTAGTTTAATATTTATAACGTTATAAATGTAGTTTATTATTTATAACGTTATAAATGTAGTTTATTATTTATAACGTTATAAATGTATTTGATTATTTATAATGTTATAAATGTATTTGATTATTTATAATGTTATAAATGTATTTGATTATTTATAATGTTATAAATGTGGTTTATTATTTATAATGTTATAAATGTATTTTATTATTTATAATGTTATAAATGTATTTATTATTTATAATGTTATAAATGTATTTTATTATTTATAATATTATAAATGTAGTTTATTATTTATAATGTTATAAATGTATTTTATTATTTATAATATTATAAATGTAGTTTATTATTTATAATGTTATAAATGTATTTTATTATTTATAATGTTATAAATGTAGTTTATTATTTATAATGTTATAAATGTAGTTTATTATTTATAATGTTATAAATGTATTTGATTATTTATAATGTTATATATGTATTTTATTATTTATAATGTTATAAATGTATTTTATTATTTATAATGTCATAAATGTATTTTATTATTTATGATGTTATAAATGTATTTTATTATTTATGTTATAAATGTATTTATTATTTATAATGTTATAAATGTATTTTATTATTTATAATGTTATAAATGTATTTTATTATTTATAATGTTATAAATGTATTTTATTATTTATAATGTTATAAATGTATTTTATTATTTATAATGTTATAAATGTATTTTATTATTTATAATGTTATAAATGTATTTTATTATTTATGATGTTATAAATGTATTTTATTATTTATAATGTTATAAATGTATGTTATTATTTATAATGTTATAAATGTGTTTTATTATTTATAATGTTATAAATGTATTTTATTATTTATAATGTTATAAATGTATTTTTTTATTTATAATGTTATAAATGTATGTTATTATTTATAATGTTATAAATGTATGTTATTATTTATAATGTCAAATGTAGTTTATTATTTATAATGTTATAAATGTATTTTATTATTTATAATGTTATAAATGTATTTTATTATTTATAATGTTATAAATGTAGTTTATTATTTATAATGTTATAAGTGTATTTTATTATTTATAATGTTATAAATGTATTTTATTATTTATAATGTTATAAATGTATTTTATTATTTATAATGTTATGAATGTATTTTATTATTTATAATGTTATAAATGTATTTTATTATTTATAACGTTATAAATGTAGTTTATTATTTATAACGTTATAAATGTAGTTTATTATTTATAACGTTATAAATGTAGTTTAATATTTATAACGTTATAAATGTAGTTTATTATTTATAATGTTATAAATGTATTTTATTATTTATAATGTTATAAATGTATTTGATTATTTATAATGTTATAAATGTGGTTTATTATTTATAATGTTATAAATGTATTTTATTATTTATAATGTTATAAATGTATTTTATTATTTATAATGTTATAAATGTATTTATTATTTATAATGTTATAAATGTATTTTATTATTTATAATATTATAAATGTAGTTTATTATTTATAATGTTATAAATGTATTTTATTATTTATAATGTTATAAATGTAGTTTATTATTTATAATGTTATAAATGTAGTTTATTATTTATAATGTTATAAATGTATTTGATTATTTATAATGTTATAAATGTGGTTTATTATTTATAATGTTATAAATGTATTTTATTATTTATAATGTTATAAATATATTTATTATTTATAATGTTATAAATGTATTTTATTATTTATAATGTTATAAATGTATTTTATTATTTATAATGTTATAAATGTATTTTATTATTTATAATGTTATAAATAGTTTATTATTTATAATGTTATAAATGTATTTTATTATTTATAATGTTATAAATGTATTTTATTATTTATAATGTTATAAATGTATTTTATTATTTATAATGTTATGAATGTATTTTATTATTTATAATGTTATAAATGTAGTTTAATTATTTATAATGTTATAAATGTAGTTTATTATTTATAATGTTATAAATGTATTTGATTATTTATAATGTTATAAATGTGGTTTATTATTTATAATGTTATAAATGTATTTTATTATTTATAATGTTATAAATGTATTTATTATTTATAATGTTATAAATGTATTTTATTATTTATAATGTTATAAATGTATTTTATTATTTATAATGTTATAAATGTATTTTATTATTTATAATGTTATAAATGTATTTTATTATTTATAATGTTATAAATGTAGTTTATTATTTATAACGTTATAAATGTAGTTTAATATTTATAACGTTATAAATGTAGTTTATTATTTATAACGTTATAAATGTAGTTTATTATTTATAACGTTATAAATGTATTTGATTATTTATAATGTTATAAATGTATTTGATTATTTATAATGTTATAAATGTATTTGATTATTTATAATGTTATAAATGTGGTTTATTATTTATAATGTTATAAATGTATTTTATTATTTATAATGTTATAAATGTATTTATTATTTATAATGTTATAAATGTATTTTATTATTTATAATATTATAAATGTAGTTTATTATTTATAATGTTATAAATGTAGTTTATTATTTATAACGTTATAAATGTAGTTTAATATTTATAACGTTATAAATGTAGTTTATTATTTATAATGTTATAAATGTATTTTATTATTTATAATGTTATAAATGTATTTGATTATTTATAATGTTATAAATGTGGTTTATTATTTATAATGTTATAAATGTATTTTATTATTTATAATGTTATAAATGTATTTATTATTTATAATGTTATAAATGTATTTTATTATTTATAATATTATAAATGTAGTTTATTATTTATAATGTTATAAATGTATTTTATTATTTATAATGTTATAAATGTAGTTTATTATTTATAATGTTATAAATGTAGTTTATTATTTATAATGTTATAAATGTATTTGATTATTTATAATGTTATAAATGTGGTTTATTATTTATAATGTTATAAATGTATTTTATTATTTATAATGTTATAAATATATTTATTATTTATAATGTTATAAATGTATTTTATTATTTATAATGTTATAAATGTATTTTATTATTTATAATGTTATAAATGTATTTTATTATTTATAATGTTATAAATAGTTTATTATTTATAATGTTATAAATGTATTTTATTATTTATAATGTTATAAATGTATTTTATTATTTATAATGTTATAAATGTATTTTATTATTTATAATGTTATGAATGTATTTTCTTATTTATAATGTTATAAATGTAGTTTAATTATTTATAATGTTATAAATGTAGTTTATTATTTATAATGTTATAAATGTATTTGATTATTTATAATGTTATAAATGTGGTTTATTATTTATAATGTTATAAATGTATTTTATTATTTATAATGTTATAAATGTATTTATTATTTATAATGTTATAAATGTATTTTATTATTTATAATGTTATAAATGTATTTTATTATTTATAATGTTATAAATGTATTTTATTATTTATAATGTTATAAATGTATTTTATTATTTATAATGTTATAAATGTAGTTTATTATTTATAACGTTATAAATGTAGTTTAATATTTATAACGTTATAAATGTAGTTTATTATTTATAACGTTATAAATGTAGTTTATTATTTATAACGTTATAAATGTATTTGATTATTTATAATGTTATAAATGTATTTGATTATTTATAATGTTATAAATGTATTTGATTATTTATAATGTTATAAATGTATTTGATTATTTATAATGTTATAAATGTGGTTTATTATTTATAATGTTATAAATGTATTTTATTATTTATAATGTTATAAATGTATTTATTATTTATAATGTTATAAATGTATTTTATTATTTATAATATTATAAATGTAGTTTATTATTTATAATGTTATAAATGTATTTTATTATTTATAATGTTATAAATGTAGTTTATTATTTATAATGTTATAAATGTATTTTATTATTTATAATGTTATAAATATATTTATTATTTATAATGTTATAAATGTATTTTATTATTTATAATGTTATAAATGTATTTTATTATTTATAATGTTATAAATGTATTTTATTATTTATAATGTTATAAATGTATTTTATTATTTATAATGTTATAAATGTATTTTATTATTTATAATGTTATAAATGTATTTTATTATTTATAATGTTATAAATGTAGTTTATTATTTATAACGTTATAAATGTAGTTTAATATTTATAACGTTATAAATGTAGTTTATTATTTATAACGTTATAAATGTAGTTTATTATTTATAACGTTATAAATGTATTTGATTATTTATAATGTTATAAATGTATTTGATTATTTATAATGTTATAAATGTATTTGATTATTTATAATGTTATAAATGTGGTTTATTATTTATAATGTTATAAATGTATTTTATTATTTATAATGTTATAAATGTATTTATTATTTATAATGTTATAAATGTATTTTATTATTTATAATATTATAAATGTAGTTTATTATTTATAATGTTATAAATGTAGTTTATTATTTATAACGTTATAAATGTAGTTTAATATTTATAACGTTATAAATGTAGTTTATTATTTATAATGTTATAAATGTATTTTATTATTTATAATGTTATAAATGTATTTGATTATTTATAATGTTATAAATGTGGTTTATTATTTATAATGTTATAAATGTATTTTATTATTTATAATGTTATAAATGTATTTATTATTTATAATGTTATAAATGTATTTTATTATTTATAATATTATAAATGTAGTTTATTATTTATAATGTTATAAATGTATTTTATTATTTATAATGTTATAAATGTAGTTTATTATTTATAATGTTATAAATGTAGTTTATTATTTATAATGTTATAAATGTATTTGATTATTTATAATGTTATAAATGTGGTTTATTATTTATAATGTTATAAATGTATTTTATTATTTATAATGTTATAAATATATTTATTATTTATAATGTTATAAATGTATTTTATTATTTATAATGTTATAAATGTATTTTATTATTTATAATGTTATAAATGTATTTTATTATTTATAATGTTATAAATAGTTTATTATTTATAATGTTATAAATGTATTTTATTATTTATAATGTTATAAATGTATTTTATTATTTATAATGTTATAAATGTATTTTATTATTTATAATGTTATGAATGTATTTTATTATTTATAATGTTATAAATGTAGTTTAATTATTTATAATGTTATAAATGTAGTTTATTATTTATAATGTTATAAATGTATTTGATTATTTATAATGTTATAAATGTGGTTTATTATTTATAATGTTATAAATGTATTTTATTATTTATAATGTTATAAATGTATTTATTATTTATAATGTTATAAATGTATTTTATTATTTATAATGTTATAAATGTATTTTATTATTTATAATGTTATAAATGTATTTTATTATTTATAATGTTATAAATGTATTTTATTATTTATAATGTTATAAATGTAGTTTATTATTTATAACGTTATAAATGTAGTTTAATATTTATAACGTTATAAATGTAGTTTATTATTTATAACGTTATAAATGTAGTTTATTATTTATAACGTTATAAATGTATTTGATTATTTATAATGTTATAAATGTATTTGATTATTTATAATGTTATAAATGTATTTGATTATTTATAATGTTATAAATGTGGTTTATTATTTATAATGTTATAAATGTATTTTATTATTTATAATGTTATAAATGTATTTATTATTTATAATGTTATAAATGTATTTTATTATTTATAATATTATAAATGTAGTTTATTATTTATAATGTTATAAATGTATTTTATTATTTATAATGTTATAAATGTAGTTTATTATTTATAATGTTATAAATGTATTTTATTATTTATAATGTTATAAATATATTTATTATTTATAATGTTATAAATGTATTTTATTATTTATAATGTTATAAATGTATTTTATTATTTATAATGTTATAAATGTATTTTATTATTTATAATGTTATAAATAGTTTATTATTTATAATGTTATAAATGTATTTTATTATTTATAATGTTATAAATGTATTTTATTATTTATAATGTTATAAATGTATTTTATTATTTATAATGTTATAAATAGTTTATTATTTATAATGTTATAAATGTATTTTATTATTTATAATGTTATAAATGTATTTTATTATTTATAATGTTATAAATGTATTTTATTATTTATAATGTTATGAATGTATTTTATTATTTATAATGTTATAAATGTAGTTTAATTATTTATAATGTTATAAATGTAGTTTATTATTTATAATGTTATAAATGTATTTGATTATTTATAATGTTATAAATGTGGTTTATTATTTATAATGTTATAAATGTATTTTATTATTTATAATGTTATAAATGTATTTATTATTTATAATGTTATAAATGTATTTTATTATTTATAATGTTATAAATGTATTTTATTATTTATAATGTTATAAATGTATTTTATTATTTATAATGTTATAAATGTATTTTATTATTTATAATGTTATAAATGTAGTTTATTATTTATAACGTTATAAATGTAGTTTAATATTTATAACGTTATAAATGTAGTTTATTATTTATAACGTTATAAATGTAGTTTATTATTTATAACGTTATAAATGTATTTGATTATTTATAATGTTATAAATGTATTTGATTATTTATAATGTTATAAATGTATTTGATTATTTATAATGTTATAAATGTGGTTTATTATTTATAATGTTATAAATGTATTTTATTATTTATAATGTTATAAATGTATTTATTATTTATAATGTTATAAATGTATTTTATTATTTATAATATTATAAATGTAGTTTATTATTTATAATGTTATAAATGTAGTTTATTATTTATAACGTTATAAATGTAGTTTAATATTTATAACGTTATAAATGTAGTTTATTATTTATAATGTTATAAATGTATTTTATTATTTATAATGTTATAAATGTATTTGATTATTTATAATGTTATAAATGTGGTTTATTATTTATAATGTTATAAATGTATTTTATTATTTATAATGTTATAAATGTATTTATTATTTATAATGTTATAAATGTATTTTATTATTTATAATATTATAAATGTAGTTTATTATTTATAATGTTATAAATGTATTTTATTATTTATAATGTTATAAATGTAGTTTATTATTTATAATGTTATAAATGTAGTTTATTATTTATAATGTTATAAATGTATTTGATTATTTATAATGTTATAAATGTGGTTTATTATTTATAATGTTATAAATGTATTTTATTATTTATAATGTTATAAATATATTTATTATTTATAATGTTATAAATGTATTTTATTATTTATAATGTTATAAATGTATTTTATTATTTATAATGTTATAAATGTATTTTATTATTTATAATGTTATAAATAGTTTATTATTTATAATGTTATAAATGTATTTTATTATTTATAATGTTATAAATGTATTTTATTATTTATAATGTTATAAATGTATTTTATTATTTATAATGTTATGAATGTATTTTATTATTTATAATGTTATAAATGTAGTTTAATTATTTATAATGTTATAAATGTAGTTTATTATTTATAATGTTATAAATGTATTTGATTATTTATAATGTTATAAATGTGGTTTATTATTTATAATGTTATAAATGTATTTTATTATTTATAATGTTATAAATGTATTTATTATTTATAATGTTATAAATGTATTTTATTATTTATAATGTTATAAATGTATTTTATTATTTATAATGTTATAAATGTATTTTATTATTTATAATGTTATAAATGTATTTTATTATTTATAATGTTATAAATGTAGTTTATTATTTATAACGTTATAAATGTAGTTTAATATTTATAACGTTATAAATGTAGTTTATTATTTATAACGTTATAAATGTAGTTTATTATTTATAACGTTATAAATGTATTTGATTATTTATAATGTTATAAATGTATTTGATTATTTATAATGTTATAAATGTATTTGATTATTTATAATGTTATAAATGTGGTTTATTATTTATAATGTTATAAATGTATTTTATTATTTATAATGTTATAAATGTATTTATTATTTATAATGTTATAAATGTATTTTATTATTTATAATATTATAAATGTAGTTTATTATTTATAATGTTATAAATGTATTTTATTATTTATAATGTTATAAATGTAGTTTATTATTTACAATGTTATAAATGTAGTTTATTATTTATAATGTTATAAATGTATTTGATTATTTATAATGTTATAAATGTGGTTTATTATTTATAATGTTATAAATGTATTTTATTATTTATAATGTTATAAATGTATTTTATTATTTATAATGTTATAAATGTATTTATTATTTATAATGTTATAAATGTATTTTATTATTTATAATGTTATAAATGTAGTTTATTATTTATAATGTTATAAATGTATTTTATTATTTATAATGTTATAAATATATTTATTATTTATAATGTTATAAATGTATTTTATTATTTATAATGTTATAAATGTATTTTATTATTTATAATGTTATAAATGTATTTTATTATTTATAATGTTATAAATAGTTTATTATTTATAATGTTATAAATGTATTTCATTATTTATAATGTTATAAATGTATTTTATTATTTATAATGTTATAAATGTATTTTATTATTTATAATGTTATGAATGTATTTTATTATTTATAATGTTATAAATGTATTTGATTATTTATAATGTTATAAATGTATTTGATTATTTATAATGTTATAAATGTGGTTTATTATTTATAATGTTATAAATGTATTTTATTATTTATAATGTTATAAATGTATTTATTATTTATAATGTTATAAATGTATTTTATTATTTATAATGTTATAAATGTAGTTTATTATTTATAATGTTATAAATGTGTGTTATTATTTATAATGTTATAAATGTATTTTATTATTTATAATGTTATAAATGTGTTTTATTATTTATAATGTTATAAATGTATTTTATTATTTATAATGTTATAAATGTAGTTTATTATTTATAATGTTATAAATGTATTTTATTATTTATAATGTTATAAATGTAGTTTATTATTTATAATGTTATAAATGTAGTTTATTATTTATAATGTTATAAATGTATTTGATTATTTATAATGTTATAAATGTGGTTTATTATTTATAATGTTATAAATGTATTTTATTATTTATAATGTTATAAATATATTTATTATTTATAATGTTATAAATGTATTTTATTATTTATAATGTTATAAATGTATTTTATTATTTATAATGTTATAAATGTATTTTATTATTTATAATGTTATAAATAGTTTATTATTTATAATGTTATAAATGTATTTTATTATTTATAATGTTATAAATGTATTTTATTATTTATAATGTTATAAATGTATTTTATTATTTATAATGTTATGAATGTATTTTATTATTTATAATGTTATAAATGTATTTTATTATTTATAATGTTATAAATGTGTTTTATTATTTATAATGTTATAAATGTATTTTATTATTTATAATGTTATAAATGTATTTTATTATTTATAATGTTATAAATGTATTTTATTATTTATAATGTTATAAATGTTGTTTAATATTTATAATGTTATAAATGTATTTGATTATTTATAATGTTATAAATGTGTTTTATTATTTATAATGTTATAAATGTGTTTTATTATTTATAATGTTATAAATGTATTTTATTATTTATAATGTTATAAATGTATTTTATTATTTATAATGTTATAAATGTATTTTATTATTTATAATGTTATAAATGTATTTTATTATTTATAATGTTATATATGTATTTTATTATTTATAATGTTATAAATGTATTTTATTATTTATAATGTCATAAATGTATTTTATTATTTATGATGTTATAAATGTATTTTATTATTTATGTTATAAATGTATTTATTATTGATAATGTTATAAATGTATTTTATTATTTATAATGTTATAAATGTATTTTATTATTTATAATGTTATAAATGTATTTTATTATTTATAATGTTATAAATGTATTTTATTATTTATAATGTTATAAATGTATTTTATTATTTATGATGTTATAAATGTATTTTATTATTTATAATGTTATAAATGTATGTTATTATTTATAATGTTATAAATGTATTTTTTTATTTATAATGTTATAAATGTATGTTATTATTTATAATGTTATAAATGTATGTTATTATTTATAATGTCATAAATGTAGTTTATTATTTATAATGTTATAAATGTATTTTATTATTTATAATGTTATAAATGTATTTTATTATTTATAATGTTATAAATGTAGTTTATTATTTATAATGTTATAAATGTATTTTATTATTTATAATGTTATAAATGTATTTTATTATTTATAATGTTATAAATGTATTTTATTATTTATAATGTTATAAATGTATTTTATTATTTATGATGTTATAAATGTATTTTATTATTTATAATGTTATAAATGTATTTATTATTTATAATGTTATAAATGTATTTTATTATTTATAATGTTATAAATGTATTTTATTATTTATAATGTTATAAATGTATTTTATTATTTATAATGTTATAAATGTAGTTTATTATTTATAATGTTATAAATGTAGTTTATCATTTATAATGTTATAAATGTATTTGATTATTTATAATGTTATAAATGTGGTTTATTATTTATAATGTTATAAATGTATTTTATTATTTATAATGTTATAAATGTATTTATTATTTATAATGTTATAAATGTATTTTATTATTTATAATATTATAAATGTAGTTTATTATTTATAATGTTATAAATGTATTTTATTATTTATAATGTTATAAATGTAGTTTATTATTTACAATGTTATAAATGTAGTTTATTATTTATAATGTTATAAATGTATTTGATTATTTATAATGTTATAAATGTGGTTTATTATTTATAATGTTATAAATGTATTTTATTATTTATAATGTTATAAATGTATTTTATTATTTATAATGTTATAAATGTATTTATTATTTATAATGTTATAAATGTATTTTATTATTTATAATGTTATAAATGTAGTTTATTATTTATAATGTTATAAATGTATTTTATTATTTATAATGTTATAAATATATTTATTATTTATAATGTTATAAATGTGGTTTATTATTTATAATGTTATAAATGTATTTTATTATTTATAATGTTATAAATGTATTTATTATTTATAATGTTATAAATGTATTTTATTATTTATAATGTTATAAATGTAGTTTATTATTTATAATGTTATAAATGTGTGTTATTATTTATAATGTTATAAATGTATTTTATTATTTATAATGTTATAAATGTGTTTTATTATTTATAATGTTATAAATGTATTTTATTATTTATAATGTTATAAATGTAGTTTATTATTTATAATGTTATAAATGTATTTTATTATTTATAATGTTATAAATGTAGTTTATTATTTATAATGTTATAAATGTAGTTTATTATTTATAATGTTATAAATGTATTTGATTATTTATAATGTTATAAATGTGGTTTATTATTTATAATGTTATAAATGTATTTTATTATTTATAATGTTATAAATATATTTATTATTTATAATGTTATAAATGTATTTTATTATTTATAATGTTATAAATGTATTTTATTATTTATAATGTTATAAATGTATTTTATTATTTATAATGTTATAAATAGTTTATTATTTATAATGTTATAAATGTATTTTATTATTTATAATGTTATAAATGTATTTTATTATTTATAATGTTATAAATGTATTTTATTATTTATAATGTTATGAATGTATTTTATTATTTATAATGTTATAAATGTATTTTATTATTTATAATGTTATAAATGTGTTTTATTATTTATAATGTTATAAATGTATTTTATTATTTATAATGTTATAAATGTATTTTATTATTTATAATGTTATAAATGTATTTTATTATTTATAATGTTATAAATGTTGTTTAATATTTATAATGTTATAAATGTATTTGATTATTTATAATGTTATAAATGTGTTTTATTATTTATAATGTTATAAATGTGTTTTATTATTTATAATGTTATAAATGTATTTTATTATTTATAATGTTATAAATGTATTTTATTATTTATAATGTTATAAATGTATTTTATTATTTATAATGTTATAAATGTATTTTATTATTTATAATGTTATATATGTATTTTATTATTTATAATGTTATAAATGTATTTTATTATTTATAATGTCATAAATGTATTTTATTATTTATGATGTTATAAATGTATTTTATTATTTATGTTATAAATGTATTTATTATTGATAATGTTATAAATGTATTTTATTATTTATAATGTTATAAATGTATTTTATTATTTATAATGTTATAAATGTATTTTATTATTTATAATGTTATAAATGTATTTTATTATTTATAATGTTATAAATGTATTTTATTATTTATGATGTTATAAATGTATTTTATTATTTATAATGTTATAAATGTATGTTATTATTTATAATGTTATAAATGTATTTTTTTATTTATAATGTTATAAATGTATGTTATTATTTATAATGTTATAAATGTATGTTATTATTTATAATGTCATAAATGTAGTTTATTATTTATAATGTTATAAATGTATTTTATTATTTATAATGTTATAAATGTATTTTATTATTTATAATGTTATAAATGTAGTTTATTATTTATAATGTTATAAATGTATTTTATTATTTATAATGTTATAAATGTATTTTATTATTTATAATGTTATAAATGTATTTTATTATTTATAATGTTATAAATGTATTTTATTATTTATGATGTTATAAATGTATTTTATTATTTATAATGTTATAAATGTATTTATTATTTATAATGTTATAAATGTATTTTATTATTTATAATGTTATAAATGTATTTTATTATTTATAATGTTATAAATGTATTTTATTATTTATAATGTTATAAATGTAGTTTATTATTTATAATGTTATAAATGTAGTTTATCATTTATAATGTTATAAATGTATTTTATTATTTATAATGTTATAAATGTATTTTATTATTTATAATGTTATAAATGTAGTTTATTATTTATAATGTTATAAATGTATTTGATTATTTTCTGCTTCAGAACTGAACAAGGATTTCTCCTGCTCCTCGTGTCCACGTTGCTCTACAACCCAAAATCACCTCCACAATCACATCAAGAGCTGCAACCATAATAAATATGATGCGCTGGTGAAGATTAAGACTGAACATGAGGATCTGACGCCCACCAGAAGCTCCAGTAATCAGCAAACGTCCTCTGGTACTGTCAGCATTAACACCTCTCTCAGTCCCACACAGGAAGAAGGAAACGTCTGCTCACACTGTGGGAAGAGCTTTAAGTACCAGAGTGAACTCAAGAGACACCAGCGCATTCACACCGGAGAGAAACCGTATCAGTGCTCACAGTGTGGGAAGAGTTATAATCAAGAGAATCATCTCAAAGAACACCAGCGCATTCACACTGGAGAAAAACCGTATCAGTGCTTGGAGTGTGGAAAAAGTTTTAATCAACAGAGAAATCTCAGAAGACACCAGCGCATTCACACTGGAGAGAAACAATATCAGTGCTCACAGTGTGGGAAGAGTTTTAATCAACAGAGTCATCTCAGAAGACATCAGCGCATTCACACTGGAGAGAAACCGTATCAGTGTTTACAGTGTGGACTGAGTTTTAATGATCAGAGTCATCTCAAAGTACACCAGCGCATTCACACTGGAGAGAAACCGTATCAGTGCTCACAGTGTGGGAAGAGTTTTAATCATCAGAGTAATCTCAAAAAACACCAGCGCATTCACACTGGAGAGAAACCGTATCAGTGCTCACAGTGTGGGAAGAGTTTTAATCAACAGAGTGAGCTCAGAAGACACCAGCGCATTCACAGCTGAGAGAAACTATATCAGTGTCAAAAAATCACCAGTGTGGGGCAATGCCTTTCCAGCTCACGAGTTTGAATCTCAGCTCTGCTATCAGCTAGCGAGGCGCCTATACAGAAAATAATCGGCTTGTCCGGGGAGGGAGGGTCGAAGTTCGCTTAATTGCTGCACTCATGGTCTCTTCTGGCTGGTTGATGGTGCCTGTACAGATATGGGGGATGATGGGGGTCGGTGAGTGACTCTCGGTGTGTGATACAGATCCACATATGAACTCGTCTTGTACCTGTGAAAGAAAACGATCAGGTAGAATGTAGAACGTTTTGTGATCACGATGATTTTTTATCATGTTGTTTTTATATTAAAGTTACATCAGTAATGCTGCGGGTGTAGAGAGGATTAATAAAATTAATAAATGGTTATTTAATGATACATCGTATTGTATAATAGAAAATGATTTGCTGTTATTAGTATCACTTCTCTATAAATGTGGTAAAATTTGAGCCATAAATAATAATAAAATCACAAATCTCACTCAGTCTTACACATTGGGACCAAATTCCCTGAGCACTAAGTATTGAAATCTAAATATTTTAACACCCTAGAGCCAAAATAATATTAAGAGAGGTATATATACAGTGTATCACAAAAGTGAGTACACCCCTCACATTTCTGCAAATATTTTATTATATCTTTTCATGGGACAACACTATAGAAATAAAACTTGGATATAACTTAGAGTAGTCAGTGTACAACTTGTATAGCAGTGTAGATTTACTGTCTTCTGAAAATAACTCAACACACAGCCATTAATGTCTAAATAGCTGCAACATAAGTGAGTACACCCCACAGTGAACATGTCCAAATTGTGCCCAAAGTGTCAATATTTTGTGTGACCACCATTATTATCCAGCACTGCCTTAACCCTCCTGGGCATGGAATTCACCAGAGCTGCACAGGTTGCTACTGGAATCCTCTTCCACTCCTCCATGATGACATCACGGAGCTGGTGGATGTTAGACACCTTGAACTCCTCCACCTTCCACTTGAGGATGCGCCACAGATGCTCAATTGGGTTTAGTCCATCACCTTTACCTTCAGCTTCCTCAGCAAGGCAGTTGTCATCTTGGAGGTTGTGTTTGGGGTCGTTATCCTGTTGGAAAACTGCCATGAGGCCCAGTTTTCGAAGGGAGGGGATCATGCTCTGTTTCAGAATGTCACAGTACATGTTGGAATTCATGTTTCCCTCAATGAACTGCAGCTCCCCAGTGCCAGCAACACTCATGCAGCCCAAGACCATGATGCTACCACCACCATGCTTGACTGTAGGCAAGATACAGTTGTCTTGGTACTTCTCACCAGGGCGCCGCCACACATGCTGGACACCATCTGAGCCAAACAAGTTTATCTTGCTCTCGTCAGACCACAGGGCATTCCAGTAATCCATGTTCTTGGACTGCTTGTCTTCAGCAAACTGTTTGCGGGCTTTCTTGTGCCTCAGCTTCCTTCTGGAATGACGACCACGCAGACCGAGTTGATGCAGTGTGCGGCGTATGGTCTGAGCACTGACAGGCTGACCTCCCACGTCTTCAACCTCTGCAGCAATGCTGGCAGCACTCATGTGTCTATTTTTTAAAGCCAACCTCTGGATATGACGCCGAACACGTGGACTCGACTTCTTTGGTCGACCCTGGCGAAGCCTGTTCCGAGTGGAACCTGTCCTGGAAAACCGCTGTATGACCTTGGCCACCATGCTGTAGCTCAGTTTCAGGGTGTTAGCAATCTTCTTATAGCCCAGGCCATCTTTGTGGAGAGCAACAATTCTATTTCTCACATCCTCAGAGAGTTCTTTGCCATGAGGTGCCATGTTGAATATCCAGTGGCCAGTATGAGAGAATTGTCCCCAAAACACCAAATTTAACAGCCCTGCTCCCCATTTACACCTGGGACCTTGACACATGACACCAGGGAGGGACAACGACACATTTGGGCACAATTTGGACATGTTCACTGTGGGGTGTACTCACTTATGTTGCCAGCCATTTAGACATTAATGGCTGTGTGTTGAGTTATTTTCAGAAGACAGTAAATCTACACTGCTATACAAGTTGTACACTGACTACTCTAAGTTATATCCAAGTTTTATTTCTATAGTGTTGTCCCATGAAAAGATATAATAAAATATTTGCAGAAATGTGAGGGGTGTACTCACTTTTGTGATACACTGTACATCCAAAAACACTGCCTTTGTCAAGCCAATAGAAACATTTGCTCACAAACTTTTACCTCTCTAGTTATGAGATTCAACATACTCTTTTATGTATTAGTAGTAGTAGTAGTCGTAGTAATAGTAGTATGTTAACAACCTAGCCATTATGGGTGCACGTGTCCCAGGGCAGGGTAAAAAGTGCAACATAAGATTTACACATCTGATGGGTCCAGGTTAACAATGTTAGTGTATGTTGGGAGAATGTTGGTGAAGATAATAGAGGTGATAAGGAGGTGTTAAGTAGATACAGGGTTAAGAACAGAAAGAAGGAAGGGCAGATGGTGGTAGATTTAGCAAAAAGGATTGACATTTCTGTAGTGAGCACAGAATGGAGAGAAAGTGACTGCAGCAATAAAGAGAATGAAGAGTGGAAAGGCAGATGGCTCACAAGACGAGGCGTGGAAATGTTTAGGAAAAGATGACAGTGGAGTTTTTAACTAGATTGTCTAACGAAGAAGAAGAAGTGTAATGGATTTTATTTTTAAGAACAAGTGTAATGTGCAGAGCTGCAATAAATACAGAAACATAAAATCAATCAGCCGCAGCATGTAAATCTGTAAACTAAAAATACAACAGCGCATTTACAATAGAGAAAACCATATCAGTGCTTACAGTGTGGAGATAGTAAAACATCAAGTTGTGGATATATAAGTGCCATTATGTAGAGGTTACATCTATCATATGTACAAAACATGGAATTATGGGACATAATCAGTACAGGGAGTTTAGCTTGAAGACAATTATTAAGTAATATCTAAATTTAACTGAAATAATTCTAAAACAGGGTCGGAGTATTCTGGAATCAATTATGAAACCAGTAGGTGATATATAATAAGGTCCACCTTTTAAATCGATCGTATCTGTGTCCACGCCAGCAGGACCCTTTAATGTTGTCTTTAAGTTCTTGCTTAGTAATGAGAGAGTCTAGAGGATCCTGGTGGTTTTTAACAGCTCGTTCCAGTTCCTCTAACTTACTAATAATTTGATTTTGTTCAGAGTTTGAATCTAATTCTACAGTGATTGGAAATGGGTTGTCCAGATATCCCCATCCTGAATGGCCAATTCTTCCTGTTCTCTATGTTTTAATTAATTCCAAATGTCCCAGAATTGATGTGTGTTAATTGATTGTTCAGTAATTGTTAGTTGTTTTTGGGTGTACTGAGCTTTTTGGTTCTGAGTGTTTATATTGTTTGAGGGTTTCACAGTAACAAACTCAGATGATCAGATTGTAAAAGGTATCAGAAAGAAAGAACAGAGTTAGAGAAGCATGTTGGAGAACTAAACATGACATTAGAGAAACTGCTTGGAAGAACGTCTAGGACTGACTGTAGTCCTCTCTAAAGCTAGCTGAGAGATGCAGGACTAATGGAGGTTTATTACTGCTAAGCTGCTGTTCAACTCCAGTCCAGTTGGTGGCGCTGGTGCGTCTTAAGTTGTTCTGCCAACCGCCATTAAACATCATCAGAAGAACAAGAAGCTGCTGGCAGTGTTGCCAACTTCCCAGCTAACACAGAACGTTCCCGCAACGTTAGATTTTGGTTCCCCTATGGTTATTTTTAGGGAACCATCCCATAACGTATTGGGAACGTTCTATTTTCGTTAAAAAAAATCAGCGCTGTTCCCGGAACGTTCCGGGAGCTATGAAACCTCTCATGGTTTTATGAAAACTAACAGAGAACGTTATCTAAAAGTTGCCTTAAGGTTTTCTTTCTTATGTGTTTAAAGTAACGTTCCAGTAACGTTCCTGGAAGGTTTTCTTATGAACTTTAAAGTTTTTTAGTAGGAACTTACCAAAAAAAAAGCCTTTTGCTTGAGACAGTCCATGTAGATCAACCTTTACTTACAAGTACCAACAATAAAACTATGAAACCTAACGTTCTCTCATGGTTTTATGAGAACTGACAGAGAACGTTAGGTAAAGCTTGTATACGGTTTTATTTCTTATGTGTATAAAGTAACGTTCCAGTAACGTTCCCGGAAGGTTTTCTCATGATCCAGTGAGAGAAATTAGCTCTATATATACATATAGCAATCAGAACTCTCCATTCCCAGCTAGCACAATCATCTGAGTGTCAGAATCGACCAGAATCAGTGTAGCCAGATCCGGCCCAGTTGTTACCACAGCTGGGTTTGGCTGGTGCTCGTAGAAACGCGTCCGGCTGTGGACCAGCGTCCAGTCTCTGATTCAGCGCCGGCAGAACAGCGTCACCATAGCAACAGTGCGACGCGAGCTGTTGAAAAACATTTAATCTTAACAACTTTTTACTTAGTAAAATGTAAGCAGAAAGTCTATTAATGAGTTCTGGATTAAGATAGAGAGTAATTTGGAATGTAAACTGTTAGGTAATGTTATCTAGTGAGTTTCAGGTTAACTGGTGGTCTGAACTGAAACACTTCAGGTAACGTCCCAGATAGCAAATTGGATATGGCCCGAATCTGGGCCACGTCCGGCACTTACTTGCGGCCCACATACCACATGGAATGATGGCATAGATGCGGTTGCCAGAACTCGGCCGTTTTACAGCCATAAAAGGGCCACATCTCAGCAGGGCCAGAAATGACCCACAACTCAACCACATGTAAAACAACTGGGCTGTTACCATGCCATATGTGGCCCAGATCCAAATTTTACTGATGCCCCTCTCCCAATCCCATTAATCATCACACCCTGTGATTTAATAATCATCACTTAATCATGTTTTCCATCAATATAACAATACAACAAACATTTAAATGTCTAACCCTAGAGTCAAAATAACTTACTATGTTTATTTTATTCATTTTAGAAAATGAACTATCTAGTCAAATAAACGTACAATTCCTCACTATTTTAACACACACTTTAAACTTCAGCTATATTCACATAACTTATTGTCTAAAGTTAACAGTGCTTATGTTCGTCATTTCTAGACTTGACTAATAAATGTTTCCCAGTTTCTTTAAACTTTATAATGAATCAACTTACAACTTCTGTTTATAAATAACATTTATTTAAACAACAAATATTTCATAAGTTTTCACCTTGGCTCTTGGTACATCTTTTAAAAACAGCAATGTGTACCCAAAATAAAAACAGTAGTATTCTTCCTTGACCATTTCCACTTCATGAAAGGGATCTTCAGAACTCTGCAGAGAGAAAAAACAAGAATGCTAAATTATGTTCTCAAAAATTTATGTGAATAAAATTATTATCTGGATAGGGAGATGTTTAGCTCTCTTCATTCATCCCTACATAGCTCAATTAAACCCAATTACAACTTTAAAAAGAAAACCAAATTCTTTAACGCTCAGCAGATCAACACAGTGTAAAAACACACATTATTACAAGTCATTCTTTACTTTTGAAAGTGGATGGCTAACGAATTAGCTAGCTAACAATCTTTACCACTATTAGCTTACCCGAGCACGCATGCAGACGTTTCGTTTAAAAGCAAACCAAAGTTTATTTCACCACAGTTAACATTCCGTTATTCTCATTACAGCACAAACCAACACAACCATTATTTAAAATATCTGCCATGGACCCAAGTGGTGTAGTAGCTCACTGTTAACCTCATGTTAAGCGTTCATGGCCTCGGTAAACATAACGAAATGAGTAAATCCGTCAGTTCTGTCACATTTAATGGTCGACGTACACAATTTCACTTTTTATCACACAGGTTTTAAACTTTGATAAACTCACCTGCTTCCCGCCATTGATGCTTTCAGTAGTAAACGCTCCAACTTGCCAAACTCCACTCGGTGTATCAATCCGCCTCAAACTGTAGTCCAGAGTCAGGTGTGTCCCTCCGCCGCTAAATGTAGTCCACTATCGTATAACGTGTGTTATTCTTGTTTTTATCAGTATTAATATTAATGGCTTTTCGTCTGTGAAAAAAATTGGTTAGCCCCATGCTCCCATAGTTTAAACGTTTTAAAAAATATTATTGTTCTGTCTAAGTCAAAAATGGTCCCACCTATAGGAATCGCCCACTCTTTCCCCACCTTTTGTTTAACTGATAACTTACAGACATGAGTTAAATGAACATTGACAACATAGAAAAACTCACAAGTAGTCAAGACAACCGATTATTTTACGTTAGATTTTCTGAAAACTTAATAACCTGAGTTCAAAATCCAAAACTTGTCGTGACAATTTGAGTTGAAAAGAAGAAATGAGTTCACATAACTTATTGAGGCTGAAATGTTTTACAGTGTATCTTATTATTCTTAGTTACAGTAGTAGTAGTATTAATTTTCATTAATTTTGCAAATGTTGTCGTTTTTGTTTTATTTATTTGCAAATTAATGCATTTGAATGCTTTAGAAAGTAAGACATTACCATTTTTAATATAAGAGCCAGTATTACTGGCTCACTTAGTTTGCCAGTGGTGCCATGTCTTTGCCAGATGTGGCCCAGATGTGTTTTGGGACATGTGGGCCATATAAGCATTTCCTATATGTGGGCCACTTTTGGCTCATATGCTGTTTGCCGATGCCGGCAGTGAGCCGGCAGTGCTGTAACGTTGCCAGAAGTGGCCCACATCCGTATGCTATCTGGGGTTAGCTAAAAGGCTAACAGTTTCTAGCATTAGACAACAGCTGCTAAATAATTGAAGCTCACTGAATACTGTGGATAACGTTAACTTAAAAGCTACAATAAGCAACAAGAACAACAACAACAATAATACCATCTCTGACTACATCCACAAGGTGGACCAACAAAGCAGGTGTGTATAATTTAAGAGTGGACAGTGAGTGGACACGGTATTTGAAAACTCCAGCAGCGATGCTGTGTCTGATCCAGTCATATAAGCACAACACACACTAACACACCACCACCACGTCAGTGTCACTGAAGTGCTGAGAATGATCCACCACCTAAATAATACCTGCTCTGAGGTGGTCATGTGGAGGTCCTGGCTATTGAAGAATAAGGTAAAAGGGGGCTAACAAAGTATGCAGAGTAACTGATGGACGACAGTGGAACTGTAGAGCTACAAAGTGCTTCTATAGATAGATAACTTTATTAATCCCATAGAGAAAGTCAGTAAATGGTTAGTAAACTATACGGTTAGTGGAGCTGATAGAAAAAGAGTATTCATACAAGGAGGTGGTTTTAATGTTATGGCTGATCGTATATAATTTTATAACCCAAAGGTTGTCCCTTGTATTTTTTACACTGAGCCACATTTGCTTATTCACCTCTCATACATGAGTAAAAACTATGAACACTACTCTGCAGCATCTAACATCCGGTGTAGATCATCAGTCAAGGTCACAAGATCCAGCAAGAAGGTTCTGGGTTCGATCCCCAGCTGGGTTCTTTCTGTGTTGTTTGCATGTTCTCCCCATGTCCGCGTAGGTTTCATCCGGGTGCTCCGGTTTCCTCCCACAGTCCAAAGACATGCAAGTGAGGTGAATTGGAGACACTAACTTGTTCATGACTGTGTTTGATATAACCTTGAGAACTGATGAATCTTGTGTAATGAGTAACTACCGTTCCTGTCATGAATGTAACCAATGTGTAAACAGTACTTCTACTGTATATATATATATATATATATACAGTGTATCACAAAAGTGAGTACACCCCTTACATTTCTGCAAATATTTTATTATATCTTTTCATGGGACGACACTATAGACATGAAACTTGGATATAACTTAGAGTAGTCAGTGTACAACTTGTATAGCAGTGTAGATTTACTGTCTTCTGAAAATAACTCAACACACAGCCATTAATGTCTAAATAGCTGGCAACATAAGTGAGTACACCCCACAGTGAACATGTCCAAACTGTGCCCAAATGTGTCAATATTTTGTGTGACCACCATTATTATCACTGCCTTAACCCTCCTGGGCATGGAATTCACCAGAGCTGCACAGGTTGCTACTGGAATCCTCTTCCACTCCTCCATTATGACATCACGGAGCTGGTGGATGTCAGACACCTTGAACTCCTCCACCTTCCACTTGAGGATGCGCCACAGGTGCTCAATTGGGTTTAGTCCATCACCTTTACCTTCAGCTTCCTCAGCAAGGCAGTTGTCATCTTGGAGGTTGTGTTTGGGGTCGTTATCCTGTTGGAAAACTGCCATGAGGCCCAGTTTTCGAAGGGAGGGGATCATGCTCTGTTTCAGAATGTCACAGTACATGTTGGAATTCATGTTTCCCTCAATGAACTGCAGCTCCCCAGTGCCAGCAACACTCATGCAGCCCAAGACCATGACGCTACCACCACCATGCTTGACTGTAGGCAAGATACAGTTGTCTTGGTACTTCTCACCAGGGCGCCGCCACACATGCTGGACACCATCTGAGCCAAACAAGTTTATCTTGGTCTCGTCAGACCACAGGGCATTCCAGTAATCCATGTTCTTGGACTGCTTGTCTTCAGCAAACTGTTTGCGGGCTTTCTTGTGCGTCAGCTTCCTTCTGGGATGACGACCATGCAGACCGAGTTGATGCAGTGTGCGGCGTATGGTCTGAGCACTGACAGGCTGACCTCCCACGTCTTCAACCTCTGCAGCAATGCTGGCAGCACTCATGTGTCTATTTTTTAAAGCCAACCTCTGGATATGACACCGAACACGTGGACTCAACTTCTTTGGTCGACCCTGGCGAAGCCTGTTCCGAGTGGAACCTGTCCTGGAAACCCGCTGTATGACCTTGGCCACCATGCTGTAGCTCAGTTTCAGGGTGTTAGCAATCTTCTTATAGCCCAGGCCATCTTTGTGGAAAGCAACAATTCTATTTCTCACATCCTCAGAGAGTTCTTTGCCATGAGGTGCCATGTTGAATATTCAGTGGGCAGTATGAGAGAATTGTACCCAAAACACCAAATTTAACAGCCCTGCTCCCCATTTACACCTAAGACCTAGACACATGACACCAGGGAGGGACAACGACACATTTGGGCACAATTTGGACATGTTCACTGTGGGGTGTACTCACTTATGTTGCCAGCTATTTAGACATTAATGGCTGTGTGTTGAGTTATTTTCAGAAGACAGTAAATCTACACTGCTATACAAGCTGTACACTGACTACTCTAAGTTATATCCAAGTTTCATGTCTATAGTGTTGTCCCATGAAAAGATATAATGAAATATTTGCAGAAATGTGAGGGGTGTACTCACTTTTGTGATACACTGTATATATATATATATATATATATACACAGGGGTTGGACAAAATAACTGAAACACCTGGTTTTAGACCACAATAATTTGTTAGTATGGTGTAGGGCCTCCTTTTGCGGCCAATACCCTGGATACCGTGGCTCTTGATACATCACAAAGACTTGCTGTCTTGGTCACAGATGCACCAGCAAGACGTGCACCAACAATTTGTCCTCTTTTGAACTCTGGTATGTCACCCATAATGTTGTGTGCATTGCAATATTTTGAGCAAAACTGTGCTCTTACCCTGCTAATTGAACCTTCACACTCTGCTCTTACTGGTGCAATGTGCAATTAATGAAGATTGGCCACCAGACTGGTCCAATTTAGCCATGAAACCTCCCACACTAAAATGACAGGTGTTTCAGTTATTTTGTCCAACCCCTGTATATACACACATACATCAAAAACACTGCCTTTGTCAAGCCAATATAAAATTTGCTTACAAACTTTTACCTCTTTAGTTATGAGATTCAACATACTCTTCTATGTATTATTATTAGTAGTAGTAGTAGTAGTTGTTGTAATAGTAGTATGTTAACAACCTAGCCATTGGAGGTGCACATCTCCCAGGACAGGGTAAATAGGGAGGGTTGCATCAGGAAGATTTACACATCTGATGGGTCTAGTTTACCAGTGTTAGTGTATGTTGGGAGAATGTTGGTGAAGGTAATAGAGGTGATAAGGAGGTGTTGGGTGGATACAGTGTTAAGAACAGAAAGAAGGAAGGGCAGATGGTGGTAGATTTTGCAAAAAGGATTTAAATTGCTGTAGTGAACACAGAATGGAGAGAAAGTGACAGCAGCTATAAAGATAATGAAGAGTGGAAAGGCGGTCGGCTCACAAGACGAGGTGTGGAAATGTTTAGGAAAGACGACAGTGAAGTTTTTAATTAGATTGTCTAACTAAGAAGAAGAAGTGTAATGGATTCTACTTTCAGGAACGAGTGTAATGTGCAGAGCCGCAGTAAATACAGAGACATAAAATCAATCAGCCATAGCATGTAAATCTGAGTAGTGGAAGCCAGGCTGGATTTGTCAACAGCAATATAGTTTCATCTCAGCAAAGTGCATCAGAGATACAGTGAATGATGACTTTGAGAATGTTGATACAGGGATATAGGAAAGGCCAGAACGTGCTCATGTGTGTTTATGGATCTAGAAGAAGTTTATAATTGGGTGCAGAAAGAGGAGCTGTGGTATTGCAGAGGAAATCCAGAGCAGCAGAGAAGTATGCAGGATATGTATGAGGACAGCGTGACCGTGGTAGTGCTGAGATGTGCAGTAGAAATGATGGAAAGGTTTAAAGTGGATGTGGGACTGCATCAACGGTCAGAGTGCTTTTTTTGTTTGCAAGGGTCATGTACAGGCTGTCGGACGAGGTTAGGCAGGAGACTCCATGGACTCCTCGGACACAAACAGAAAGAAAGAAAAGTCTGCTCAGATTGTGGGAAGAGCTTTTCAAAAGAGAGTCATCTGAAAATACAGCAGTGCATTCACAGTTGAGGAAAACCATATCAGTGTTCACAGTGTGGGAAAAGTTTTAATACACTTGGTAATCTCAAAATACACCAGCATATTCACAATAGAGAGAAACCATATCAGTGCTTACAGTGTGGAGAGAGTAAAACATCAAGTTTGTAATATACAAGTGCCATTAATAATCGACACAGGGTGTTTTGCTTGAAGACAATTACCAAGTAATATCTGAACTTATCTGAAATAATTTTTAAACAGGACAGAAGTTTTCTGGAATCAATTATGAAACCAGTAGGTTATATACAATAAGGTCCACCTTTTAAATCAATCTTATCTGTGTCCACGCAAGCAGGACGGCTGCGCTGGCCAGCCCCCCCCCCCCCCCCCCCCCCCCCCCCCCCAACACAGACCTACATCACTGATTTACAATGGTTTGACAGATTGCCATTTGCCCAGACTGTAGCAACCGCTCAGGTATGTGAAGAACAAGTTTTATAAGTAACATCTGTGTCAACATTAAAAAACTGTTTTCATAAGTGGGTCAGGATGATCGTGACCTCTCAAATGAGCAGAAAAACTAGTTTCCTAAGTGAGTTGGAGGATGAGGTGAGAGTCACTACAGTCATATTCCAATACACAGGGCAACATCAGCGCCGGATTCAAACATTACACAGAATAGGGAATCACCCCACTGGACTCTGTAACACTGTAATACACAGGAAACAGTCAAACTCAGATTATCAGATTGTAAAAGGTATAAGAAAGAAAGAACAGAGTTAGAGAAGCATGTTGGAAAACTAAACATGACATTAGAGAATTTGCTTGGAAAAACGTCTAGGACTGACTGTAGTCCTCTAAAGATGGCTGAGAGATACAGGGCTAATGGAGGTTTATTACTGCTGTTCAACTCCAATCCAGTTGGTGGCGCTGGTGCGTCTTAAGTTGTTCTGTCAACCGCCATTAAACCTCATCAGAAGAACAAGAAGCTGCTGTGTTTGTACTGTAGAGCCTCATCTGTAAGTAAAATATGTATTTAATTATAACCCTTATATTTAATTATAACTACATTCTAATTAATAATAAAACTAGAGTTCATAATAAAACATCACTGTGAGGATTTGAGGAGCTTTAACTCCAGTTTCATTTAAAAACACGAACTGCTAGCTGCTCCGCTAACTGTTAGCATCACACATGATTCAATACCGATGAGCCGATTCATTTGAACCGATAAATCAGTCGATCGTTACAGATTATTCATTATTAAATGTAACATTTTGATATAAACGCGTCACATTTACAGCTTAGTTTACAGTTCATAATGTTTTATACAAACACACCGAGTTCTTGTAGCTTTGTTTACAGGCTGTTTTACAGTTTTACAGTAAAAGTATTAGTACAGCACTATTTACTACAGTAAACATGGTATTGTAGACAGTTTAATAAGGTCTATGTGGCGCTTTGTATTTGAAGTCGTATCTTTTTAAAGAACGTCAGAAAGGTTTGAACTAAACTTCTGTAAACCGATTCTGTAATTTATCATGAATCCAAACGTAAGAATCTGTGATTTCTTACCAGGTACTAAAACACATTTCTTATGTTTAGGCAGATTCATGTATTTAGGAAATGTTTGAATTTGATGCCTGCAAAACACTCAAAAGTATGTGGAACCAGCCAAAATAAAACAAATAACATGAAAATCAATAGACAGCCTGATTGTGCCACAAAACTGGTCAAAAGGTTCTATTGGAGATTTTTTCTGCCTGATGCTGCTCAGTCCCACAATAGTTTCCACATTTTTACTCTGTTTACAGCCTCACAGCTTAAACAAATAGGCAGTTAAAACAGTCTAAAAGAATTTTCCTGGATCTATCTATCTTTTTGACGGTGGAGAGAATCATCAGAACCTCACTCCCTTCCATACAACAATTATACCAGTCATACAGCCTCAGAGGAGCCACCAAGTAGTTGATGACCCCACACACCCGGCCTATGGACTTTTGCCTTCTGGCAAACGCAACCGCAGCATGCCATGCAGGACCGCCAGACTCAGCAAGAGCTTTTTTCCACAAGCCACCAGACTCTTCAACTCCCTATAACAGCACACACAACATACCTGGTCACACTTACGGACTTTCTAAACACATTTAGTTATTACGAGCCAATACCTACATCATGCTGCTACTCTTTTATTCTGTGCAATAACTTAAATATCTAATACCATTTTATTTATTACTTCACCGGTAGCATGTTTACAGTAACACTGTGCGATAACATTTACCTCACCACTGCTAATTATGTGCAATTTTTTTTTTTACTTAATGTATATATACTGTATATATATTCTTCAACATCTGTTCAACCTGAGTCTCAAACAAAAACAGGTACCAGTGATTTGGAAAACATCCTGTCTGGTCCCTGTTCCAAAGAAGTCCTGTTCCTCATCACTGAATGACTACAGACCAGTGGCCCTTACATCCCACGTTATGAAGGTCCTAGAAAGACTTGTGCTGTCATACCTGAGGTCTCAGGTCAGCCCCTTCCTGGACCCCCTGCAGTTTGCTTACCAACAGCAGGTAGGCGTGGACGATGCTGTGATTTACTTACTGCAGAGGGCTCACTTACACTTGGACCAGAGCAACACCACAGTGAAAATCACTTTCTTTGACTTCTCAAGCGCTTTCAACACAATTCAACCTTGCATACTGGGGGAAAAGATGGAGAACATGCGAGTGGACAAAACCATGATCACCTGGGTCCTGGACTACTTGTCTGAAAGGCCCCAGTATGTACAGCTTGGAACTTGCCAGTCTGATCGCCTGATCAGCAACATTGGAGCACCACAGGGAACTGTGCTTTCCCCTTTCCTTTTCACCTTGTACACAACCGACTTCCAGTACAAGTCGGACCTCTGCCACCTTCAGAAATTTTCTGATGCGGTGGTTGGGTGTATCAGGGATGGACAGGAGGATGAGTACAGAGACCTTGTGAGCAGCTTCGTGGAGTGGTGTGAGAGGAACCATCTGCTCCTAAATGTGTCCAAAACTAAGGAGATGCTAGTGGACTTCAGGAGGAACAGGACCACAAGTGGACCTGTCACCATCATGGGTCAAACTGTGGAACTGGTGGACATGTACAAGTACTTGGGTGTCTGGCTTGACAACAGACTGGACTGGAGGGCTAACACCGAGGCTGTGTACAGGAAGGGGATGAGCAGACTTTACTTTCTGAGAAAGCTCATGTCCTTTAATGTGTGCAACAAAATGTTGACCATCTTTTATCAGTCTGTTGTTGCGGGGGCTTTGTTCTTTGCAGCTGTGTGTTGGGGAAGCAGCCTCAGAGCAGGGGATGTAAAGAAACTCAATAAACTGATCAGGAAGGCTGGCTCAGTTTTGGGCTGCTCCCTGGATAGTTTCGAGTTGGTGGTTGGATGGAGGTCACTGAATAAACTCACTACCATACTTTGATAACCCATCACACCCCCTTCATGACCTGTTAGTCAGACAGCGGAGCACTTTCAGCAACAGACTCATCTGTAACAAGGAACGGTACAGAAGATCATTTATACCAGCAGCGATCTCGCTGTACAACAATTCACTAGTTCGGGACATAATTGAACACTAAACCACTTTCAGGACCGACCCATAGAGCAGGTTCTAGCATTCTGTTCATAAAGACTATACTACATATCTGTTGTTATTTTACACTACTACAGCTTAGTATATCACATGACATATCTCATCTGAATATTTAATGCCAGGATACTTCTATACTACTATTTTTATTCTATTTATTCAATTACATAGTGTGTACAACATTACTTGTGTACTTAATTCTTGTACTTTTATACTTTTGTACTTTTATTCTCTGTACTTTAATACATTTGGCTTTATAGTACTGGAGCTGCTGTAATAACTGACTTTCCCTCTGGGATTAATAAAGTTATCTATCTATCTATCTATCTATCTATCTATCTATCTATCTATCTATCTATCTATCTATCTATCTATCATCTATCTATCTATCTATCTATATATCTATCTATCTATCTATATATATATATATTGTACTTCACTTAACATGTATTTTATGTCTGTCTACAATGTCTGTGCACAATTTTTTTTTACTTAACGTATATCTTTTTAAACTTAATGCATATTTTGTCTTCTATATACTCTCTTTTTTGCACATTGGAGCTTGAGAAACGCAATCTCGTTCAGCTGTGCACTCCTAGTTGTATAGTCTGAATGACAATAAAGTTCACTTTGACTTGACTTTGACTATATGTTTATATCTCTGTCTGTCTATCAGATCTTTAATAATGCAGTCAGCAGAAGAGGGAGACGTCGCCCCCATGGATCCACAAAATGAAGGATTCCAGAAACTAATAAAACAGGAGGAAGAAGATGAAAGTTACTTCTGTAAGTAAATGTGGAGCAATATGACACTTTTCCACCAGACAGTGATGTACAGTACATTTAGTACTGGAGTCACCAATCAGTAAAAATAATAAGAGAATGTGGATAGTGGGATTAGAACCTGTACTGTACCGTACTGTCCTGTGCTGATACACTCCAGTCTGGATTTAAGTTTTAATCTAACTAGGATTTATTTATGATTGGAGAATCAAACCCAAAACCTTCAGTTTCCTCCAGTTGTTGAGTTTCTTCTTCACATATTGATGAATTTCAGATGAAGGATCCATAATCCCTGTGGTCATCTCTGAGGAACACCTCACCCCAGAGGACCAACAGGATGGAGGTTTCCAGATGAAGCCTGTGAAGAAGGAAGAAGCTGAAGATAAAGATGAACTCAGTAAGATATTTTTTTTGGGTTTTAATTTATAAAATCTCAGTTTGGGTGAACAATGTGTTTCCTTTCTAACATTTACTAACAATCTTTATTATTTATAATGTTATAAATGTATTTTATTATTTATAATGTTATAAATGTATTTTATTATTTATAATGTTATAAATGTATTTTATTATTTATAATGTTATAAATGTATTTTATTATTTATAATGTTATAAATGTATTTTATTATTTATAATGTTATAAATGTATTTTATTATTTATAATGTTATAAATGTATTTTATTATTTATAATGTTATAAATGTATTTTATTATTTATAATGTTATAAATGTAGTTTATTATTTATAATGTTATAAATTTATTTTATTATTTATAATGTTATAAATGTAGTTTATTATTTATAATGTTATAAATGTAGTTTATTATTTATAACGTTATAAATGTATTTTATTATTTATAACGTTATAAATGTATTTTATTCTTTATAATGTTATAAATGTAGTTTATTATTTATAATGTTATAAATGTATTTTATTATTTATAATGTTATAAATGTAGTTTATTATTTATAATGTTATAAATGTAGTTTATTATTTATAATGTTATGAATGTATTTTATTATTTATAATGTTATGAATGTAGTTTATTATTTATAATGTTATAAATGTATTTTATTATTTATAATGTTATAAATGTATTTTATTATTTATAATGTTATAAATGTATTTTATTATTTATAATGTTATAAATGTATTTTATTATTTATAATGTTATAAATGTATTTTATTATTTATAATGTTATAAATGTAGTTTATTATTTATAATGTTATAAATGTATTTTATTATTTATAATGTTATAAATGTATTTTATTATTTATAATGTTATAAATATATTTTATTATTTGTATTGTTATAAATGTAGTTTATTATTTATAATGTTATAAATGTATTTTATTATTTATAATGTTATAAATGTAGTTTATTATTTATAATGTTATAAATGTATTTTATTATTTATAATGTTATAAATGTATTTTATTATTTATAATGTTATAAATGTGTTTTATTTATAATGTTATAAATGTATTTTATTATTGATAATGTTATAAATGTATTTATTATTTATAATGTTATAAATGTATTTTATTATTTATAATGTTATAAATGTATTTTATTATTTATAATGTTATAAATGTATTTTATTATTTATAATGTTATAAATGTATTTATTATTTATAATGTTGTAAATGTATTTTATTATTTATAATGTTATAAATGTATTTTATTATTTATAATGTTATACATGTATTTTATTATTTATAATGTTATAAATGTAGTTTATTATTTATAATGTTATAAATGTATTTTATTATTTATAATGTTATAAATGTATTTTATTATTTATAATGTTATAAATATATTTTATTATTTGTATTGTTATAAATGTAGTTTATTATTTATAATGTTATAAATGTATTTTATTATTTATAATGTTATAAATGTAGTTTATTATTTATAATGTTATAAATGTATTTTATTATTTATAATGTTATAAATGTAGTTTATTATTTATAATGTTATAAATGTATTTTATTATTTATAATGTTATAAATGTATTATTATTTATAATGTTATAAATGTATTTTATTATTGATAATGTTATAAATGTATTTATTATTTATAATGTTATAAATGTATTTTATTATTTATAATGTTATAAATGTAGTTTATTATTGATAATGTTATAAATGTATTTATTATTTATAATGTTATAAATGTATTTTATTATTTATAATGTTATAAATGTAGTTTATTATTTATAATGTTATAAATGTATTTTATTATTTATAATGTTATAAATGTAGTTTATTATTTATAATGTTATAAATGTATTTTATTATTTATAATGTTATAAATGTATTTTATTATTTATAATGTTATAAATGTATTTTATTATTTATAATGTTATAAATGTAGTTTATTATTTATAATGTTATAAATGTATTTTATTATTGATAATGTTATAAATGTATTTATTATTTATAATGTTATAAATGTATTTTATTATTTATAATGTTATAAATGTATTTTATTATTTATAATGTTATAAATGTAGTTTATTATTTATAATGTTATAAATGTATTTTATTATTTATAATGTTATAAATGTATTTTATTATTTATAATGTTATAAATGTATTTTATTATTTATAATGTTATAAATGTATTTTATTATTTATAATGTTATAAATGTAGTTTATTATTTATAATGTTATAAATGTATTTTATTATTTATAATGTTATAAATGTATTTTATTATTTATAATGTTATAAATGTATTTTATTATTGATAATGTTATAAATGTATTTATTATTTATAATGTTATAAATGTATTTTATTATTTATAATGTTATAAATGTATTTTATTATTTATAATGTTATAAATGTATTTTATTATTTATAATGTTATAAATGTATTTTATTATTTATAATGTTATAAATGTATTTTATTATTTATAATGTTATAAATGTATTTTATTATTTATAATGTTATAAATGTATTTATTATTTATAATGTTATAAATGTAGTTTATTATTTATAATGTTATAAATGTATTTTATTATTTATAATGTTATAAATGTAGTTTATTATTTATAATGTTATAAATGTATTTTATTATTTATAATGTTATAAATGTAGTTTATTATTTATAATGTTATAAATGTATTTTATTATTTATAATGTTATAAATGTAGTTTATTATTTATAATGTTATAAATGTAGTTTATTATTTATAATGTTATAAATGTATTTTATTATTTATAACGTTATAAATGTATTTTATTATTTATAATGTTATAAATGTAGTTTATTATTTATAATGTTATAAATGTAGTTTATTATTTATAATGTTATAAATGTAGTTTATTATTTATAATGTTATAAATGTAGTTTATTATTTATAATGTTATGAATGTATTTTATTATTTATAATGTTATAAATGTAGTTTATTATTTATAATGTTATAAATGTATTTTATTATTTATAATGTTATAAATGTATTTTATTATTTATAATGTTATAAATGTATTTTATTATTTATAATGTTATAAATGTATTTTATTATTTATAATGTTATAAATGTATTTTATTATTTATAATGTTATAAATGTATTTTATTATTTATAATGTTATAAATGTAGTTTATTATTTATAATGTTATAAATGTATTTTATTATTTATAATGTTATAAATGTATTTTATTATTTATAATGTTATAAATATATTTTATTATTTGTATTGTTATAAATGTAGTTTATTATTTATAATGTTATAAATGTATTTTATTATTTATAATGTTATAAATGTAGTTTATTATTTATAATGTTATAAATGTATTTTATTATTTATAATGTTATAAATGTGTTTTATTTATAATGTTATAAATGTATTTTATTATTGATAATGTTATAAATGTATTTATTATTTATAATGTTATAAATGT
Organism: Trichomycterus rosablanca; assembly: GCF_030014385.1. Taxonomy (NCBI): domain Eukaryota; kingdom Metazoa; phylum Chordata; class Actinopteri; order Siluriformes; family Trichomycteridae; genus Trichomycterus; species Trichomycterus rosablanca. Next base: position 62,803,508 of record NC_085989.1, read on the forward strand.
ATTTTATTATTTATAATGTTATAAATGTATTTTATTATTTATAACGTTATAAATGTATTTTATTATTTATAATGTTATAAATGTATTTTATTATTTATAATGTTATAAATGTATTTTATTATTTATAATGTTATAAATGTATTTTATTATTTATAATGTTATAAATGTATTTATTATTTATAATGTTATAAATGTATTTTATTATTTATAATGTTATAAATGTATTTTATTATTTATAATGTTATAAATGTAGTTTATTATTGATAATGTTATAAATGTAGTTTATTATTTATAATGTTATAAATGTATTTTATTATTTATAATGTTATAAATGTATTTATTATTTATAATGTTATAAATGTATTTTATTATTTATAATGTTATAAATGTAGTTTATTATTTATAATGTTATAAATGTAGTTTATTATTTATAATGTTATAAATGTATTTTATTATTTATAATGTTATAAATGTAGTTTATTATTGATAATGTTATAAATGTATTTTATTATTTATAATGTTATAAATGTATTTTATTATTTATAATGTTATAAATGTATTTTATTATTTATAATGTTATAAATGTATTTTATTATTTATAATGTTATAAATGTAGTTTATTATTTATAATGTTATAAATGTATTTTATTATTTATAATGTTATAAATGTAGTTTATTATTTATAATGTTATAAATGTATTTTATTATTTATAATGTTATAAATGTATTTTATTATTTATAATGTTATAAATGTATTTTATTATTTATAATGTTATAAATGTAGTTTATTATTTATAATGTTATAAATGTATTTTATTATTTATAATGTTATAAATGTATTTTATTATTTATAATGTTATAAATGTATTTTATTATTTATAATGTTATAAATGTATTTTATTATTTATAATGTTATAAATGTATTTTATTATTTATAACGTTATAAATTTATTTTATTATTTATAATGTTATAAATGTAGTTTATTATTTATAATGTTGTAAATGTAGTTTATTATTTATAATGTTATAAATGTATTTTATTATTTATAATGTTATAAATGTATTTTATTATTTATAATGTTATAAATGTATTTTATTATTTATAATGTTATAAATGTATTTTATTATTTATAATGTTATAAATGTATTTTATTATTTATAATGTTATAAATGTATTTTATTACTTATAACGTTATAAATGTATTTTATTATTTATAATGTTATAAATGTATTTTATTATTTATGACGTTATAAATGTATTTTATTATTTATAATGTTATAAATGTATTTTATTATTTATAATGTTATAAATGTATTTTATTATTTATAATGTTATAAATGTATTTTATTATTTATAATGTTGTAAATGTAGTTTATTATTTATAATGTTATAAATGTATTTTATTATTTATAATGTTGTAAATGTAGTTTATTATTTATAATGTTATAAATGTATTTTATTATTTATAATGTTATAAATGTATTTTATTATTTATAATGTTATAAATGTATTTTATTATTTATAATGTTATAAATGTATTTTATTATTTATAATGTTATAAATGTATTTTATTATTTATAATGTTATAAATGTATTTTATTACTTATAACGTTATAAATGTATTTTATTATTTATAATGTTATAAATGTATTTTATTATTTATGACGTTATAAATGTATTTTATTATTTATAATGTTATAAATGTATTTTATTATTTATAATGTTATAAATGTATTTTATTATTTATAATGTTATAAATGTATTTTATTATTTATAATGTTATAAATGTAGTTTATTATTTATAATGTTATAAATGTATTTTATTATTTATAATGTTATAAATGTATTTTATTATTTATAATGTTATAAATGTATTTTATTATTTATAATGTTATAAATGTATTTTATTATTTATAATGTTATAAATGTATTTTATTATTTATAATGTTATAAATGTATTTGATTATTTTCTGCTTCAGAACTGAACAAGGATTTCTCCTGCTCCTCGTGTCCACGTTCCTCTACAACCCAAAATCACCTCCACAATCACATCAAGAGCTGCAACCATGATAAATATGATGATGCGCTGGTGAAGATTAAGACTGAACATGAGGATCTGACGCCCACCAGAAGCTCCAGTAATCAGCAAACGTCCTCTGGTACTGTCAGCATTAACACCTCTCTCAGTCCCACACAGGAAGAAGGAAACGTCTGCTCACAGTGTGGGAAGAGCTTCAGTACCCGGAGGAATCTAAAAATACATCAGCGCATTCACACTGGAAAGAAACCGTATCAGTGCTCACAGTGTGGGAAGAGCTTTAGGTTCCGGAGGAATCTAGAAGTACACCAGCGCATTCACACTGGAGAGAAACCATATCAGTGCTCACAGTGTGGGAAACATTTTAATCAAGAGAGTCATCTCAAAGAACATCAGCGCATTCACACTGGAGAGAAACCTTATCAGTGCTCACAGTGTGGAAAGAGTTTTAATCAACAGAGAAATCTCAGAAGACACCAGCGCATTCACACTGGAGAAAAACCGTGTCAGTGCTCACACTGTGGGAAAAGTTTTAATCAACTGAGTCATCTCAAAAGACACCAGTACATTCACACTGGAGAGAAACCGTATCAGTGCTCACAGTGTGGGAAGAGTTTTATTACACAGATTCATCTTGAAATACACCAGCGCATTCACACTGGAGAAAAACCATATCAATGCTCACAGTGTGGAACGAGTTTTAATAATCAGAGTGCCCTCAAAAGACACCAGCGCATTCACACTGGGGATAAACCATATCAGTGCTCACAGTGTGAAAAGAGTTTTATTGGACAGAGTGATCTAAGAAAACACCAGCGCATTCACACTGGAGAGAAACCATATAAGTGCTTACAGTGTGAAAAGAGTTTTATTGGACAGAGTGATCTTAACAAACACCAGCGCATTCACACTGGAGAGAAACCCTATCAGTGCTCACACTGTGGAAAGAGTTTTAATAATCAGAGTTCTCTAAAAGAACACCAGCGCATTCACACTGGAGAGAAACCGTATCAGTGCTCACAGTGTGAAAAGAGTTTTAATGGGCAGAGTGATCTCAAAAAACACCAGCGCATTCACACTGGAGAGAAACCGTATCAGTGCGCACATTGCGGAAAGAGTTTTAATACACAGAGTAATCTTAAAAAACACCAGCGCATTCACACTGGAGAGAAACCGTATCAGTGCTCAGAGTGTGGAAGGAGTTTTAATCATCAGAGTGTTCTCAAAAACCACCAGCACATTCACACTGGGGAGAAACCACATCAGTGCTTGCAGTGTGGGAAGAGTTTCATTACACAGAGTAATCTGAAAATACACCAGCGCATTCACACTGGAGAGAAACCCTATCAGTGCTCACAGTGTGGAAAGTGTTTTAGTCATCAGAGTACTCTCAGAAACCACCAGCGCATTCACAATAGAGAGAACCGTGTCAGTGCTGACAGTGTGTGCTTCTCATTTGAAAGCACCCAGACTTCACCTGCCCACAATTGACGTCAGAACCTCTTTTTTGGTGGAAACACCAGAACCGGTTCAAATCAAGTTCCAGAACCAGAACAGAGCTCGTTCCACGTCGGCTGAAAAGGGCTGTGACTGTGGTGGACAGCAGAAGAATTTTTACTGTGTGACATGATGTTCAGTTGAAGTTCTACGTGTTTCACGCTTTCATTGTTGTTGTAGTAATAATAAAAATAATGTTGCAGGTTTTTAATAAATTAACATGATTGTAATGGTAATAAGTGTAGTTTATATTTCATTTTTAATAAAGAATTAGTAATTGTTGTGTTTTTCAGTGTAAATGATTTGCTTGTATTAGTATCATTTCCTTGTGTTGTGTAGCGCAGGACTGACAGACGTACTGATCATTATTTATTAAAACTAACCTGACTGATAATAAATCTCTTGATGCATCGTTAATAATCCACTTCATCTGGACACAAGTTTGTTGTAGAGAAACGTTTCATCTCTCATCCAAGTGACTCCTTCAGTCTGAGCGATTTGCATAACAATGGGTTATAGCTCCAATCACTGCATTGTAAGATGGTGAGAGATGTACTCTCAGGCCCCACCCAAAGGTTCAGGGATGGTCGCTCCCTCTTCATAAATTGCCTCTTTGACTCCTCGTTCAAACCAGCGTTCCTCCTTGTCAAGGGTCTGCACATCTTCATCATTAAATGAGTGGAGTCCTGGCCATAAATCAATCTAAAACCTTCTAAATGCAGCTTTATCCAGCCAGCATCAGGATCAAGGTCTTACAGGAAGAATATTTTTACTGCTAAGCTGCTGTTCAACTCCAGTCCAGTTGGTGGCGCTGGTGCGTCTTAAGTTGTTCTGCCAACCGCCATTAAACATCATCAGAAGAACAAGAAGCTGCTGTGTTTGTACTGTAGAGCCTCATCTGTAAGTAAAATATGTATTTAATTATAACCCTTATATTTAATTATAACTACATTCTAATTAATAATAAAACTAGAGTTCATAATAAAACATCACTGTGAGGATTTGAGGAGCTTTAACTCTTCTCATTTGCACACACGAACTGCTAGCTGCTCTGCTAAGTGTTAGCATCACACTTGATTCAGTAATAATAACCATATAATAATAGAATTTTATTTATGAGCGCCTTTCAGGATACACAAGGACACTTTACAAGTCAAAAGAAGTTAAAAGAGCACAGCACAAAAGTTATAGAGCTATAGTACTGATGAACCGATGAATCAGTCGATCTCATTATTAAATCTCACATTTTTATATAAACATCATATTTTTAAACTTTGTTAATAGATTAACTTTGTTTAGTGTTTCACTTTGTTTATAGTTTCACTTTGTTTACAGCTGAACTTTGTTTACAGGGGGGTATTCCAGAAAGCGGGTTTAACAAACTTCAAACTTAAACCTGAACTCCGAGTTGACTTATCTCACCGTGTCATAGCCGGAGTTTTCAGTTCCAGAAAAGCGGTTCAGGGTTAGATTACTCAAAATGTCCCTATAGATCCTAATAAATATAAATAATGTTCTTTAATACAAAAAACCCACTGTTGAAGGACGATAAAGAAAGCATCTCCTCTGCCTCAGAGTGGGATGATACTGGGAGGCCTACAGAGGTACAGGATATGTTGAACATAGAGCATGGCATTTCATTTGATCTACCATGATAATGTGTGTGTGTGACTGTCCTCTAACAGAATGTGATGGGCAGATCCCGAATCAGATGAGGGACCATCCACCTCCAGAGCTCAGCTTAGAACAGTAAAAATGTCTTATCAAATATCTGAAATATTGAAAACACATTAAGCTATGTTTGATCATAACATGCTATTTTTGTCTCTTTCTTTCAAGTTGGGTGTAAATAAAATGGACTATACAAGGTCTATCTGGAGAAACAAACTGCAAAGTGTGATCCTCAGGTGGAGCAAATAAAACAGACAAGGATAGAAATGTAGTTGCTTGAATTTGAGATGGGTGTCGGTGCTAAGGGTGTATAAATATAAATGTTCTCACTAAAGAATAAGTACAAGGAAATGAACTTGTTGCACTGTTTTATTTTCAGTGATCATGCACAGAGCCTGACCATGTGGCTTCAATATTTGTAATGTGGGGAGCATCACATAAGATCTTAATTAAAGCGTCTCCATAAGATGGAGAAAAGTAGGTTGCAGAACATGTATTAAATGTTACACTGTTTTATTTGACATTTGTTCATTTTTTAAGATAATGTTCACAACCTGTACATGGAGGGATATTCTGTCTGCTGTTCAAATAATAAAAGACAACATTTTAATAAAATAAAATCCACATCTGTCAGCTACCCACCCACACACAGCTGTAACATAATGTATATGCATATGATAATATGTGTAAAAAATAATACGTGAACAGACCCATAACAGGGCAGTTGCAACATTCATTGATATGTAGTAAAATCATATGTTTTAAGTAACAACCATGTTTGGGGTTAATTACTACAATCAATTTAAACCACAAATGATTTTACTAAACTGTGTGTTTAAGGTATTCTATATTAATCCATAACATTCCATCCATAATGTTATCATTAATGTTGTAACAAGCCTTTTTATTAATATTGTGATTATTGTGATTAATAATGTTGCAACTGCCCCTTGTGGTAACCGTCCCCACTCTCCCCGAATTGACTGTGATAAAAACGGAAAGGTTTACAAATAAATCCATCCGGAAATGACTAATCTGAGTTTAATGACTCGTTCCCGACTAAGATCTCTTCGAATAATTTGCGCGTCTGTATCCACTGGATCCTGGAGTAAAGAACACGCCGGGTTTACATGAGAGAAGTGTGTGTAACCCCGGGTTAGGTTTAAGTTCACCTGCCAGCGAGCAGGTTAGCTTTAGAGCGTAAGTTGCTATAGTAACTGACACAGGCTCTCTTTATTCTCGGTTTCTGGAACGGAAAACCCAGAGTTTTCCTTAATTCTGAGTTAACTTACCCGGTTTAATCACTTAACCCGCTTTCTGGAATACCCCCCAGGTGAACTTTGTTTTAGTTGAACTTTGTTTATAGTTGAACTTTTTTTACAGTTGAACTTTGTTTATAGTTGAACTTTTTTTACAGTTGAACTTTGTTTACAGGTGAACTTTGTTTACAGCTGAACTTTGTTTACAGCTGTGCTTTGTTTACAGTTGAACTTTGTTTACAGTTGAACTTTGTTTATAGTTGAACTTTGTTTTAGTTGAACTTTGTTTACAGTTGAACTTTGTTTATAGTTGAACTTTGTTTAGTTGAACTTTGTTTACAGTTGAACTTTGTTTACAGTTGAACTTTGTTTATAGTTGAACTTTGTTTATAGTTGAACTTTGTTTTAGTTGAACTTTGTTTACAGTTGAACTTTGTTTACAGTTGAACTTTGTTTATAGTTGAACTTTGTTTATAGTTGAACTTTGTTTACAGGTGAACTTTGTTTATAGTTGAACTTTGTTTACAGGTGAACTTTGTTTATAGTTGAACTTTGTTTTCAGGTGATCTTTGTTTATATTTGAACTTTGTTTATAGTTGAACTTTGTTTATAGTTGAACTTTGTTTACAGTTGAACTTTGTTTACAGCTGAACTTTGTTTATAGTTGAACTTTGTTTACAGTTGAACTTTGTTTACAGTTGCACTTTGTTTACAGGTGAACTTTGTTTATAGTTGAACTTTGTTTACAGCTAAACTTTGTTTATAGTTGTACTTTGTTTACAGTTGAACTTTGTTTATAGTTGAACTTTGTTTACAGGTGAACTTTGTTTATAGTTGAACTTTGTTTTCAGGTGATCTTTGTTTATATTTGAACTTTGTTTATAGTTGAACTTTGTTTATAGTTGAACTTTGTTTACAGTTGAACTTTGTTTACAGCTGAACTTTGTTTATAGTTGAACTTTGTTTATAGTTGAACTTTGTTTACAGTTGAACTTTGTTTACAGGTGAACTTTGTTTATAGTTGAACTTTGTTTACAGCTAAACTTTGTTTATAGTTGAACTTTGTTTACAGTTGAACTTTGTTTATAGTTGAACTTTGTTTACAGGTGAACTTTGTTTATAGTTGAACTTTGTTTACAGTTGAACTTTGTTTATAGTTGTACTTTGTTTACAGTTTAACTTTGTTTATAGTTGAACTTTGTTTACAGTTTCACTTTGTTTATAGTTGAACTTTGTTTACAGTTTCACTTTGTTTATAGTTGAACTTTGTTTACAGTTTCACTTTGTTTATAGTTGACCTTTGTTTACAGTTGACCTTTGTTTACAGTTTCACTTTGTTTACATTTTCACTTTGTTTACAGGTCCATCCATGAAGGACACTATAGTACTAATCGTGTGATTTTGAGATCATTTTACTGTAGGAATTTAATAGTAAGTTTGCCATCCCATTATTTTAAACTTCTACAGGAAAATTGTCTCAGAATCACAGCATGAGTACTAGAGTAAGTCTTCTTCATGATCATAGTGGTGGCATTTGATGATAATTTGATTTGTTAATTTTGTCTGTCTGTCTGTGTATTAGATCTTTAATAATGCAGTCAGCAGAAGAGGGACACGTCACCCCTGTAGATCTACAACAAGAAGGATTCCAGAAGAAACTAATAAAAAAGAAAGAAGATGATGATGATGATTTCTTCTGTAAGTAAATGTGGAGCATGAGGCCACTTTTCCACCAGACATTGTGTACAGTACAGTATGGTACAGTACAGTATGGTACAGTACAGTGTGGTACAGTACAGTGTGGTACAGTACAGTATGGTACAGTACAGTATAGTACAGTTCAGTGTGGTACAGTACAGTGCGGTACAGTATGGTACAGTACAGTGCGGTACAGTACAGTGCGGTACAGTACAGTGTGGTTCAGTACAGTGCGGTACAGTACAGTATGGTACAGTACAGTGTGGTACAGTACAGTATGGTACAGTACAGTGCGGTACAGTACAGTGCGGTACAGTACAGTGTGGTTCAGTACAGTGCGGTACAGTACAGTATGGTACAGTACAGTGTGGTTCAGTACAGTGTGGTACAGTACAGTGTGGTACAGTACAGTATGGTACAGTACAGTGTGGTATAGTACAGTATGGTACAGTACAGTGTGGTACAGTACAGTGTGGTACAGTACAGTGTGGTACAGTACAGTATGGTACAGTACAGTATAGTACAGTTCAGTGTGGTACAGTATGGTACAGTGCGGTACAGTACAGTGCGGTACAGTACAGTGTGGTTCAGTACAGTGCGGTACAGTACAGTATGGTACAGTACAGTGTGGTTCAGTACAGTGTGGTACAGTACAGTGTGGTACAGTACAGTATGGTACAGTACAGTGTGGTATAGTACAGTATGGTACAGTACAGTGTGGTACAGTACAGTATGGTACAGTACAGTGTTGTACAGTACAGTATGGTACAGTACAGTATGGTACAGTACAGTGTGGTACAGTACAGTGAGGTACAGTTCAGTGAGTTACAGTATAGTATGGTACAGTACAGTGTGGTACAGTACAGTATGGTACAGTACAGTGTGGTACAGTACAGTATGGTACAGTACAGTGTGGTACAGTAAGGTACAGTACAGTGAGGTACAGTACAGTGAGGTACAGTACAGTGTGGTACAGTATGGTACAGTACAGTGGGGTACAGTACAGTGTGGTACAGTACAGTGAGTTACAGTACAGTGAGGTACAATACAGTACAGTGTGGTACAGTACAGTGAGTTACAGTACAGTGAGGTACAGTACAGTATGGTACAGTACAGTGTGGTACAGTACAGTGTGGTACAGTACAGTGGTACAGTACAGTGAGGTACAGTACAGTACAGTGAGGTACAATACAGTACAGTGTGGTACAGTACAGTGAGTTACAGTACAGTGAGGTACAGTACAGTACAGTGAGGTACAATACAGTGTGGTACAGTACAGTATGGTACAGTATGGTACAGTACAGTATGGTACAGTACAGTGAGTTACAGTACAGTGAGGTACAATACAGTACAGTGGGGTACAGTGTGGTACAGTACAGTGTGGTACAGTATGGTACAGTACAGTATGGTACAGTACATTATGGTACAGTACAGTATGGTACAGTACAGTGAGGTACAGTACAGTGTGGTACAGTACAGTATGGTTAGTAGTGGAGTCACTAATCAGTAGAAATAATAAGAGAATGTGGATAGTGGGATTAGAACCTGTACTGTACTGTACTGTCCTGTGCTGCTACACTCCAGTCTGGATTTAAGCTTCAATCTAACTAGGATTTATTTGTGATTGGAAAATCAAACCAACAACCTTCAGTTTCCTCCAGTTGTTGAGTTTCTTCTTCACATATTGATGAATTTCAGGTGAAGTAACTTTAATCCCGGCGGAACTCGTCCCTTCTGTGGAGCTGCTCTTCTCAGAGGACCAACAGTGTGGAGGTTTCCAGATGAAGCCTGTGAAGAAGGAAGAAGCTGAAGATAAAGATGAGCTCAGTAAGACTATATTTTGAATATTTTGTGATCTAGTGTTTAGATTGTAGATTTTAGTGCATAAGTGAGCAGGTGAGTGAAATGAGGAGACAGAAGATAAAGAATATTAAACAGATGATGCTGACTGTACAGTGTATAGACTCGTATATAATTACAGAGTAATGCACGGTGAATAAAAGTGGCTGAATGATTGGGTAATGAATGAGAATAAATAAAGTCGAGTATATAAGCAGATATATTTAATATATACATGATTGTTTGTGCTGATGGTATATACAGTGTATCACAAAAGTGAGTACACCCCTCACATTTCTGCAAATATTTTATTATATCTTTTCATGGGACAACACTATAGACATGAAACTTGGATATAACTTAGAGTAGTCAGTGTACAGCTTGTATAGCAGTGTAGATTTACTGTCTTCTGAAAATAACTCAACACACAGCCAATAATGTCTAAATAGCTGGCAACATAAGTGAGTACACCCCACAGTGAACATGTCCAAATTGTGCCCAAATGTGTAGTTGTCCCTCCCTGGTGTCATGTGTCAAGGTCCCAGGTGTAAATGGGGAGCAGGGCTGTTAAATTTGGTGTTTTGGGTACAATTCTCTCATACTGGCCACTGGATATTCAACATGGCACCTCATGGCAAAGAACTCTCTGAGGATGTGAGAAATAGAATTGTTGCTCTCCACAAAGATGGCCTGGGCTATAAGAAGATTGCTAACACCCTGAAACTGAGCTACAGCATGGTGGCCAAGGTCATACAGCGGTTTTCCAGGACAGGTTCCACTCGGAACAGGCTTCTCCAGGGTCGACCAAAGAAGTCGAGTCCACGTGTTCGGCGTCATATCCAGAGGTTGGCTTTAAAAAATAGACACATGAGTGCTGCCAGCATTGCTGCAGAGGTTGAAGACGTGGGAGGTCAGCCTGTCAGTGCTCAGACCATACTCCGCACACTGCATCAACTCGGTCTGCATGGTCGTCATCCCAGAAGGAAGCTGACGCACAAGAAAGCCCGCAAACAGTTTGCTGAAGACAAGCAGTACAAGAACATGGATTACTGGAACGCTCTGTGGTCTGACGAGACCAAGATAAACTTGTTTGGCTCAGATGGTGTCCAGCATGTGTGGCGGCGCCCTGGTGAGAAGTACCAAGACAACTGTATCTTGCCTACAGTCAAGCCTGGTGGTGGTAGCATCATGGTCTTGGGCTGCATGAATGTTGCTGGCACTGGGGAGCTGCAGTTCATTGAGGGAAACATGAATTCCAACATGTACTGTGACATTCTGAAACAGAGCATGATCCCCTCCCTTCGAAAACTGGGCCTCATGGCAGTTTTCCAACAGGATAACGACCCCAAACACAACCTCCAAGATGACAACTGCCTTGCTGAGGAAGCTGAAGGTAAAGGTGATGGACTAAACCCAATTGAGCACCTGTGGCGCATCCTCAAGTGGAAGGTGGAGGAGTTCAAGGTGTCTAACATCCACCAGCTCCGTGATGTCATCATGGAGGAGTGGAAGAGGATTCCAGTAGCAACCTGTGCAGCTCTGGTGAATTCCATGCCCAGGAGGGTTAAGGCAGTGATGGATAATAATGGTGGTCACACAAAATATTGACACTTTGGGCACAATTTGGACATGTTCACTGTGGGGTGTACTCACTTATGTTGCAGCTATTTAGACATTATTGGCTGTGTGTTGAGTTATTTTCAGAAGACAGTAAATCTACACTGCTATACAAGTTGTACACTGACTACTCTAAGTTATATCCAAGTTTCATGTCTATAGTGTTGTTCCATGAAAAGATATAATAAAATATTTGCAGAAATGTGAGGGGTGTACTCACTTTTGTGATACACTGTACAGGTGAGATGGTTCACTTGTGAATAGTACAGAGTTCCAGAGTGCAGTGATACTTTTAAAGTGGTGTGGAAGAGTTTAGCAGGGTTACAGTTACAGACTGATGCGCTGGTGCTGAGCTGACTGAGCTTCAAGATCAGCTTGGATGGAATCACCGTGTTAAATGCTGAACTGAAGTCGATGAGAAGCATTCTAACATGGGTGTTATGGCAGTCCAAGTGGGTCAGTGCAGTGTGAAGTGCAGTGGAGATAGCATCCTCTACTGACCTGTTGCGACGATGATAATAATAACAAACTTTTTTTTTTTTCTTCACAAAACAAAGAAATTTCAGGTGAAGGAACCTCAATCCCTGTGGAACACGTCACCTCTGAGGAACATCTCACCCCAGCGGACCAACACGATGGAGGTTTCCAGATGAGGCCTGTGAAGACGGAAGAAGCTGAAGATAAAGATGAACTCAGTAAGATGTTTGTATTGAATAGAATCAGAGGCACCTGGGATGAAGCATCATGCAGTGAAAGCTTGTATTGTGCTCATGCAGATCTATGGATGGGCGATATGGCCTTTAAATAATATCACGGGATTTTGGGATATTTTTGTGATAACGATATTCACTAGCGATTTATAAGAACACTTTTTTTAAAAGTTTATTTTAAAAACACTTTTGTTTTGCAGACAGTCAGGAAATCTAAGGTACAAATGTCACTAAATGTAAATTAAATTAAGCATCACTTCCAGTAGGGCTGGGCGATATGGCTAAAAAACTCTCGATGCTTTTGAGAAGTGGTGATATACGATACGATATAATGTCAACTTAAAGTACAATGGCAGGCCACTGCCCGTATTTTATCTTATATTGTTTATAAGTTCTCTTAAAAACACAAAACATTGTAGTTCTGATACATTCTGACTGATTACAGTGTTTATATTGTGTATTATTACAGGCTGTACTTGTGTTCATATTCACAACATTTATATTAAACAAACCAGCAGAATCTCACCGTCACATTTCTGCTCCGTTTTATTTCAAATAAATGAGCATCAAAAAAATCCCCAAAACGTTTAATATTTCATAATGCTTTGCTATCATAAACAGCAGCACCGTGACCCAGATCAACCACACAGCAGCATAAAATCATAACGGCAGCTTACCTTGGAGGCCATCTTGTATCTTTTCAGAATATTTCCAGAATATAAAAATCCATATTTAACTGTTTATCCTCCTAACTAATGAAAATCTAAATTTGAAGCTCTGAATAATTCATCTGAAATTCGTTTCGGACTCATTGACTCAGTGATTCAGTTTCTCATACGCGAAGTAAAGCGTTCAGATTAGCGCTTTTGTGTTTTAAGCGTTCTCAGTATGACAGGTGACCGACGCTCCTCGTACACATGCAGTGACTGACGCTCCTCGTACTCATGCAGTGACTGACGCTCCTCGTACACATGCAGTGACTGACGCTCCTCGTACTCATGCAGTGACTGACGCTCCTCGTACTCATGCAGTGACTGACGCTCCTCGTACTCATGCACTGACTGACGCTCCTCGTACTCATGCACTGACTGACGCTCCTCGTACACATGCACTGACTGACGCTCCTCGTACACATGCAGTGACTGACGCTCCTCGTACACATGCAGTGACTGACGCTCCTCGTACACATGCAGTGACCGACGCTCCTCATACTCATGCTGGTGCTTTTGCTTTAGGTGCTGAAATAAATTTGATGTTTTGCCACCTTTTGTCGTCACAGTATTTTTGCACGTTTCACAAATTACAGTCATTTGTTTGGAGTCTGACCTTCTGTATCCGAAACACTTCCACACTAGTGATGTAGCTCCCCTTGTAGGGACTAGTTCATCCTCAGTGCTTACTCCGGTTCTACTCTCTGCATTGGTTATAACTTTACCGGTATTATCGTGAACGATATTATATCGCCCACCCCTAATCAGATCTCAGTTTAACATTTACTAACAATCTTTATTATTTATAATGTTACAAATGTATTTTATTATTTATAATGTTATAAATATATTTTATTATTTATAATGTTATAAATGGGTTTTATTATTTATAATGTTATGAATGTAGTTTATTATTTATAACGTTATAAATGTGTTTTATTATTTATAATGTTATAAATGTATTTTATTATTTATAATGTTATAAATGTATTTTATTATTTATAATGTTATAAATGTAGTTTATTATTTATAATGTTATGAATGTGTTTTATTATTTATAATGTTATAAATGTATTTTATTATTTATAATGTTATAAATGTAGTTTATTATTTATGATGTTATAAATGTATTTTATTATTTATAATGTTATAAATTTATTTTATTATTTATAATGTTATAAATGTATTTTATTATTTATAATGTTATAAATGTAGTTTATTATTTATAATGTTATAAATGTAGTTTATTATTTATGATGTTATAAATGTATTTTATTATTTATAATGTTATAAATGTAGTTTATTATTTATAATGTTATAAATGTATTTTATTATTTATAATGTTATAAATGTATTTTATTATTTATAATGTTATAAATGTATTTTATTATTTATAATGTTATAAATTTATTTTATTATTTATAATGTTATAAATGTATTTTATTATTTATAATGTTATAAATGTATTTTATTATTTATAATGTTATAAATGTAGTTTATTATTTATGATGTTATAAATGTATTTTATTATTTATAATGTTATAAATTTATTTTATTATTTATAATGTTATAAATGTATTTATTATTTATAATGTTATAAATGTATTTTATTATTTATAATGTTATAAATGTATTTTATTATTTATAATGTTATAAATGTAGTTTATTATTTATAATGTTATAAATGTATTTTATTATTTATAATGTTATAAATGTATTTTATTATTTATAATGTTATAAATGTAGTTTATTATTTATAATGTTATAAATGTATTTTATTATTTATAATGTTATAAATGTATTTTATTATTTATAATGTTATAAATGTGTTTGATTATTTATAATGTTATAAATGTATTTTATTATTTTCTGCTTCAGAACTGAACAAGGATTTCTCCTGCTCCTCGTGTCCACGTTCCTCTACAACCCAAAATCACCTCCACAATCACATCAAGAGCTGCAACCATGATAAATATGATGATGCGCTGGTGAAGATTAAGACTGAACAGGAGGATCTGACGCCCACCAGAAGCTCCAGTAATCAGCAAACGTCCTCTGGTACTGTCAGCATTAACACCTCTCTTAGTCCCACACAGAAAGAAGGAAACGTCTGCTCAGTTTGTGGGAGGAGCTTCAGGTTCCAGAGTGCCCTCAAGATACACCAGCGCATTCACACTGGAGAGAAACCATATCAGTGCTCACAGTGTGGGAAGAGCTTTAAGTCCCGGAATGAACTCAAAATACACCAGCGCATTCACACTGGAGAGAAACCGTATCAGTGCTCACAGTGTGAGAAGAGCTTTACCCGAAAGAGTTATCTAAAAGAACACCAGCGCATTCACACTGGAGAGAAACCATATCAGTGCTCACAGTGTGGGAAGAGCTTTAAGTCCCGGAATGAACTCAAAATACACCAGCGCATTCACACTGGAGAGAAACTGTTTCAGTGCTCACAGTGTGGGAAGAGTTTTAATTACCAGAATGCTCTCAAAATACACCAGCGCATTCACACTGGAGAGAAACTGTTTCAGTGCTCACAGTGTGGGAAGAGTTTTAATTACCAGAATGCTCTCAAAATACACCAGCGCATTCACACTGGAGAGAAACCCTATCAGTGCTCACAGTGTGGGAAGAGTTTTAGTCAACAGAGTCATCTCAATGAACACCAGCGCATTCACACTGGACAGAAACTGTATCAGTGCTCACAGTGTGGGAAGAGTTTTAATTACCAGAATGCTCTCAAAATACACCAGCGCATTCACACTGGAGAGAAACCATATCAGTGCTCAAAGTGTGGGAAGAGTTTTAATTACCAGAATGCTCTCAAAATACACCAGCGCATTCACACTGGAGAGAAACCATATCATTGCTCACAGTGTGAGAAGAGTTTTAGTCAAATGAGTAATCTCAATGAACACCAGCGCATTCACACTGGACAGAAACCGTATCAGTGCTCACATTGTGGGAGGAGTTTTAATTGTCAGAGTAATCTGAAAAAACACCAGCAATTTCACACTGGAGAGAAACCATATCTGTGCTCACAGTGTGGGAAGAGTTTCTATCGCCAGAGTCATCTTAAAAGACACCAGCGCATTCACACTGGAGAGAAACCGTATCAGTGCTCACAGTGTGAGAAGAGTTTTAATTGTCAGAGTCATCTCAAAACACACCAGCGCATTCACACTGGAGAGAAACCGTATCAGTGCTCACAGTGTGGGAGCAGTTTTAATTGTCGGAGTCATCTCAAAACGCACCAGCGCATTCACACTGGAGAGAAACCGTATCAGTGCTCACAGTGTGGGAAGAGTTTTAATCAACAGGGTGATCTCAAAAAACACCAGCGCATTCACACTGGAGGTAAACCATATCAGTGCTCACAGTGTGAAAAGAGTTTTAATCAACAGAGTGTTCTCAACAAACACCAGCACATTCACATTTTACAGAAATGATTCTCAGTGTGGGAGCTGCTTTGCTTATTCATCAGCATTTAGACACAAGTGTGACACATCAGATTGTACCAAACAAGCTAAAATATATAAAATATAAATCCTCCCTGAGTGAGTGAGCGAGTGAGTGTTGGGGAGAAAAGGTTAGCAATTAATGAATTATACTGTGTAATTAATAGCTAATAATCAATTACAGGGCACCACCGTCAGTTTTTAGGGAAATTACCAGGAAATCCAGATTTATAACGGATCAGTTAAGTTTGTTAGGTCGATTATTCCTCTCACTCAGGGAATCAAACTCACAGTGCTAAATTCTGAATCATTAAAATATTTATTGAACCCTAAAACATAACACATACAATTACATAATAATTAAGTTAACTTAATACATTAATGAGTAAATAATAATAATAAAAGTATAAATATTTAGGTAAAACTATTACTGATGTAAGTGAATGCTATCAGTTAATAGTGGAAGTAAATTGAACAAAAAGGTATTAAAAATAAACACCTCACCCTTGAGCACATGAGGCGTGTAGCTGATGAAGGAAGATCTTGCAGGAAGAGGCCTGTAGTTGAATCACCTCGTCTGTTGGTTCTTTTCTCTGGCCCTGTTCAGTGGAGAAATGGACTTTCTGTACCTGCAACACTTTACTCAGGTGCCTCGATCCAATGAAGTGTGAGTATGTTTGGTTTGAGGGGAGTAAATCATCTTTGGTCTTTGAAAGTCCAGATTTGGGATTCCAGAGTGAAGGATGTTTGATTTGCATAGGTTACCTAAGAGCGTTTGTGCTGTAGTTTAAGATAGGAAAGCCTACTTGCACGGTCTGGGTGATCCTGACCTGCTTAAATAAACAGTTTTTACATGTTGACACAGATGTTACTAATATAACACATATACATTTATATAACACATGTTCATGGTTAGGCTTCTATAACTGTTTCAGTTTGGTACAATCTGATGTCTTCATGTACTTCAGCAGTTGCTCCAGTCTGGGCAAATATCCACTTATTTACTTAATAGATCTTGCAGTGTGTTTGCATCAGTGGAAGGGTCGGTGTTTGGGCAGCACACAAACTATTCTACTGTGATATTTTGAATGAACATTGTGCTCATGTTATCTTTGATGACTGAAACTACTGTATAATTAATATTTGGGGAATATTTTGTGTGAAGTTTGTATTCTTAATTATTTTTATCTTTATGCAGTAATGCAGTGCTGTGAAAAAGTATTTACCTTATTTACCTTACTAGTATTTTCTCTGTTTTTGCATTTGTTACACTTTTATGTATCAGACCACAAAACAAATTTTAATAATAAAGACCAAATAAACAAAAAATGTTTTTAAACTATGGATTTATTTATTGAAATAAAAATTATGTGTGTGGCCCTATTAACATTTTCCTCAGTATGTTGGTACATTGGTAAAAAACTACTTCGTATTGCTAATATAACAATATTTACTATTAGCATTGATCGCTAACTGAAATTCTGTATACAGCTACATCGAGAATATCAACATTTACCTCAGATATGTTGGTACATTGGTAAAAAAAACTTCTTCATATTGCTAATATAACAGTAATTACTATTAGCATTGATTGCTAACTGATTTTCTGTATAGATCTACATCAAGAATATCAACATTTACCTCAGGTATGTTGGTACATTGGTAAAAAAAAAAAAAAAAACTACTACATATTGCTAATATAACAATAATTATTGTTAGCATTGTTTGCTAACTGAATTTCTGAATACAGCTACATTGAGAATATTAACATTTACCTTAGAGGATGGAACCGCCAGGCAGGATGAGAAAAAGGCCAAAGAGGAGGTTTATGGATGTAGTGAGGGAGAACATGCAGGTTGTTGGTGTGATCGAGGAGAATGTTCAGGACAAGATGGAGATGAACCAGAACCAGCATATTGTGTATTTATTATAATTATTATTGCAAGAACCACCACAGATGATGTTGGTAAATCTGGTTTTTTGGAGCAATTAAACTTATTTTGCATTTGCTTGATGTTTTAATGTCAAACAGTTTTCTCCATAAAACTTCCTCACACACTTCTAACAACTAAGTGCAGAAATAACATTCATAGAATCTGTGTCAGCCATGTTTCAGCAGCTTCTAACTCATGACACCTGTTTTTGGTGGTTCACCCAGACCAGATATTCCTTCAGCATAAAGTAAACAGAGACCACTGTTTTATGTACCTTATAATGGTAAATTATTTATTTATTATTTATCACAGGGAAAGACGCTTTAGGCACTCCGCTTTGCGTCGTGCCAAAACAACCTTCCCCGTGATAAAATCGCAGTAAAGCACGGTCTCTCGTGGCTTATTGCTTTATTAACCCTCTACAGCACAGTGTTGCCCTCTTACAAACAATCTAATAAAGTTTGAGATTTACCGTCAAGCATCATTTTAAGGTGGGACTGACACATGGTCACAGGAGAAGAAAAACAAGATTTTTTGCTTCATTAATCTTATTTAAAATAACTTGGACTGTAAATAAAAAATATGTGCACGTGTATGAAGGTGTAAAGAAGTCTTCTGTCGGGTTTTATGAAGTTTATTTTATTTTGCATGTTTAGAAATTCGTTTTTTCTTTTTGATGCCTCAGGGCAACGTTGTGCATTAATGGGCTGACTATGTTTTAGGATGTTATAATGTATTATCAGATGTATTTGTGTTAGGGATGTCACAGATCAGGATCGGGGCCGATCAAGGCATTTTTAACTGATCGGAAATCGGCTTTACTAATGCCGATCATAACCCGATGTTTTGTTTTACATCAGCATGTCCGCTGTGATCACTCCGGTTTACAAAACAATAACTTTTAATCCGAGTATGAAAACTTCAGGACCAGAACATACATCTTTTACGAGTTTACGTGTTACAAGACTGAACGACATCTCAGTATCAAGCACTCTGACTGGCTTAGTTATGTAACCGAGCGTCGTAGCGATGCACTCGCTTAATAAAGAAATAAATGCACAGTATATTCACAAATTGTCAGGAGCATTTAACACTTTATTAACTTATTCTGTTCCGAATAGCAGACAGCCAGAGCCGAGCACGCTATCCCATGCACTATGGAAGCCCCAAAGGGTCAAAACACACTCCCTTTGCGTAGACCCGTCCATCAAACCATTGTCACAATACAAGCACTTTAAGAACTGGCTTTCCTTCATAACAAAAGAGTGACTTTCCATTTTATTTTGGTATTCAGGTTTTACTGTAATGCTGTTAAGTAACTTATTTGTTTTTTTATATTCAAGTTAAGCTGCTACACCACTTGTGAGTGGAGATTTTTGTTCATGTTTAGTGTATCACTGTATTAAACAGAATTATGTTCTTTGAATATAAAGTTCAAAGTGAAACTGTAATGATCTCACTTCATTTTTACTACAATGCTGCACTAGGTTTGTTTACTTTTATTTTGTAAAAGAACATTAAGCAATAGCTTGGATGCAGGCAATTTTTTTCCTACAGCACTGCAGAGGTATTCAGTTGTTAAACATGTACACTGGATTAATTTGAATAACTGTAATGTACTTGAAGTGTGCACTGTGTTATCTAGTTCTTATCTAGACAATATCTAGAAAATACAAGTATCGGTTTGAGAATCGGTATCGGATCGGGATCGGGAACAAAAAAACATGATCGGGACATCCCTAATTTGTGTACAGTATCAGCTCCAAATTCAAATGTGTTTTCTTCTCCTTTAAATTTACTTTTTTCATGCTTTTTGATAGAAAATGGACATAAGGGTGTTTTATGGAAGACAGGAACAGGATCGCCATGTTAGGCCAATACCATCTGAAAGTGAAGACAGTGAGATAGACAGCAATGACAATGAAGAGGAGTGGAGTGTAGAAAAAGGTTTAAGCAAAAATTAAATTTCATTTTAAACAGCAGACAACATACACAAAAAAGTAGTTGAGGAATTTTGGAGCAACATCAAGCTGTGACAATAATTGTTTTATTAATGTGTTTTTGTTGGCATTGGAAAAATACTCAAGACACCAGTGAGGATGACAGTAGTTCTTCCTAAATCCCTTGAACAGTATTAGGAGAAGAGGGGGTAGCAGGGCCCCACAGCACCCTAA
Source organism: Trichomycterus rosablanca (assembly GCF_030014385.1). Taxonomy (NCBI): domain Eukaryota; kingdom Metazoa; phylum Chordata; class Actinopteri; order Siluriformes; family Trichomycteridae; genus Trichomycterus; species Trichomycterus rosablanca. The sequence goes on from NC_085989.1 coordinate 62,824,114, forward strand.
CCAACATATCAGACTGGACAACATCTCACACTGGCAATAATGTGTGACAAGAAGGGAAGATGCAGGGTTCCTGGGTTCACAAGAATGCCCAAAGTTATGTGCACAAAGTGTAACGTGCCACACCACAGCAGAGAAGAACTGCTTTTTATAGTTTCATGAGTGAAATCTTAGTGCATGACACAACACACTACATAATACAAACCTATATCCATGTACAAAAACAATACACGCTTCTAGTGCTTTTTTCTCTCCTTTTTAATTGTTTGTTCACATATTATAAAAGATTTTCTGATTTTGTACTGCTCTCTGAGTAGTTAATTATGATCTGTTTATTCATCATTTTCTCTGAGAATCTGTACCATGTCCCAAAATTAACCTAAACCTTTTCATGTACCACCAAAATGCGTGCAGTAGAGGGTTAACAGATTACAAAAGGTATAAGAAAGAAAGAAAACTAAACATGACATTAGAGAAACTGCTTGGAAGAACGTCTAGGACTGACTGTAGTCCTCTCTAAAGCTAGCTGAGAGATACAGGGCTAATGGAGGTTTATTACTGCTAAGCTGCTGTTCAACTCCAGTCCAGTTGGTGGCGCTGGTGCGTCTTAAGTTTTACCAACCACCATTAAACATCCTCAGAAGAACAAGAAGCTGCTGCGTTTGTACTGTAGAGCCTCATCTGTAAGTAAAATATGTCTTTAATTATAACCCTTATATTTAATTATAACTACATTCTAATTAATAATAAAACTAGAGTTCATAATAAAACATCACTGTGAGGATTTGAGGAGCTTTAACTCCAGTTTCATTTAAACACACAGACTGCTAGCTGTTGTGCTAACTGTTAGCATCACACATGATTCAGTACTGATGAACCGATTCATTTGAACCGATCCAGCAAAATTAATCTTTTGAGCGGATCTGATTGAGTTTCATTAAATTTAACATTCATCGTATTTTTAACTTTTTTTACAGGTGAAGTTTGTTTATAGTTGAACTTTGTTTATAGTTGAACTTTGTTTATAGTTGAACTTTGTTTATAGGTGAACTTTGTTTATAGTTGAACTTTGTTTATAGGTGAACTTTGTTTATAGTTGAACTTTGTTTATAGTTGAACTTTGTTTATAGGTGAACTTTGTTTATAGTTGAACTTTGTTTATAGGTGAACTTTGTTTATAGTTGAACTTTGTTTACAGTTGAACTTTGTTTATAGGTGAACTTTGTTTATAGTTGAACTGTTTATAGTTGAACTTTGTTTATAGGTGAACTTTGTTTATAGTTGAACTTTGTTTATAGTTGAACTTTGTTTATAGTTGAACTTTGTTTATAGGTGAACTTTGTTTATAGTTGAACTTTGTTTATAGTTGAACTTTGTTTATAGTTGAACTTTGTTTACAGTTGAACTTTGTTTATAGTTGAACTTTGTTTATAGTTGAACTTTGTTTATAGGTGAACTTTGTTTATAGTTGAACTTTGTTTATAGTTGAACTTTGTTTATAGTTGAACTTTGTTTATAGTTGAACTTTGTTTATAGGTGAACTTTGTTTATAGTTGAACTTTGTTTATAGTTGAACTTTGTTTATAGGTGAACTTTGTTTATAGTTGAACTTTGTTTATAGTTGAACTTTGTTTATAGGTTAACTTTGTTTATAGTTGAACTTTGTTTATAGTTGAACTTTGTTTATAGTTGAACTTTGTTTATAGTTGAACTTTGTTTATAGGTGAACTTTGTTTATAGTTGAACTTTGTTTATAGGTGAACTTTGTTTATAGGTGAACTTTGTTTATAGTTGAACTTTGTTTATAGGTGAACTTTGTTTATAGTTGAACTTTGTTTATAGGTGAACTTTGTTTATAGTTGAACTTTGTTTACAGTTGAACTTTGTTTATAGGTGAACTTTGTTTGTAGTTGAACTTTGTTTACAGTTGAACTTTGTTTATAGGTGAACTTTGTTTATAGTTGAACTTTGTTTATAGGTGAACTTTGTTTATAGTTGAACTTTGTTTATAGTTGAACTTTGTTTATAGGTTAACTTTGTTTATAGGTGAACTTTGTTTATAGGTGAACTTTGTTTATAGGGTTGAACTTTGTTTATAGGTGAACTTTGTTTACAGTTGAACTTTGTTTATAGGTGAACTTTGTTTATAGTTGAACTTTGTTTACAGGTGAACTTTGTTTACAGGTGAACTTTGTTTACAGGAGGTTTGTACAGTTTTATAATCACAGTCAGGTGAAAAGTGTAAGCGAGCGTTACTGTAATTGTGTACTAGCTTGATGAAGAGAGAAATAAAGTGTTGATGTACAAATGATGGGGAGCCTCATACTTTAATGACTTATTCCAGAAAGATAGTTCACGTGTGGGGAGTTTCGCTCTTCCATTCATCATGGAATCCCCAAAAGGGACAAAACACAATCAACACAGAACTCTCACTGCGGTCACAGCGCCATCTACACTAAACGTTTTACAGTACAGTATGGTACAGTACAGTGTGGTACAATATAGTATGGTACAGTACAGTGTGGTACAGTACAGTGTGGTACAGTACAGTGAGGTACAATACAGTATGGTACAGTACAGTATGGTACAGTACAGTGAGGTACAGTACAGTGTGGTACAGTACAGTACAGTGAGGTACAGTAGTGTGGTACAGTACAGTGAGGTACAGTAGTGTGGTACAGTACAGTATGGTACAGTACAGTGTTGCACAGTACAGTGTGGTACAGTACAGTGAGGTACAGTAGTGTGGTACACTACAGTATGGTACAGTACAGTGTGGTACAGTACAGTGAGGTACAGTATGGTACAGTACAGTGTGGTACAGTACAGTGAGGTACAGTACAGTATGGTACAGTACAGTGAGGTACAGTAGTGTGGTACAGTACAGTATGGTACAGTACAGTGTTGCACAGTACAGTGTGGTACAGTACAGTGAGGTACAGTAGTGTGGTACACTACAGTATGGTACAGTACAGTGTGGTACAGTACAGTGAGGTACAGTATGGTACAGTACAGTGTGGTACAGTACAGTGAGGTACAGTACAGTATGGTACAGTACAGTGAGGTACAGTAGTTTGGTACAGTACAGTATGGTACAGTACAGTACAGTGTGGTACAGTACAGTGTGACACAGTACAGTGTGGTACAGTTTGGTACAGTACAGTATGGTACAGTACAGTGAGGTACAGTATGGTACAGTACAGTGTGGTACAGTACAGTGTGGTACAGTACAGTGAGGTACAGTATGGTACAGTACAGTGTGGTACAGTACAGTGTGGTACAGTATGTTACAGTACAGAGTGGTACAGTACAGTGTGGTACAGTACAGTTTGGTACAGTACAGTGAGGTACAGTATGGTACAGTACAGTGTGGTACAGTACAGTGTGGTACAGTATGGTACAGTACAGTGTGGTACAGTATGGTACAGTACAGTATGGTACAGTACAGTGTGGTACAGTACAGTATGGTACAGTACAGTGTGGTACAGTACAGTGAGGTACAGTATGGTACAGTACAGTGTGGTACAGTACAGTGTGGTACAGTATGGTACAGTACAGTATGGTACAGTACAGTATGGTACAGTACAGTGTGGTACAGTATGGTACAGTACAGTGTGGTACAGTATGGCACAGTACAGTATGGTACAGTACAGTGTGGTACAGTATGGTACAGTACAGTGTGGTACAGTATGGTACAGTACAGTGTGGTACAGTACAGTGTGGTACAGAGTGGTACAGTACAGAGTGGTACAGTACAGTATGGTACAGTACAGTATGGTACAGTACAGTGTGGTACAGTGTGGTACAGTACAGTGTGGTACAGTACAGTTTGGTACAGTACAGTATGGTACAGTAAGGTACAGTACAGTTTGGTACAGTACAGTAAGGTATAGTACAGTTTGGTACAGTACAGTAAGGTACAGTACAGTGTGGTACAGTATGGTACAGTACAGTGTGGTACAGTACAGTATGGTACAGTACAGTATGGTACAGTACAGTGTGGTACAGTATGGTACAGCACAGTGTGGTACATTACAGTATGGTACAGTACAGTATGGTACAGTACAGTGTGGTACAGTACAGTATGGTACACTACAGTATGGTACATTACAGTATGGTACAGTACAGTATGGTACACTACAGTATGGTACAGTACAGTGTGGTACAGTACAGTGAGGTACAGTATGGTACAGTACAGTGTGGTACAGTACAGTGTGGTACAGTATGGTACAGTACAGTATGGTACAGTACAGTATGGTACAGTACAGTGTGGTACAGTATGGTACAGTACAGTGTGGTACAGTATGGTACAGTACAGTATGGTACAGTACAGTGTGGTACAGTATGGTACAGTACAGTGTGGTACAGTATGGTACAGTACAGTGTGGTACAGTACAGTGTGGTACAGAGTGGTACAGTACAGAGTGGTACAGTACAGTGTGGTACAGTATGGTACAGTACAGTGTGGTACAGTACAGTGTGGTACAGAGTGGTACAGTACAGAGTGGTACAGTACAGTATGGTACAGTACAGTATGGTACAGTACAGTGTGGTACAGTATGGTACAGTACAGTGTGGTACAGTACAGTTTGGTACAGTACAGTATGGTACAGTAAGGTACAGTACAGTTTGGTACAGTACAGTTTGGTACAGTACAGTGTGGTACAGTATGGTACAGTACAGTGTGGTACAGTACAGTATGGTACAGTACAGTGTGGTACAGTACAGTGTGGTACATTACAGTGTGGTACAGTACAGTATGGTACAGTACAGTATGGTACAGCACAGTGTGATACAGTACAGTATGGTACAGTACAGTATGGTACAGTACAGTATGGTACAGTATGGTACAGTACGGTGTGGTACAGTACAGTATGGTACAGTACAGTGGGGTACAGTACAGTATGGTACAGTACAGTATGGTACAGCACAATGTGGTACATTACAGTATGGTACAGTACAGTGTGGTACAGTATGGTACAGCACAGTGTGGTACATTACAGTATGGTACAGTACAGTATGGTACACTACAGTATGGTACAGTACAGTATGGTATGGTACAGTATGGTACAGTACAGTATGGTACAGTACAGTGTGGTACAGTATGGTACAGCACAGTGTGGTACATTACAGTATGGTACAGTACAGTATGGTACACTACAGTATGGTACATTACAGTATGGTACAGTACAGTATGGTACAGTACAGTATGGTACAGTACAGTATGGTACACTACAGTATGGTACAGTACAGTATGGTACAGTACAGTGTGGTACAGTACAGTATGGTACAGTACAGTATGGTACACTACAGTATGGTACATTACAGTATGGTACATTACAGTATGGTACACTACAGTATGGTACAGTACAGTATGGTACACTACAGTATGGTACAGTACAGTACAGTATGGTACAGTACAGTGTGGTACAGTATGGTACAGTACAGTGTGGTACACTACAGTATGGTACACTACAGTATGGTACAGTACAGTGTGGTACAGTACAGTGTGGTACAGTACAGTATGGTACAGTACAGTGTGGTACAGTGCAGCGTGGTACAGTACAGTGAGGTACAGTACAGTATGGTACAGTACAGTGAGGTACAGTGCAGCGTGGTACAGTACAGTGAGGTACAGTACAGTATGGTACAGTACAGTGAGGTACAGTACAGTATGGTACAGTACAGTGAGGTACAGTGCAGCGTGGTACAGTACAGTGAGGTACAGTACAGTATGGTACAGTACAGTAGGGTACAGTACAGTATGGTACACTACAGTATGGTACACTACAGTGTGGTACAGTACAGTATGGTACACTACAGTATGGTACAGTACAGTATGGTACACTACAGTATGGTACACTACAGTGTGGTACAGTACAGTATGGTACACTACAGTATGGTACACTACAGTATGGTACACTACAGTGTGGTTAGTATTGGAGTCACTAATCAGTAGAAATAATAAGAGAAAGTGGATAGTGGGATTAGAACCTGTACTGTACCGTACTGTCCTAGTGCTGATACACTCCAGTCTGGATTTAAGTTTTTTTCTAACTAGGATTTATTTGTGATTGGAAAATCAAACCCACAACCTTCAGTTTCCTCCAGTTGTTGAGTTTCTTCTTCTCATATTGATGAATTTCAGATGAAGGATCCATAATCCCTGTGGTCATCTCTGAGGAACATCTCACCCCAGAGAACCAACAGTGTGGAGGTTTCCAGATGAAGCCTGTGAAGAAGGAAGAACCTGAAGATAAAGATGAACTCAGTAAGACTATATTTAGAATATTTTTGTGATCTAGTGTTTAGATTGTAGACTCGTATATAATTACAGAGTAATGCACGGTGAATAAAAGTGGCTGAATAATTGGGTAATGAATGAGAATAAATAAAGTCGAGTATATAAGCAGATATATTCAATATTTATCTTGTGAAGATGGCGCCGCGAGTGGCAGCCTCGGCACAGTGCTCTCTAGTACTTTCCTTGTTTTTGTCTATTGTTTGTGTTTTTTGTAACCCAAACCCGATCAGTTACACTTAAGACAGTTCACTTCAAATGGTTTTTCACCCATTTTTACTGATTCTGTGAGTTTTATTGGAGATCCTTGTTGGTGGAGCAGCGGCTCTGTTGGGAACACGGAGGAGACGCAGGAGAGGGACGAGCGCCGGCAGAGATGTGAAGCTCCGACAGCGGGGATTTCGCACCACGCTCCCATCGATTCATCTCGCGAACCTCCGCTCTCTGCCTAACAAAATGGACGAGATGCTTCTACTTAACGGGATAAACAAAAACTTTACACGCTCCGCAGCACTTTGCTTCACTGAAACCTGGCTGAGTGATTCCGTACCGGACAGCGCACTGCAACTGCCGGGCTTTCATATACATCGCGCGGATCGCGTAACGGAGCTCACCAGGAAATCGTCAAGTCAAGTCAAGTCAACTTTATTTATATAGCGCTTTTTACAATATACATTGTCTCAAAGCAACTTTACAAAATCCAGGACCAACAGATACAAAAACCCCTGTTGAGCAAGCCGAGGGCGACTGTGGCAAGGAAAAACTCCCTGAAAATTACAGGAAGAAACCTTGAGACGAACCAGACTCAACAGGGCCCGTCCTTCTTGGGTGGCCTGGAGGATACTTTAAATAAATACACGATTTACACAAATCATACAAACACAGAATTGAATGATCTAATCGTCAGGTCCGGACAACATCTCTCCCTCCTGTCTCAAAGCCTGCGCTGACCAACTGGCTCCAATTTTTACACGTATCTTCAACAGATCCCTGGAACTGTCTGTTGTTCCCTCCTGTTTCAAACGCTCCACCATCATCCCGATCCCCAAGAAACCCTCCATAACTGGACTGAATGACTACAGACTGGTAGCATTGACATCAGTAGTCATGAAGTCATTTGAACGATTGGTGCTAGCCCATCTGAAGGAAACCACTGGACACCTACTGGACCCACTGCAGTTTGCATATAGGGCTAACAGGTCAGTGGATGATGCAATCAACATGGGCCTTCACTACGTCCTGAAACACCTCGACTGCCCTGGGACTTATGTAAGGATCCTGTTTGTGGACTTCAGCTCGGCTTTCAACACTGTCAACCCTGGAATTCTCTCCTACAAACTCTCCCAGCTCACTGTGCCCCCTGCCATGTGTCAGTGGATTACCAGCTTCCTGACAGGCAGAACACAGCAGGTGAAGCTAGGAGAAGTCACTTCTCACACTCGGACAGTCAGTACTGGTACTCCTCAGGGAAGTGTTATCTCACCACTGCTCTTTTCACTCTACACCAATGACTGCATCTCCAGTGACCCATCTGTGAAACTCTTGAAGTTTGCAGATGATACTACAATCATTGGTCTGATTCGCGACGGAGACGAATCTGCTTACCGGCGAGAGGTCGACCAGCTGGTGCACTGGTGCAGTCAGAACAACCTGGAGCTTAACACGCTCAAGACTGTAGAGATGACAGTGGACTTCAGAAAACACTCACCAGCACGGCTCCCACTCACAATTTTAGGCAGTCCTGTTTCAACTGTGGAGTCCTTCAAGTTTTTGGGCACTATCATTTCCCAGGACCTGAAGTGGGAGTATAACATCAACTCCACCATCAAGAAAACGCAACAGAGAATGTTCTTTCTGCGGGAAATGCGAAAGCTGGGACTGCCACAGGAGCTGCTAAGACAGTTCTACACTGCGGCCATCGAATCAGTTCTGTGCACTTCCATCACAGTCTGGTTTGGTGCAGCCATCATTGGTGCTCCTCTCCCCTCTCTCCAGGACTTGTATACTTCAAGAACCAAGAAACGGGCAGAGAAAATTATCACTGACTCCTCACACCCTGGACATTACTTTATCCAACCCCTCCCCTCCGGCAGGCGCTATAGATCCATCCACATTAAAACCACCAGATTTAAAAGCAGTTTCTTCCCACAGGCGATCTCCCTACTAAATAAATAAATGACTGATAATACATAACACGTAAGCGTAAAAATATTCATCTGCTGCCAAATTGACTACACTGTAGTACTCATCCTACATGTTGTGCACTTTACTGTTTTGTAAATATTTCAGATGCTGCTAAATTACATATCTGTATATTGTGTGTATATAATCTTATAGTTTGGATAATTTTTGTGATTTTGTGTTTAATGTTTAATGTATACGTTGCTTGTAGAGATACCATCAGCCGGAAACAAATTCCTTGTGTGTATCCACATACCTGGCCAATAAATCTGATTCTGATTCTGATTCTGATATATACATGATTGTTTGTGCTGATGGTATATACAGGTGAGATGGTTCACTTGTGAGTAGTGCAGAGTGCAGTGATACTTTTAAAGTGGTGTGGAAGAGTTTAGCAGGGTTACAGTTACAGAGTGATGCGCTGGTGCTGAGCTGTCTGAGCTTCAAGATCAGCTTGGATGGAATCACCGTGTGAAATGCTGAACTGAAGTCGATAAGAAGCATTCTAACATAGGTGTTATGGCCGTCCAAGTGGGTCAGTTCAGTGTGAAGTGCTGTGGAGATAGCATCCTCTACTGACCTGTTGCGACGATAAGCAAACTGATGCTGGTCTAGTGTAGCAGGATTTCAAGTGAGGAAGAACTTGGAGATGATGGGCGTGAGAGCAACAGGTCTTTCAGAAGCAGTTGAATGTTTTGGTACTGGCACGATGGTGGCTGTCCTGAAGCTCGTTGGAATCACAGTCTGGGCCAGAGACAGATTGAAATGCTGCTTAGCACAAGCTTTAAGCACAAGCCCAGATGCTCCACCAGGGCCAGCTGCCTTCCTAGCATTCACCTTGTTTATCCTTGGTGGAGAGTGTGATTGGCTGCTCATCTGGAGGAAGATCTGTTTTCCGAGCGAGTGTAGAAGTTATTTAACTTATTGGGGAGCAAGTCTTCAGCATAGGGAGCTGCATTGTGTGGATCCCTGGAGATACCTTTCTTCAGACTGGATCTGGCTGTGCTGTAGGCTGCTCGGTCTCCAGACCTGAAGTACACGCGCCGCCATCTTACCCAAGGACGTAAACGTGTATTGGGGCTAGGGTTGGGCGGTATGACGATATTACCGTATACCGCGGTATTTAAAAATAGTGACGGTATTCAAAAATGGTGACGGTATTTTTTAAATGTGAAGCGCCAAATTTCTGCTTCAGGTTTACCTTGAAAACTGAGACTTTAGGACATGCGCGCATCCACAGTGAGGGAGGGGTGGGAGGGGTAGGCGGTTGGAGCTCGCTGATTGGCTGTGGGGTGCTCACTGGTGATAACACAGAGAGGCGAGTAAAGAGCCACACTGGCTAGCGTTAGCTGTGAGCTAACAAGCAGAAACTGAAAAACGGCTCGTCTTTTAATTTTTCAAAATCAAAATTTTTTATCAGTTCAACCGGAAATGAACACAAGTGCGTGCATGCGCGGACGTGTACTTATTTACTAAATATATCTTCGGTATAGAACTTAATTCTGGATTACAGGCAGAACTAATCGTACACGTTCATACACTTTTAAGAAATATCTGTAACTATAAACTAAGCAGTTAACTTTTGAAATATATTGAAGTGTGTAGCTGCTATTATTCTGTTTTGTGTGGGCAGAGAGAGATTACAATGCCAAAATGTTATGTGTTAATGTTTATGTTAAAGTGTAATTGATACACATGCATTTATACTTATGTGTATTTATTATAGATCAGATAAGATAAGCAATGTTTGACGTTCAGATTGTTAAATCTTTTTATAATAAAACATTGAAATATTGTAATTACACTCAAGTGTGTACACTGTAAAGTTACACACGTTACACAAGTTACCCCCCCCCCCGTATACCGCTGTATTTCCTGAAGACGGTATGACGGTATGAAAATCGGCAATATCGCCCAACCCTAATTGGGGCTGTATTGTTATTATTATTATTATTATTATTATTATTATTATTATTATTATTATTAAATCTGCTGAAACCCTGTTTGAACAAAGGTTTATAGATCGTCTTTTTTGACAGATAGTGTAGAAGTACGTGTCTGTTAGTTCTAACTTAAGTGCTTAATAAAGAAGTTGGTCGTTACTACCAACAATAACAAACTTATTTATTTTTTCTTCACAAAACAAAGAAATTTCAGGTGAAGGATCCATAATCCCTGTGGAACACGTCACCTCTGAGGAACACCTCACCCAAGCGGACCAACAGTGTGGAGGTTTCCAGATGAAACCTGTGAAGAAGGAAGAACCTGAAGATGAAGATGAACTCAGTAAGATTTTTCTTTGGGTTTTAATTTATAAAATCTCAGTTTGGGTGAACAATGTGTTTCCTTTCTAACATTTACTAACAATCTTTATTATTTATAATGTTATAAATGTAGTTTATTATTTATAATGTTATAAATGTAGTTTATTATTTATAATGTTTGTAACGGTAGTGTTGTTTATACCATCACTATTAATAAATCAGGGTCCCACTAGTCTGTCATATGCCGTACTACGATATAATCATTCTCAACCACAGAAAATATCAGCAAAGTGTGTATTGTAGACATGTACAAAAACGAACATTATTAACCACGTATAACCCAAATCTTTATTTATAAAGATGTACAATATAATTATACATACACTATACTCTTTTACAGAATGTCCATTTCTGTAACAGCATGACTTGGATCGATCTCACCAGTTAGTCCTTTTGTTGATAAGGTAGAGATACCAATATGAATGCAGATGGACTTGCTACACTGGAGATCCTGAAGTCCAATGAACTTTTCTTTCATACAGCTCCTTTGCAATCTTTTGCATAAGTCCAGCAATAATCCACCAGTTCTTATGAGCATGCGGTTAGGAACTCCAAAGCCATGAAAACTACAAATCCGTATTGAGCATAAAAACAGCGTTTCCTCAATCTGTATCTCCCAAACAACATTTAACAGCCGGTTTAGTTTTTCTCTCTCCTTCTGGTCCAGTGTCCTTCTTCTTTTATCCCTTTTTCCTCAACTCTCTATCTCATTATCAGTCCTGATTGGTCAGCGCCGGTTTAACATTTAAATTCATTATGGAACCGCAGGGAAATCGGTTACACACCCCCCTTTTCAGTTGAAAGGACTCCCGGTCCGAAGTATTTTTTAAGATTAACCACGTGTACTACATCTACATTATTGGGAGTATCAATAAACTGAACTTTATAATTTACCTTACCGAGGCATCTGAGAATTCTTGCTGGACCTTTCCACTTTGGTGCTAATTTTGCACAGAAACCAGTCTCAGCTTTGGACAACGGATGAGCCTTAACCCACACTTGTTCACCAACTTGAAAATGTTAAGATTTTCTTCTCTTATTATAGTAGTGGGCTTGTTTACATTGGGCTTTTTCCACATTGGAGCGTACCTGCTCAATGAGTCGCTGCTGTTTGGCAATGTTCTCGTATGCATCATGTTCTGGGGTAAGTGGTTTTTGAGCAAGCCTTTCCAATGGCCCCTTCAACTTCCTGCCTAGTGCAACTTCAGCTGGCGTAAATCCTGTACTCTCTTGCCATGCTGTGTTGATGGCATACCGGAACTCTGAGATCCACCTATCCCATTCTCTATGATGTTCCTGAACATATGATGCCATCATTGTCTTTAGTGTTCTGTTGACACGCTCTGTCATGTTGGTCTGTGGGTGGTATGCTGTAGTCAGTTTTTGGATGACACCCCATTGCTTGCATACTGAATTTAAAAGCTGTGATGTAAATTGTGCCCCTCGATCTGACACCAAATAGACAGGAGTACCCCATCTTGTAAAGATGTCTTTGATGAGTATTGCTGCAATGTGTGGTGCTTTTGCCACTCTCAATGGAAAAATTTCCACCCACTTACTACAGTAATCAACCACAACTAGCAAATACTCATTTTGTTTACGGCTTTTGGGAAAAGGACCCATAATGTCCACTCCAAGCATATATCCCGGCTCCAATACAGGTGTTGATTGGAGGTATCCCGATAGTTTAGTTATCCTTGGCTTGACCTTTTGGCATACTGCACATTCTTTGCAGTGTCTCCAAACGTCTTTCCTGATGTCTGGCCAATATGCTACATCCAGCAACCTACGAAGGGTCTTTATTCTTCCTAAATGGCCACTAAGAGGATTTTGATGTGCATATTGCAGAAACGTTTCTCTTAGGGATTTGGGGATGAACAGCTGAAAAGTATGACCTCGGTCCTGCTTGGAAACTGACCGAAACAAATAGCTATTTTTCAGAGTATAATGAATTCTATTTGGATCTGGGTTTGACTCTATATCTTTTATTAGCGCTTGTACCTCTGCATCCTCCTGTTGGGCCTGGCTTACTTCTGTCCACTCAATTGGTAACCTTTCACTTGGTATCACAGTTTTGCAGACTGCTATAATGTCTGGTTGAGCCTGGGCTACTTGATTATGTGACAAAGTGTCTGGAACAATGTTACATTGACCCTTTCGATAGACTACTTTGAAATCATAACCTTGAAGTCTTAGAACCCATCTGGTAGGTCTTGAAGAAGGATTTGGATGATTAAAAACCCACATAAGTGCAGCATGGTCCGTTATCACTTCAAAGTGGGTTCCTTCTAAATAAGACCTCCATTTCTCAGTAGCCCATACAACGGCCAAACATTCTTTTTCAGATACCGAATATGCCTTCTCTGCTTGGTTGAACAATCTGGAAGCATAAGCATTTACATGCTCTTCTCCCTCTTCCTCTTGTGTTAAGACTGCTCCAATTCCATACTCACTTGCATCTGTCTGCACTCTAAACTGTTTGTGGAAATCAGGTGGTTTGAGGATTGGTGCAGATAGAAGTGTGTTCTTTATGTCCTTAAAAGCTTTCTGGCACTCTTGAGTCCAATTCCACCTCACGTCTTTTCTTTTCAGAGCGTGTAATGGTGCAGCTCTTATAGAGAAATTGGGAATATAGCGATGGTACCATCCTGCTAAACCCAGGAATCGTTGGACTTCCTTTATATTCTTTGGGGTATGAAATTCCTTAACAGCTCTCACTTTGTCTGTATCATTCTGGATTCCCTCGCTAGAGATAACATGCCCCAGAAAAGTAAGTGCTTTCTGCATCAAGTTGCATTTCTTCAGGTTCAAAGTCAAGCCTGCTCACCCTAGACACTGAAACAGTTCTTCAATATCTTTTAGATGTTGCTCTTCACTCCGGGAATATATGACCACATCATCAATATAGATGAAACAGTTCTTTCCTTTCATACTTCGTAATACATTCTCCATTAATCGTTGAAATGTGGCTGCCGAATTTTTTAGGCCAAAAGGAAGACGCAGAAATTCGAATTTTCCTCTGTGGGACACAAAAGCTGTTTTCTGTACACTCTGAGGATCCATTCCAACTTGCCAATACCCACTTCTCAAATCAAAGGTACTGAACAAGGAAGCTCCATGTAATGACTCTAAAATGTCTTGTATTTGAGGCATTGGAAAAGCATCTAAATGCGTTTTGTTATTTAGAGCTCGGTAGTCAATGCAGAAACGCATACCACCATCTTTCTTCGGTACTAACACCACTGGAGCCGCCCATGGAGAGTTAGATGGTCATATAATCTGTTTCTCCAGCATCTCATCAATAGTTATAAATGTTATAAATGTATTTTACTATTTTCTGCTTCAGAACTGAACAAGGATTTCTCCTGCTCCTCGTGTCCACGTTCCTCTACAACCCAAAATCACCTCCACAATCACATCAAGAGCTGCAACCATGATAAATATGATGATGCGCTGGTGAAGATTAAGACTGAACATGAGGATCTGACGCCCACCAGAAGCTCCAGTAATCAGCAAACGTCCTCTGGTACTGTCAGCATTAACACCTCTCTCAGTCCCACACAGGAAGAAGGAAACGTCTGCTCACAGTGTGGGAAGAGCTTCAGTACCCGGAGTTATCTCAAAAGACACCAGCGCATTCACACTGGAGAGAAACCGTATCAGTGCTCACAGTGTGGGAAGAGCTTTAGTACCCAGAGTTATCTCAAAAAACACCAGCTCATTCACACTGGAAAGAAACCATGTCAGTGCTTACAGTGTGGGAAGAGTTTTAGGTACCAGAGTGATCTCAAAGAACACCAGCGCATTCACACTGGAGAGAAACCGTATCAGTGCTCACAGTGTGGGAAGAGTTTTAATCGTCAAAGTCATCTCAAAATACACCAGCGCATTCACACTGGAGAGAAACCGTATCAGTGCTCACAGTGTGGGAGGAGTTTTAATCAACAGAGAACTCTGACAAGACATCAGCGCATTCACACTGGAGAGAAACCGTATCTGTGCTCACAGTGTGGAAAGAGTTTTAAGCGTCAAAGTTATCTCAAAGACCACCAGCGCATTCACACTGGAGAGAAACCGTATCAGTGCTCACAGTGTGGGAAGAATTTTACGCAACAGAGTAATCTCAAAGAACACCAGCGCATTCACACTGGAGAGAAATCGCATCAGTGCTCACAGTGTGGGAAGAGTTTTCATCAACAGGGTAATCTCAAAATACACCAGCGCATTCACACTGGAAATAAACCGTATCAGTGCTCACAGTGTGGGAAGAGTTTTAATCAACAGAGAACTCTGAAAATACACCAGCGCATTCACACTGGAGAGGAACCGTATCAGTGCTCACAGTGTGGGAAAGCTTTTAGGTACCAGAGTGAACTCAAAAAACACCAGTGTATTCACACGGGAGAGTAACCGTGTCAGTGCTCACAGTGTGGAAAGAGTTTTAATACACAGAGTGATCTTAAAATACACCAGCGCATTCACACTGGAGAGAAACCATGTCAGTGCTCACAGTGTTGGAAAACTTTTAATCAGCAGAGTGAACTAAAACACCAGAATAAAATATAAATCCTTCTTCGAGTGAGTGAGTGAGTAGATGAACAGATGTGGAGCACAAAGGTCATCACGCTCTGTATAATCCGGTGGAGAGGTTAGATCAGTGTTTCTCAACCTTTTTCAGTCATGGCACCCCATTTAAAGTATTCAAAATCTCGAGTCACCCCAGTCTAAAATGTATTAAAAAGCTGAATAGCGACTTTACTTTGACCGGTGGTAAAGTTCAGAAGCAGACAATTCAAGTCATGTCCAAACTTGCAAAAACCCGAAAGGTGAACTGAACAACTGAGATGACTTGTTTATCAGCTGTGTGAGCTCTAAAACTCCAACTTCCAAAACTTTCAAACTATTTCTATTTCTGAAAATCTCTCCTTTGAAAATTTCCTACTTTGAATGACTGTGTTGCCTCTTTTCAACTCGTATAGAGAGGTGTGGTGAGCAGAAGATGAACTATCCTTAAGATCACGTAAGGAAATAGATGCCGCCCACCATGCAGGTCACCCACTTGTGGTCAGTAGGTGATTCTAAAAGCTTAGTTTTGCCTCACAAAAGAAACTGATCTGATTGTAGAAGTGAACTCTTAATATCACTAACATAATAAAAGAACTAAATCTAAATACTGATATATAGATTAAACAGCTCTAATACACAGAAATCAATACAGATGTGATTTAAGCATGCAGTACTGATGTTCTTCAGCTGTGTGTACAGTATACTGGTATAACATCATTCCTAACACTAGATCTCCACTCACACACTGTATTAATATAGATACGATAGATAAATGGTATAGTTATGGTACAGGAGGTTTTTGGTCTGTCGGTCCTGGATTCTGTAAAGTTACTTTGAGACAATGTTTATTGTAAATAGCTCTGCATTCATAAATTTGACTTGACTGCTTACTGGGACAGTCTGTCTGATGATTTTATTCATAATAAATTCATGAAATAGTCCATTAGCAGCGTTCTGCTACATCAGTGTCTCCAGACAGATCGATGCTTTATTTAACCGACTGTGGGGAAATGAAACACAAGACGTTTGGACTTTTCTGCCCCCCAGTAAACTGAACTTTAATACTTTGAAGTTGAAGCATTGAGTGCTAACTAAAATTATGTGTACAGCTACATCAGGTATATCAACATTTACCTCAGGTGTGTTGGATCATTGGCCAAAAAAGTGTACAGTGTGGTACAGTACAGTGTGGTACAGTACAGTATGATGCAGTACAGTGTGGTACAGTACAGTGTGGTACAGTACAGTATGATGCAGTACAGTGTGGTACAGTACAGTATGGTACAGTATGGTGAGGTACAGTACAGTGAGGTACAGTACAGTGTGGTACAGTACAGTGTGGTACAGTACAGTGTGGTCACCCACCACTATGGTACAGTACAGTGTGGTACAGTACAGTGTGGTACAGTACAGTGAGGTACAGTACAGTGAGGTACAGTACAGTGTGGTACAGTACAGTGTGGTACAGTACAGTGTGGTCACCCACCACTATGGTACAGTACAGTGTGGTACAGTACAGTGAGGTACAGTACAGTATGGTACAGTACAGTATGGTACAGTACAGTGTGGTACAGTACAGTATGGTACAGTACAGTATGGTGCAGTACAGTATGGTACAGTACAGTGTGGTACAGTACAGTGTGGTACAGTACAGTATGGTACAGTACAGTGTGGTGCAGTACAGTATGGTACAGTACAGTGTGGTACAGTACAGTGTGGTACAGTACAGTATGGTACAGTACAGTGTGGTTAGTATTGGAGTCACTAATCAGTAGAAATAATAAGAGAATGTGGATAGTGGGATTAGAACCTGTACTGTACCGTACTGTCCTGTGCTGATACACTCCAGTCTGGATTTAAGTTTTAATCTAACTAGGATTTATTTATGATTGGAAAATCAAACCCACAACCTTCAGTTTCCTCTAGTTGTTGAGTTCTTCTTCACATGTTGATGAATTTCAGGTGAAGGATCCATAAACCACATGAAGCCTGTGAAGAAGGAAGAAGCTGAAGATAAAGATGAACTCAGTAAGATATTTTTTATCTTGAACAAAATAAAAAATTTTAATACTACCACTACCACAATCTTCAATACTACCACAGCCACCACTACTAGTACTACTATTACTAGAACTAAATTCTAATGTAATTGTATAGCACTTTTTACAATAGACATTGTCTCATAGCAACTTTACAGAATCCAGGACCGACAGACCAAAAACCTGCTGTTGAGCAGCACAGGGCGACAGTGGCAGGAAAAACTCCCTTAAAATTACAGGAATAAACCAGAACTTGGCAGGGATCTCCATCCTCCCTGGGTGGCCACTCCACTCTGTTTTCACTCTGTACCACATTCCACTTGACCCCACATATTGAAACTTGTCTACTTTCATCACCTCAATTCCTTTTTCTACCCTTTGTGCCACCCTCCCTTTCATTCATGCAGATTCACTCCTGCTAACTTTTGTTCCACTTCTCTCCAGTGCTCACCTCCATCTCTCCAGGCTCAACTTAACCTGCTCACTTCTCCTGCTACAGATCACAGTGTCATCAGCAAACATCATATTCCTGTCTGATCTCGTCTGTCAGCCTCAAATTCCTCATATCCCAGTTCCTCTCTTGGCACTTTATCATGAGCTTCCTCTAGAAAAACCCACAGTGCAGCTTCTTCTGGCCTTCCCTAAACTTCTCCATCAACATTCTCAAAATGCAAACATCAAATCTGCTCACAAACTCTTACTTGTTTTCTCAGTCTAGCTTCCACCACTCTTTCCCAGATCTTCATACTGTGTTCCTCTTGTCTGGCCAGTTGCTTCAAGTCCTTTTCACTTTCCCTAGTGTCCAACTTCTCATGTAGCTCAGCATACGCCCTTTTCTTTATCTTCACCACATCTTCTTGTACTTCTGCCTCCTTGTCTGTCTGGAGATTCCAGTTCACCGACCTCTTCCTTCTTAAACTTTCCTGCACTATTCCACCTCCAAATCTCTTTTTCTTCCTCTTTTTGCACCTTCCACTTTGTGGTCATTGCCCAGTTGTCTTGCTCCCCTTCACCACCATCCAGTGCCTGTCTCACCTCTGATTTTATCACCAGTCTTTTTCCTTTACCTTCCCCTATCTGATCCTTGATTCACCCTCTCTCCTCCTGCTCACCTCCAGAACCATCCTGCAGACCAGCATCTGGTGCTGTCAAACCACAGTTCTTCCACCTTAGATTCCAGACCAATGTCACTGTTCAGGATGAATCACGTTACAGGACTTTAGCATCGGATCTCAGTTTAACATTTACTAACAATCTTTATTATTTATAATGTTATAAATGTATTGTGGCATCGTGCCTATAGCAGTTAGTGCCAGTAATTAGGGGGCGGAGCATTCATGTTTCCCAGAATGCTCCCTGGGTTCAGTCTAGTTACCGTGAAAGTGTTTCATGGCTGGGTCTGTGGGGTCCGCCTGCGTTTGCATGTGAAAGTAACACTACAAGTACTGTAGTACTGTTCAAAAGTACGTGTATCTTGGTGAGTGAGTTTAATAAACTGCTGAAATGAGTAATTTCCCTGCCTCTGGGTCCTTCACTTCGTCACAGTATTTTATTAATTATTTTTTATAAATGTATCTTATTATTTATACTTAAGTGTTCCAAGATGGCGCCGAGTATGGCTGCCGTGTTGCGAGCTCCCTCCAGTGTTTGTAGTTTTTTGTTAATTTTATGTATATATGTAACTTTTTTTACACTAAATGTTGCCTGCACCTTTATCTACGACAGACAGACACTTTTGGACATAAGATCTTCAATAACTCACCGCGCACCGGACTTCGAATTTCTCAACGAAGTTCCATTGTTTGTAAACACAGACCAGCCCCCATTCACCTGGGCAACGCGTCCGAGGAAACGCCGCAGACGCCGGAAAAGGGGCAGCAGAGCCGAAGTCCTGGTCAGGCTGAGATGGCGTGCTAACCGTCCTCCTCTCCCCAGCATACTGCTGGCAAACGTACAGTCCTTGGACAACAAACTCAGCGAACTCGGGGCACGGATCTCTTTCCAGCGAGAGACAAGGGACTGCTGTATTAACTGCCTCACAGAAACGTGGTTATCATCGGACACGCAGGACCAAGCCATTGAACCAGCGGGATTCTCTGTGCACCGCGCCGACAGAACAAAGGACCTCTCCGGGAAGAGTAAAGGAGGTGGTGTATGTTTTATGATCAACAATGCTTGGTGTGATCAGAGAAATGTTCACTTCATCAAATCTTTCTGCTCCCCGGACCTGGAATACCTCATCATCTCGTGCAGACCGCTGTGGCTACCGAGAGAGATTTCAGGAGTCATTGTTACGGCTGTGTACATCCCACCGCAG
Organism: Trichomycterus rosablanca; assembly: GCF_030014385.1. NCBI lineage: Eukaryota > Metazoa > Chordata > Actinopteri > Siluriformes > Trichomycteridae > Trichomycterus > Trichomycterus rosablanca. The sequence continues at coordinate 62,843,839 of NC_085989.1, forward strand.
GCTGATACGGACTTGGCACTTGGGAAACTGTACGAGGCGATTAACAAGCAGGAAACCGCGCGTCCTGAGGCCGCTTTTATTGTTGTTGGGGACTTTAACAAAGCAAACTTTTGCAAAGTTTCACCAAAGTTTTTCCAGCATATTACCTGCAAAACACGGAAAACACGCACGCTGGACCACTGTTACAGCCCCTTCCGCAATGCTTACAAAGCCCTCCCCCGCGCTCCTTTCGGCAAATCGGATCACTCTACCTATAGGCAGAAACTGAAACGGGAACCGCCTACTCTCAGGGAGGTACGTCACTGGTCGGACCAATCAGACTCTATGCGCCAGGACTGTTTTGATGACGTTGACTGGGAGATGTTCAGAGAAGCGTCCAATAACAACATTGATGAGTACACTGACACAGTCACTGGGTTCATCAGTAAGTGCATAGATGATGTTGTTTCCACTAAAACTATCCGTGTGTATCCGAACCAGAAACCATGGCTGAACTGTGAGGTCCGTGCAGCCCTGAACGAACGTACTGCTGCTTTTCAATCAGGAAATACAGAGGAGTATAAAAAAGCCAGCTATGCCCTCCGTAAAACCATTAAAGCAGCTAAACGCGAGTACAGAGCAAAAGTGGAATCGCAGTTCAACAGCACCAACGTGAGAAGCATGTGGCAGGGACTAAACACAGTAACGGACTATAAAGTAAAAACTCGCGGTGCAGTAAACATCAGTGCTGCACTTCCAGACGAGCTAAACACCTTTTACGCCCGTTTTGAGGCAAATCACACGGCGCCTCTGGTAGAACCCACCGCTACTGAACCGAACACACTCACTGTCTCTGTGGCTGATGTGCGCAGATCTTTTAAACGCATTAACACCCGCAAGGCAGCCGGACCGGACGGAATTTCTGGACGTGTCCTTAAAGTCTGTGCGAATCAGCTAGCAGGAGTGTTCACAGACATTTTCAATCTCTCTCTTTCTCTCTCAGTCATGCCAGCATGCTTCAAACTGGCCACCATTGTCCCCATCCCAAAGACTGCTACTGCTTCTGCCTCATGCTTAAATGACTGGCGCCCAGTTGCTCTGACCTCTGTCATAAGCAAGTGCTTCGAGAGGCTGGTCAGAGACTTAATCTGCTCATCACCGCCTGAAACCCTGGACCCTCTACAGTTCGCTTACAGACAGAACAGGTCCACTGATGATGCTATAGCCCTGACACTACACACTGCTCTATCTCACCTGGACAAGAAGGACACATATGTGAGAATGCTGTTCGTAGACTACAGCTCAGCTTTCAACACCATTGTACCTTCGAGACTGGACATTAAGCTCCACGACCTGGGTCTGAACAGTTCTCTGTGCAGCTGGATCCTGGACTTTCTGTCTGATCGACGCCAGGTGGTCAGGATGGGAAACATCACCTCCTCCTCACAGACCCTCAACACCGGAGCCCCCCAGGGCTGCGTTCTGAGTCCCCTGCTCTACTGCCTGTACACACATGACTGCACTGCTAGTCACAGCTCCAACGTCATCATCAAATTTGCAGATGACACGACGATCATAGGTCTGATCTCCAACAACGACGAGACAGCCTACAGAGAGGAGGTCAGCTTCCTGACACACTGGTGCCAGGAAAATAACCTCTATCTGAACGTCAACAAGACCAATGAGCTGATTGTGGACTTCAGAAAGCAGGAGACAGCGCACGCCCCCATCACCATCAACGGAGCCACGGTGGAGAAGGTCAGCAGCTTTAGGTTCCTCGGGGTCCACATCACTGAGGACCTCACATGGACAGAACACACCACACGGGTGGTGAAGAAGGCCCAACAACGCCTCTTTTTCCTCAGACGGCTCAAGAGGTTTGGCATGAGTACCCGTATCTTTAGGACTTTTTACACGTGCACTGTGGAAAGTGTATCGACAAGGCTGCATCACCGCCTGGTACGGGAGCTGCACTGCTCTGGAACGGAAAGCCCTGCAGAGGGTCGTACGGACAGCTCAGCGTATCACCAGGGTTCAACTGCCAAACCTCCAAGACCTCTACACCAGCCGCTGCCTGAGGAAGACCAGGAGGATTATAAAGTACTCCACCCACCCGAGCCACTGCCTGTTTTTACAGCTGCCGAGCGGCAGGAGGTACAGGAGCATCAGGACCAGAACCAGCCGGTTCCGAGACAGCTTCTTTCCCCGAGCCATCAGACTGCTGAACAGCAATGGTCAAGCACACCCCTCATAATCTATACAGTGACCCCCCCCCCCCATACCCCCCACCACCATACAACCCATTCTGCACTCTGCACTTTACCATGTGTATTCATATCTCGCACAATAACTGTACATCTCGGACTTATTATTCAATTGTATTTTATATATTTATACTCATTCACTTTTTATAATTGTGTACATCTGCACATAAAGAGTCCTGCATTATATCTGTATATACTGAAATGGTGCTAGTTTTATTCTGTAAGCTTTATTCTGTAAGTTAAGGTGTATATTTTTGTTTTATGTGTGAGGGACCAAGCACCTAAGCATTTCACTCACCTTTCACACCTGTGTTAATGTGATGTGACAATAAAGTGATTTGATTTGATCATAAATGTATTTTATTATTTATAATGTTATAAATGTATTTTATTATTTATAATGTTATAAATGTATTTTATTATTTATAATGTTATAAATGTATTTTATTATTTATAATGTTATAAATGTATTTTATTATTTTCTGCTTCAGAACTGAACAAGGATTTCTCCTGCTCCTCGTGTCCACGTTCCTCTACAACCCAATATCACCTCCACAATCACATCAAGAGCTGCAACCATGATAAATATGATGATGCGCTGGTGAAGATTAAGACTGAACATGAGGATCTGACGCCCACCAGAAGCTCCAGTAATCAGCAAACGTCCTCTGGTACTGTCAGCATTAACACCTCTCTCAGTCCCACACAGGAAGAAGGAAACGTCTGCTCACAGTGTGGGAAGAGCTTCAGGTTCCAGAGTGCTCTCAAGATACACCAGCGCATTCACACAGGAGAGAAACCGTATCAGTGCTCACAGTGTGGGAAGAGCTTCAGGTCCCGAAATGAACTCAAAATACACCAGCGCATTCACACTGGAGAGAAACCACATCAGTGCTCACAGTGTGGGAAGAGTTTTAATACACAGAGTAATCTCAAAATACACCAGCGCATTCACACTGGAGAGAAACCGTATCAGTGCTTACAGTGTGGGAAGAGTTTCACTGGACAGAGTGCTCTCAAAACCCACCAGCGCATTCACACTGGAGAGAAACCATACCATTGCTCACAGTGTGGGAGGAGTTTTAATGCACAAAGTCATCTCAGTTCCCACCAGCGCATTCACACTGGAGTGAAACTGTATCAGTGCTCAGAGTGTGGGAAGAGTTTTAATACACAGTATAATCTCAAAACCCACCAGCGCATTCACACTGGAGAGAAACCATATCAGTGCTCACAGTGTGGTAAGAGATTTAATACACAGAGTGATCTCAAAACCCACCAGCGCATTCACACTGGAGTGAAGCCGTATCAGTGCTTACAGTGTGGAAAGAGTTTTACTACACCGAGCCATCTCAAAAAACACCAGCGCATTCACATTTTACAGAAATGATGCTCACAGTGTGGGAACTGCTTTAGACACAAGTGTGACACATCAGATTATACCAAACAGGCTAAAATAAAAATATATAAATGCCTCGAGTGAGTGAGTAATGGGAAAATGGTTAGCAATGAATTCATTGTACTGTGTAATTAATAGCTAATAATCAATTACAGGGCACCACTGTCAGTTTTAAGAAAATTGGCTCTATGAACGCAAGCTCTGTGATGTGTTTCCGTTTAGCTTTAGTCGGGCAGTCTAGCTTCTGGTTAAAAGCCTCTTTATTATGTAAACATATCTTTTATATCTACACTCTTTGATTATTTTATCAGTTCTACAATTACAGACTGTAGTTCATCTGTTTCTCTCTATACTGTGTTAGCCTCCTTTCTGTTCTTGATAATCAGGACCCCCACAGAGCAGGTATTATTTAGGTGATGGATGATTCTCAGCACTGCAGTGACACTGACATGGTGGTGGTGTGTTAGTGTGTGTTGTGCTGGTGTGAGTGGATCAGTCACAGCAGCGCTGCTGGAGTTGTTAAATATCATGTCCACTTACTTACACTTACTGTCCACTCTATTAGACACTCCTACCTAGTTGGTCCACCTTCGCTCATCTATTGCTGCTGTTTGAGTTGGTCATCTTCTAGACCTTCATCAGTGGTCCCAGGACGCTGCCCACGGGGTGCTGTATTTATCACCTTATTTACTCATACCAGCACAACACACACTAACACACCACCACCATGTCAGTGTCACTGCAGTGCTGAGAATCATCCACCACCTGAAAAATACCTGCTCTGTGGGGGTCCTGACCATTGAAGAACAGCATGAAAGGGGGCTAACAATGCATGCAGAGAAACAGATGGACAACAGTCAGTAATTGTAGAACTACAAAGTGCTTCTATATGGTAAGTGGAGCTGATAACATGGACAGTGAGTGTAGAAACAAGCAGGTAGCATTCATTTCATGATGAATAGACCACTTGAATGGTGTTAAGGACTTGAAATGAAAGTCATTTTTTTCTCTTTTGTAATGCAAGGTTTTGAATTGAACAGCATATACAGTGTATTACAAAAGTGAGTACACCCCTCACATTTCTGCAAATATTTCATTATATCTTTTCATGGGACGACACTATAGACATGAAACTTGGATATAACTTAGAGTAGTCAGTGTACAGCTTGTATAGCAGTGTAGATTTACTGTCTTCTGAAAATAACTCAACACACAGCCATTAATGTCTAAATAGCTGCAACATAAGTGAGTACACCCCACAGTGAACATGTCCAAATTGTGCCCAAAGTGTCAATATTTTGTGTGACCACCATTATTATCACTGCCTTAACCCTCCTGGGCATGGAATTCACCAGAGCTGCACAGGTTGCTACTGGAATCCTCTTCCACTCCTCCATGATGACATCACGGAGCTGGTGGATGTTAGACACCTTGAACTCCTCCACCTTCCACTTGAGGATGCGCCACAGGTGCTCAATTGGGTTTAGTCCATCACCTTTACCTTCAGCTTCCTCAGCAAGGCAGTTGTCATCTTGGAGGTTGTGTTTGGGGTCGTTATCCTGTTGGAAAACTGCCATGAGGCCCAGTTTTCGAAGGGAGGGGATCATGCTCTGTTTCAGAATGTCACAGTACATGTTGGAATTCATGTTTCCCTCAATGAACTGCAGCTCCCCAGTGCCAGCAACACTCATGCAGCCAAAGACCATGATGCTACCACCACCATGCTTGACTGTAGGCAAGATACAGTTGTCTTGGTACTTCTCACCAGGGCGCCGCCACACATGCTGGACACCATCTGAGCCAAACGAGTTTATCTTGGTCTCGTCAGACCACAGGGCATTCCAGTAATCCATGTTCTTGGACTGCTTGTCTTCAGCAAACTGTTTGCTGGCTTTCTTGTGCGTCAGCTTCCTTCTGGGATGACGACCATGCAGACCGAGTTGATGCAGTGTGCGGTGTATGGTCTGAGCACTGACAGGCTGACCTCCCACGTCTTCAACCTCTGCAGCAATGCTGGCAGCACTCATGTGTCTATTTTTTAAAGCCAACCTCTGGATATGACGCCGAACACGTGGACTCGACTTCTTTGGTCGACCCTGGCGAAGCCTGTTCCGAGTGGAACCTGTCCTGGAAAACCGCTGTATGACCTTGGCCACCATGCTGTAGCTCAGTTTCAGGGTGTTAGCAATCTTCTTATAGCCCAGGCCATCTTTGTGGAGAGCAACAATTCTATTTCTCACATCCTCAGAGAGTTCTTTGCCATGAGGTGCCATGTTGAATATCCAGTGGCCAGTATGAGAGAATTGTACCCAAAACACCAAATTTAACAGCCCTGCTCCCCATTTACACCTGGGACCTTGACACATGACACCAGGGAGGGACAACGACACATTTGGGCACAATTTGGACATGTTCACTGTGGGGTGTACTCACTTATGTTGCAGCTATTTAGACATTAATGGCTGTGTGTTGAGTTATTTTCAGAAGACAGTAAATCTACACTGCTATACAAGCTGTACACTGACTACTCTAAGTTATATCCAAGTTTCATGTCTATAGTGTTGTCCCATGAAAAGATATAATGAAATATTTGCAGAAATGTGAGGGGTGTGCTCACTTTTGTGATACACTGTATATTTAATACCCCTTGCTGCCAGCCTGACACTGATAAATTCTGTAATGACTTTAAGTCTTGATAACCTGCCGTAAGAAACATAAGAATAAAAAAAATCTAAATTCCTCGCATTTACAACAAAAATGTTTTTTTGGAAAAAGACATGTTAATAGTGTAACATCAAATTAATCAATTGACATGAAAATTTAAATGTCTAACATATAACATTTGATAATAAATAAAAGATAACTCTAATAATCTATATTAGATTATAAACTCTATAATTAATATATTTGCAAACAAAACTTTTTACACCTAATGAAAAGATTGAGGGTAAATTGGTAATATATCCAGTCAGATATTTTTAGTTTGTTTTATGTTTTATTAGGATTATAACGTCATGTTTTACACTTTGATATAACATTGTGATCTGATGAATCTACCGTTTCTGTCATGAATGTAACCAAACACAGTCATGAACAATTTGTATCTCCTATTCACCTCACTCACACGCTTCTGTAAGTAGATTGGGGGTCTGTTCTTTCTTGTACCAGTGTCTGGTGGAAGTTGAGATTGTTCTAAGCTTCAAGCTTCTCAGCATGAAATGGACAGATAAAGAGAGAAAACTTTAAAGAATAATTCATGGAATAGTCCTTTAGCAGCGTTCTGCTACATCAGGGTCTTCATATAGATATAAAAATGAAATATATAAATATAAATGAAACACAGAACTTTTGGACTTTTCTGCCCCCCAGTAAACTTAACTTTAATCATTTTAAACTTTGCTAACATGCTAAAAGTTAAAAGTTGGATCGTTCCATGTAAAACACCTTAGTATGAAACTGTAAAAGTCTCAATATTTAGGGATGCATCAATCTAAACTCATAATGTGTAACATGACATTAATGTCAAAGATGTAAACTATTATTAAACAGTGTAAACCCAGACAATCATATTATTTTACTGTAGGATGTTTTTATTATTATTTTCTTGATTATGGGTCAGTCTCCAGTTTTAGTGCATAGACTTCACATAGTCTCTTTCAACCAGAAAGCTGGTTCTTGAAATGCTTCTGTTCAGACTGTTTGCACCAGTTTTTATTCGAACCAATGATGTGTCTTCAACGGAGGGCTCTGCATAATGCAAGAAAACAGTAGTAACAAGATGGTGGAGTGCATAGATTATGCACTCTGAGAGCATTTGTGCTGTTATTTAAGATAGGCAAGCCTGCTTGCACGGTCAGGGCCATCCTGTTGGCACAGATGTTACAAATATAACTTGTTTTCGCATACAGCAGTTTCTACAGTTTGGGCAAATTTCTACTCATGCAAAAAGCACACACTCAAGTTTGGTATAGAAGTTAGGGGTTCATGTCAGCTTGTCAGAAGCTCACCTGGGAGTAGACGTACTGGCCAGGATTTTTCCTGATTAGATGAGCTCCTGCCAAGACTGCACAGGCCTCCCAGTCTAGAGGTGGCAGGATGATGAAAAGCTGATCTGTGAGGTTGTTCTTTTTTTCTTCTTTTGCTCTGTGTTACATGTATTAGTATCAGTTATTAGTTATGGTCATTTATGTGTCATTTATGTATTTTGCTTGTTATTGTTTGTTAATAAAATATCTACATATTGAACCTTAATCCTCGGTCTCATTATTGATTCCTGAAAGCTTCTGTCCTGTTTTCAGATAAATAAAAACATGTTTAGCCTCACTAAACATGTCCCAGTCAGTGTGCTCAATACAGTCCTAAAGAACAGATGGTTACTGCTGGCCAGGTCTTTTCCTGGTTTAGTTCTGGTTTGTAGTGACCGGTGAGCGTCTCTACGCTGGAATCAGCATAACAGAGATGTGGTCTGAGTATCCACATGTCCACATGTTGGTACAATTTAGGGAGCACAGACTCGAGATTTGCATGATTGAAATCTTCATTATTTTTATCTTTATGCAGTAATGCAGCGCTGTGAAAAAGTATTTAGCTGATTTTTCAATTTTCTCTGTTTTTGCATTTGTCACACTTTTACGTATCAGACCACAAAACAAATTTTTATAATGAAGACCAAATAAACACAAAATGTTTTTAAACAATGTATTGTAATGTAAAGTAATATTAGCATTGATCGCTAACTAAAATTATGTATAGAGCTACATTGAGAATATCAACATTTACCTCAGGTATGTTGGTACATTGGTTACAAATGACTCTATATTGCTAATATAACAATAATTACTGTGAATAGTACATAATGAAATCATTACATCTAATGTGTCATAACGTGACACTGATAAGCGTATCAGTATATAAATGCAAACATATATTTATACATGGTCAAAAGATTGATTGATCTTAAACAGAAGCTAAAGTGACAGAGTACCGTGTATTTTATTATTAAATATAATCTGTTGTTTGAGTGCTCAATATATGAAGAGATATAAGAACTTTGTGATCTCACCATTAATTCTTATGCTGCACAAACATGACTTACCTTCATCTGCACTAATGCGCTGCTGCAGACAGAAGTTCTCTCTCTTTAATTCCATTATTTTAGTAGTTTTAAAAACTCCAGCAGCGCTGCTGTGTCTAATCCACTCATACCAGCACAACACACACTAACACACCACCACCATGTCAGTGTCACTGCAGTGTTGAGAGTCATCCACCACCTAAATAATAATAAAGCATGTAGAGAAACAGATGGACTAACAGTCAGTAATTGTAGAACTACAAAGTGCTTCTATATGGTAAGTTTTTCAGGATGAACTCAAGTTCATATGTGTGTGAAGGCAAGCGAGCGAATACTTTTGGAAATATACTGTATATACAGTGGGGCCAAAAAGTATTTAGACAGCCACTGATTGTGCAGGTTCTCCTACTTAGAAAGATGAGAGAGGTCTGTAATTTTCATCATAGCTACACTTCAACTATGAGAGACAAAATGAGAAAAAAAATCCAGGAAATCACATTGTAGGATTTTTAAAGAATTGATTTGTAAATTATGGTGGAAAATAAGTATTTGGTCAAACAACAGTATTTCCTACGGAAACGTTCGACTCATCTACACAAGCTAGTGGTCGGATACTTCAATATGTTAAAATAATAAATCTGTCTCCACCGAACACTGACTCTAATGTTCAATGTGTTTTACTGAATGTACGCTCTCTTAATAACAAAGCATCACTCATTGCTCATGTTATTGTGGAGCGCAATATTGATCTGCTTTGTTTAACTGAAACTTGGCAGCAACCCAATGATTATGTTGCATTGAACCAAACTTTACCTGCTGATTATTTATATGTATCGCAACCACGTTTATCGGGTCGGGGTGGGGGACTTGCTGTGGTGTACCGGACTAATCTTAAAGTTAGAACGATCCCACTTCCCCCTGTGACCACATTTGAATGTCTTGCACTGCTCATTTCTGCCTCTAGATCTGTTTTAATTCTGCTTATCTACCGGCCACCCAAATTATCACCTGTTTTTATTTCTGAATTTTCTGACATGCTCACCTCTTTTATACCTGTGTACTCTAATGTACTGCTGCTTGGTGATTTTAATATTCATGTTGATTCTGAAAACTGCTCATTTGCCAAAAGTTTCTTAGATCTCCTTAAATGTTTTGACATCGCTCAGAATGTAAATTTTCCCACTCATAACAAAGGTCATACTCTGGACATTGTCTGTACTGTTGGCATCGCTCCCACTAACCTGCATGGTATTGAACTGTTTATTTCTGATCATAAGGCTGTGTTTTTTAATTTTGCCATACCATGTCTTCAGCGTGGGCAGCGTAAATCACACCAGTTCTCATTTAGGGACACTAGAAATATCACTCCTTCTCTCCTCATGGACATGCTCAGTCCGACTGATCAAACTGATCTTGATAGTCACAACACGGACCAGCTTGTGGCTCACTATGACAGTACTATCTCTGCAATCTTTAGTGAATTGGCACCACTAAAGACTCGCAAAGTAACCTTTACACAACCCGCACCCTGGTACACACCAGAGCTGCGTAAACTAAAAGCTGCAGGTCGTCAGCTTGAGCGTCGCTGGAGGAGAACTGGCTTGACGGTGCATGCACTCGCTTATAAAGATCACGTTGGCTGTTATAAAGAGGAACTGAAAAAAGCAAAAACATTTTACTACTCTAACCTCATTCAACACTCAAATGGCAATCCCAGAGCTCTTTTTCGAACAGTCAATAAGTTGATACGCCCACTGAATTGCTTTCCATTAACACCTTCAGTTGAACTCTGCTCACAGTTTTTGGACTTTTTTAATCATAAAATTGATTCCATATATGCACAGTTTCCTATTATTCCACCTTCTGTGAATCCTCATTCTCTCTCTGTACAATTTACTGGTAGTCATCTTTCCACTTTTTCTACTGTTAATGAGGGTTATGTCAGTCAGCTCATTTTAAACTCAAGAGTCACTACATGTCAGTTAGACCCCATCCCAACACAATGGGTGAAATCTTGCCTTCCTGCTATCTGTCCCCTTATTACAAAGGCCATAAATGCATCACTCACTTCAGGATTGGTTTCAGCGTGTTTGAAGCTGGCAGCTGTTACTCCTGTGTTAAAAAAAACCTGGCTTAGACCCTGACAACTTTGCTAACTTTAGGCCAATCTCTAATCTTCCTTTTTTGGCCAAATTGTTAGAGCGAACTGTTGCTTCTCAGCTAAATGATCACCTGGAATCAAATGAACTGTTTGAAGTGTTCCAGCCTGGTTTCAGGAAGAACCATAGTACGGAAACAGCATTAGTTAAGGTGGTGAATGATTTGCTATTAGCTGCTGACCAGGGGATGCTGAATGTGTTGATTCTATTAGATCTTACTGCTGCTTTTGATACGGTTTGCCATACCTTGCTACTTACTAGGCTTGCAACATTGATTTGCATCAATGGCACTGCTTTTAATTGGTTCCAATCTTACCTTACAGATAGGCAGCAGTTTGTTTCGGTTAGGAGATTTCGGTCTGATCCGTGTGTGTTGTCCCATGGTGTCCCTCAGGGTTCAGTGCTTGGCCCCTTGCTCTTTTTATTGTATATGCTCCCTCTGGGTAACATAATTAGAAGGCATGGGCTCCAGTTTCACTGTTTTGCAGATGATGTTCAAATCTACATCTACACCAAACCATCTCATACTCTTCCTCCCACTGTACTAATCGAATGTCTGACTGATGTACGGGCCTGGATGAGTGAAAACTTCCTGAGCCTAAAAAGCACTAAATCTGAGGCCATACTGATTTCCTCACCTGCGACTGTCAGGAAGCTCAGTAACATTCATTTTTCTATACCGGGTTTTGTTACTTCTTCCTCTGCTCAGGTTCGAAATCTGGGTGTCATTCTGGACACAACACTGTCATTTGAGCCTCACATCAAAAATATATGCAAAACCGCCTTTTACCATCTTAAGAACATTTCAAGAATTCGCCCTTTTCTTTCTTTTACTGCTGCTGAGACTATTATTCATGCATTTGTGACATCCCGTATCGATTATTGTAATGCAATGTTATATGGTCTCCCTAACCGGCTTTTAAAAAGATTACAGTATGTCCAAAACTCTGCAGCCAGGGTGCTGATCCGTAAAAGATCTGGGGAACATATTACACCTGTGCTGAGGGATCTTCACTGGCTTCCAGTACAGTTTAGAGTGCATTATAAAATACTGGTGCTTGTCTATAAGTCTCTCCATGGCCTCGCCCCCACATACCTGTCTCACTTACTTCAGAGCTATGTTCCGTCACGCACTTTACGCTCCTCAAATTCGCATCTCCTAGCAGTTCCATCTGCAAAATTACGTTCTGTAGGTGACAGAGCTTTTAGTGTTGCTGGCCCTAAACTCTGGAATGAACTCCCACTACAGATACGTACCTGTCATTCATTGTCATTATTCAAAGTTAGTCTCAAAACACATCTCTATCAGTTAACTTATGAGTGAGCAATCGCTTAATCATTTATTTAGTGTTTTATTTTCATCTTACATTTTCATTGTTTTGTTTTAATTTTGTCTTATCTTGTATTTTATTCTACTTTTATACCATTACAATCCTAATCATGACATTATTATCTATTTTATTTACATGCACATTACTGTTTTATGTTGATGCTCTCTGTAATTGTTATTGTTTTTATTGTACAGTGGCCTTGGGTCTCGTGAAAGGCGCTTTATAAATAAAATGTATTATTATTATTATTATTAATAACAAAAGTTCAACTCAGTACTTTGTAACATAACCTTTGTTGGCAATGACAGAGGTGAAACGTTTCCTGTAAGTCTTCACCAGGTTTGCACACACTGTAGCTGGTATTTTGGCCCATTCCTCCATGCAGATCTCCTCTAGAGCAGTGATGTTTTGGGGCTGTCGCTGGGCAACACGGACTCCACAAATTTTCTATGGGGTTGAGGTCTGGAGACTGGCTAGGCCACTCCAGGACCTTGAAATGCTTTTTACGGAGCCACTCCTTCGTTGCCCGAGCGGTGTGTTTGGGATCATTGTCATGCTGGAAGACCCAGCCACGTTCCATCTTCAATGCTCTCACTGATGGAAGGAGGTTTTGGCTTAAAATCTCACGATACATGGCCCCGTTCATTCTTCCCTTAACACGGATCAGTCGTCCTGTCCCCTTTGCAGAAAAACAGCCCCAAAGCATGATGTTTCCACCCCCATGCTTCACAGTAGGTATGGTGTTCTTGGGATGCAACTCAGCATTCTTCTTCCTCCAAACATGACGAGTTGAGTTTTTACCAAAAAGTTCCATTTTGGTTTCATCTGACCACATGATATTCTCCCAATCCTCTTCTGGATCATCCATATGCTCTCTGGCAAACTTCAGACGGGCCTGGACATGTACTGGCTTAAGCAGGGGGACATGCCTGGCACTGCAGGATTTGAGTCCCTCTCGGCGTAGTGTGTTACTGATGGTAGCCTTTGTTACTTTGGTCCCAGCTCTCTGCAGGTCATTCATCAGGTCCCTCCGTGTAGTTCTGGGATTTTTGCTCACCGTTCTCATGATCATTTTGACCCCACGGGATGAGATCTTGACCCCAAGGGAGATTATCAATGGTCTTGTATGTCTTCCATTTTCTTACAATTGCTCCCACAGTTGATTTATTCACACCAACCTGCTTGCCTATTGTAGATTCACTCTTCCCAGCCTGGTGCAGGTCTACAATTTTCTTCCTGGTGTCCTTCGACAGCTCTTTGGTCTTGGCCATGGTTGAGTTTGGAGTCTGACTGTTTGAGGCTGTGGACAGGTGTCTTTTATACAGATAAAGAGGTCAAACAGGTGCCATTAATACAGGTAACGAGTGGAGGACAGAAGAGCTTCTTAAAGAAGAAGTTACAGGTCTGTGAGAGCCAGAAATCTTGCTTGTTTGTTATTGACAAAATACTTATTTTCCACCATCATTTACAAATAAATTCTTTAAAAATCCTACAATGTGATTTCCTGGATTTTTTTTCTCATTGTGTCTCTCATAGTTAAAGTGTAGCTATGATGAAAATTACAGACCTCTCTCATCTTTCTAAGTAGGAGAACCTGCACAATCAGTGGCTGACTAAATACTTTTTGGCCCCACTATATATTTACATGTAGAATATACAGTGTTTTCATGGGGCTCAATAAAGGAATCTGATCTACCCCACTGGACTCTGTAACACTGTAATACACAGGAAACAGTCAAACTCAGATTAACAGATTGTAAAAGGTATCAGAAAGAAAGAACAGAGTTAGAGAAGCATGTTGGAGAACTAAACATGACATTAGAGAAACTGCTTGGAAGAACGTCTAGGACTGACTGTAGTCCTCTCTAAAGCTAGCTGAGAGATACAGGGCTAATGGAGGTTTATTATTGCTAAGCTGCTGTTCAACTCCAGTCCAGTTGGTGGCGCTGGTGCGTCTTAAGTTGTTCTGCCAACCGCCATTAAACATCACCAGAAGAACAAGAAGCTGCTGTGTTTGTACTGTAGAGACTCATCTGTAAGTAAAATATGTATTTAATTATAACCCTTATATTTAATTATAACCACATTCTAATTAATAGGCAAGGCAAGTTTATTTGTATAGCACCTTTCATACACAGTGGCAATTCAAAGTGCTTTACATAAGGAAAAAAAAAATTAATTAAAAGCATTAAAACATTCCTGAGATCTAGAACCTCAGAAAGACTTCTTGCAAACATTTAGTTACAATTAAGAACATGAAATTCAAACAAGAGAGATAAAAATTAAGAACATGAAAAATTAAAAGAAAATATTGTAAAATATACCCTACAATTTGGGAAATACGAAATTAAAACAAGAGAGATAAGCAATTAAAACATGAAAACTAAAAGAAAATATAGTAGAATATACACTACAATTTAGAATGTACACTACTCTATAAAAAGAATTATTAAGAAGAGCATGAAAAACTAAAAGAAATATGGTAAAATGAGGGTAATAGCAAAAATTTCGAGCTCAATCATAGGCACAAGAAAAAAGAAAAGTTTTTAACCTGGATTTAAACATTTCTACATTTGCGGAACATCTAATATCTCCTGGCAGTCTGTTCCAGTTCTATGCAGCCCAACAGCTAAATGCTGCTTCACCATGTTTAGTTTGGACTCTGAGCTCAACTAGCTGACCTGAGTCCATGGATCTAAGAGATCTACTAGGTTTATATTCTCTAAACATTTCTGAGATGTATTCTGGGCCGAACCCATTCAGTGATTTATAGACCAGTAGCAGCACTTTAAATTCTATTCTGTAACTAACCGGAAGCCAGTGTAGAGATTTTAGAACTGGAGTGATGTGCTTAGTTTTCTTCGTCTTAGTTAAAACTCTAGCAGCAGCGTTCTGAATGAGCTGTAACTGTTTAATGGTCTTTTTGGGAAGTCCAGTTAAGAGACCATTACAATAGTCCACCCTACTGGAGATAAAAGCATGGATCAGCTTCTCTAGGTCTTGTTGGCACACTAGACCCTTGATTTTGGCTATATTTCTGAGATGGTAGAAGGCTGTTTTGGTGATGGTTTTAATATGGCTGGTGAATGTGAGATCTGAGTCTATTAGAACGCCAAGACTTCGGACTTGGTCTTTGGTTTTTAGAGACCGGGAACTGAGGTGCTCACTGACACTGGTCCTCTTTTCTTTGCTGCCAAACACCACAATCTCTGTTTTGTCCTTATTTAACTGCAAAAAATTCTGGCTCATCCAGTTATTGATGTCCTCCAGACACTGACACAGTGAATCTATTGGGCTGTAATCATCTGGTGAGAGAGCCAGATATATCTGTGTGTCATCTGCATAACTATGGTAATCAATGTTGTTAGCCTGTAGCATTTGGCCTAATGGCAGCATATAAAGATTGAACAGAAGAGGTCCGAGACTGATCCCTGGGGGATTCCACATGTCATAGCCACCCTGTCAGATTCATAGCTGCCAATAGTGACGAAGTAACTCCGGTCTTCTAAATAAGACCTGAACCAATTAAGGACTGTTCCGGAAAGTCCAACCCAGTTTTCCAACCTATACAGCAGTATTCTATGATCTACAGTGTCAAAGGCAGCACTAAGATCCAGTAAAACCAGAACTTATATCATATAAGTAACAAGTAAATTACAAGTAAGTCATGTCATTTATAAATTGTGAATTGTGATTGCACTTCTTGTATCTCCCCAAATTGTTTAATTGTACTTCTTTATTCATTGCACATCAGCCCCGATGCCCCGATCTTTCTCTTCCCGATGCGCCTTTCACATCTCCCAGTTTGTCTCTGCACATCTTCACCTTGTGCCCATGTTATCATTACAGTATAAACACAGTGTTACTGTGTTAAAGCAGCGTTAATTACCACAGAGACTCATATTTACGTGGCACAAACAGCCCAATAAAAATAGTTTGATTAAAAATGTTAACGCTTAACCTAATATATATATTTATACAGTGTATCACAAAAGTGAGTACACCCCTCACATTTCTGCAGATATTTAAGTATATCTTTTCATGGGACAACACTGACAAAATGACACTTTGACACAATGAAAAGTAGTCTATGTGCAGCTTATATAACAGTGTAAATGTATTCTTCTTTCAAAATAACTCAATATACAGCCATTAATGTCTAAACCACCGGCAACAAAAGTGAGTACACCCCTTAGTGAAAGTTCCTGAAGTGTCAATATTTTGTGTGGCCACCATTATTTCCCAGAACTGCCTTAACTCTCCTGGGCATGGAGTTTACCAGAGCTTCACAGGTTGCCACTGGAATGCTTTTCCACTCCTCCATGACGACATCACGGAGCTGGCGGATATTCGAGACTTTGCGCTCCTCCACCTTCCGCTTGAGGATGCCCCAAAGATGTTCTATTGGGTTTAGGTCTGGAGACATGCTTGGCCAGTCCATCACCTTTACCCTCAGCCTCTTCAATAAAGCAGTGGTCGTCTTATAGGTGTGTTTGGGGTCATTATCATGCTGGAACACTGCCCTGCGACCCAGTTTCCGGAGGGTGAGAGAGCCAGATATATCTGTGTGTCATCTGCATAACTATGGTAATCAATGTTGTTAGCCTGTAGCATTTGGCCTAATGGCAGCATATAAAGATTGAACAGAAGAGGTCCGAGAACTGATCCCTGGGGGATTCTTCATGTCATAGCCACCCTGTCAGAATTACAGCTGCCAATAGTGACGAAGTAACTCCGGTCTTCTTTGCAAAAATTTTTTCTTTCCCAAAAAATTATTTCCCAAATTCTTTGCAAATCAGTTTTTACAGAGTTAAAAATAGTTTAAAAAAATTCAGATGGCAGTATGTCGAGACAACATGTCGATGATTTAAGATGCTGTTTTTTCCAGAGTTTTTTTGGTCTATTGTATTAAATTGTGACATAATAGTCATGTTATTTTTAGGTGTCTGTAGGGGCAGCATGGTTTCATCATTTGACTGAGTGGTGTTGATGGTCAGTCTAATAGTTTTGATTTTTTCACAGAAGAAATGAGCAAACTCATTACATTTCTCTGTGGACAGAAGTTCTGGTGTGATCCGTTTTGGAGGATTTGTAAGCTTGTCGACCTGGATAAGAGACTGATATCAGAACAGGCAGGCTTCCGGCAGGACAGATCTTGCACAGATCACATCATCATGCTGCTCATCATCATCGAACAGTCCATCGATGGCAGTCCCCGCTCTACATGACCTTCGTGGATTTTGAGAAAGCCTTTGACAGTGTGGACAAGGAGACCATCTGGAAGCTGATGCAGCACTACAAGATTCCACCCAAGTTCATCAGCATCGTCCAGCCTCTTCACAGTGAAGACCGGAGTGAGGCATGACTGCAATCTCTCGCCCTACAGTCTTCCTGATAGTCACTGACTGGATCATAAGAAGAACAACCAATGGCACCAGTACGGACGACCTTTATCAAGCAACTTGAAGACCTAGACTTTGCAGATCACATCACTCTTCTGTCCCACAAACAACAACATGCACAGGCCACACTCACATGGCTCTCTGAAGAAACAAAAAAAGATTGGCCTGAAGATAAGCACCAGGAAGATGGAGGTGATTAAGATCAACAACAAGCAGAACCTCCCACTCCAGCTGCAGGGAGAGAGCCTCCTGGACATTGACCACTTCACAAACCTTGGGAGCTTAGTCAACAAGGACCTGTGCAGAAAGATCTACATCCTCAACACCAATATGAAGGCAGTCCGCCTGTATGGGTCCGAGATGTGACGACACCATCACCCACAAGCTTCAGACCTTCAGTAACAGATGCCTGCACCACATCCTCAACATCAAGTGGCCTGAGAAGATCTCCAACAACCAACCTGTGGGCAAGAACCAGCCAGAACTCCATCAGCCAGGACATGAAGAAACAGAAGTGGAGTTGGATTGGCCATACCCTACGCAAACCGGCCGGTAACGTCACAAGACAAGCCCTGGACTGGAACCCACATGGAAACGCAGAGTGGGAAGGCCAAAACAGACATGGAGGAGATCATTTAAGGGCGAGGCAAGAGACCTGTCATGGACCCAGCTGAGGAGGGACGCACAGGGTGTGGAGGGGTGTGGTTGCGGCTCTTTCCTCCACAAGGAGCCTCCAGGCTTAATATTAAGGGGTGTGTTAGAAAACCTAGGGAGCTGCCTTGCTGTCTTACTGTCTACATAGGCAGCTGCCTTAGTAGAGAAGATTCTAATAAGTCAATGACTTATAAGGCAGGTTATTCGAACTCACTACTTAGATAGCGATTCCATCGGGTTTAGCATTTCGCGTTTAGCATCTTGCCATTAAAACCAATGAATTGAGGTTGCACAGCATGCTAACGTCAACATAACATCTTCCTTCATGTACCGATAACGGTTAAATTTCCTGACAAGCCCAAACTTGCAAATAAAAACACTCGGTACAAGTTTATACAAGTTAAAAATCAGTAATATTTTATTTACGTTTGAAAATAACTCCATTAGTTTCTCCACCTCGTCAGAGAGCACCCGACCCACAATGAATTCTGGGATTGCCTTGATCACTAAGGCAGCATCGGATGCTCACTCGTTCTTGAGCCAAAATAACATTGAAATATGAAGATGCCTCAGAAGTGAGGATTTTAAGGCATCTAGGATTTCGAACAGCCTCATTCTCAGGAGCGCAGCACAGGATGACGTAAAATGCGTCTATGTAGAGAGAGAGCTAGCTTCTCGAACACACCCAATGAATCAGTAGAAATAATAAGAGAATGTGGATAGTGGGATTAGAACCTGTACTGTACCGTACTGTCCTGTGCTGATACACTCCAGTCTGGGTTTAAGTTTTAATCTAAATAGAATTTATTTATGATTAAAAAATCAAACCCACAACCTTCCGTTTCCTCCAGTTGTTGAGTTTCTTCTTCACATGTTGATGGAATTTCAGATGAAGGATCCATAATCCCTGTGGTCATCTCTGAGGAACATCTCACCCCAGAGGACCAACAGGATGGAGGTTTCCAGATGAAGCCTGTGAAGAAGGAAGAACCTGAAGATGAACTCAGTAAGATTTTTCTTTGGGTTTTAATTCAGTTTGGGTGAACAATGTGTTTCCTTTCTAACATTTACTAACAATCTTTATTATTTATACTGTTATAAATGTAGTTTATTATTTATAATGTTATAAATGTATTTTATTATTTATAATGTTATAAATGTATTTTATTATTTATAATGTTATAAATGTATTTTATTATTTATAATGTATAAATGTATTTTATTATTTATAATGTTATAAATATATTTTATTATTTATAATGTTATAAATGTATTTTATTATTTATAATGTTATAAATGTATTTTATTATTTATAATGTTATAAATATATTTTATTATTTATAATGTTATAAATGTATTTTATTATTTATAATGTTATAAATGTAGTTTATTATTTATAATGTTATAAATGTATTTTATTATTTATAATGTTATAAATGTATTTTATTATTTATAATGTTATAAATGTATTTTATTATTTATAAGGTTATAAATGTATTTTATTATTTATAATGTTATAAATGTATTTTATTATTTATAAGGTTATAAATGTATTTTATTATTTATAAGGTTATAAATGTATTTATTATTTATAATGTTATAAATGTAGTTTATTATTTATAATGTTATAAATGTAGTTTATTATTTATAATGTTATAAATGTATTTTATTATTTATAATGTTATAAATGTATTTTATTATTTACAATGTTATAAATGTATTTTATTATTTATAATGTTATAAATGTATTTATTATTTATAATGTTATAAATGTATCTTATTATTTATAATGTTATAAATGTAGTTTATTATTTATAATGTTATAAATGTAGTTTATTATTTATAATGTTATAAATGTATTTTATTATTTATAATGTTATAAATGTATTTTATTATTTATAAGGTTATAAATGTATTTTATTATTTATAATGTTATAAATGTATTTTATTATTTATAAGGTTATAAATGTATTTTATTATTTATAAGGTTATAAATGTATTTATTATTTATAATGTTATAAATGTAGTTTATTATTTATAATGTTATAAATGTAGTTTATTATTTATAATGTTATAAATGTATTTTATTATTTATAATGTTATAAATGTATTTTATTATTTACAATGTTATAAATGTATTTTATTATTTATAATGTTATAAATGTATTTTATTATTTATAATGTTATAAATGTATATTATTGTTTATAATGTTATAAATGTGTCTTATTATTTATAATGTTCTAAATGTATTTTATTATTTATAATGTTATAAATGTATTTTATTATTTATAATGTTATAAATGTATATTATTGTTTATAATGTTATAAATGTAGTTTATTATTTATAATGTTATAAATGTAGTTTATTATTTATAATGTTATAAATGTATTTTATTATTTATAATGTTATAAATGTATTTTATTATTTATAATGTTATAAATGTAGTTTATTATTTATAATGTTCTAAATGTATTTTATTATTTATAAGGTTATAAATGTATTTTATTATTTATAATGTTATAAATGTATTTTATTATTTATAATGTTATAAATGTATTTTATTATTTATAATGTTATAAATGTAGTTTATTATTTATAATGTTATAAATGTAGTTTATTATTTATAATGTTATAAACTTATTTTATTATTTATAATGTTATAAATGTATTTTATTATTTATAATGTTATAAATGTATTTTATTATTTATAAGGTTATAAATGTATTTTATTATTTATAAGGTTATAAATGTATTTTATTATTTATAAGGTTATAAATGTATTTATTATTTATAATGTTATAAATGTATTTTATTATTTATAAGGTTATAAATGTATTTATTATTTATAATGTTATAAATGTATTTTATTATTTATAATGTTATAAATGTATTTTATTATTTTTAATGTTATAAATGTATTTTATTATTTATAATGTTATAAATGTATTTTATTATTTATAAGGTTATAAATGTATTTTATTATTTATAAGGTTATAAATGTATTTATTATTTATAATGTTATAAATGTATTTTATTATTTATAATGTTATAAATGTATTTTATTATTTATAATGTTATAAATGTAGTTTATTATTTATAATGTTATAAATGTAGTTTATTATTTATAATGTTATAAATGTAGTTTATTATTTATAAGGTTATAAATGTATTTTATTATTTATAAGGTTATAAATGTATTTATTATTTATAATGTTATAAATGTATTTTATTATTTATAATGTTATAAATGTATTTTATTATTTATAAGGTTATAAATGTATTTATTATTTATAATGTTATAAATGTATTTTATTATTTATAAGGTTATAAATGTATTTTATTATTTATAAGGTTATAAATGTATTTATTATTTATAATGTTATAAATGTATTTTATTATTTATAATGTTATAAATGTATTTTATTATTTATAAGGTTATAAATGTATTTATTATTTATAATGTTATAAATGTATTTTATTATTTATAAGGTTATAAATGTATTTTATTATTTATAAGGTTATAAATGTATTTATTATTTATAATGTTATAAATGTATTTTATTATTTATAATGTTATAAATGTATTTTATTATTTATAATGTTATAAATGTAGTTTATTATTTATAATGTTATAAATGTATTTATTATTTATAATGTTATAAATGTATTTTATTATTTATAATGTTATAAATGTATTTTATTATTTATAATGTTATAAATGTATTTTATTATTTATAATGTTATAAATGTAGTTTATTATGTATAATGTTATAAATGTATTTTATTATTTATAATGTTCTAAATGTGTTTTATTATTTATAATGTTATAAATGTATTTTATTATTTATAAGGTTATAAATGTATTTTATTATTTATAATGTTATAAATGTATTTTATTATTTATAATGTTATAAATGTATTTTATTATTTATAATGTTATAAATGTAGTTTATTATTTATAATGTTATAAATGTAGTTTATTATTTATAATGTTATAAACTTATTTTATTATTTATAATGTTATAAATGTATTTTATTATTTATAATGTTATAAATGTATTTTATTATTTACAATGTTATAAATGTATTTTATTATTTATAATGTTATAAATATATTTTATTATTTATAATGTTCTAAATGTATTTTATTATTTATAATGTTATAAATGTATTTTATTATTTATAAGGTTATAAATGTATTTTATTATTTATAATGTTATAAATGTAGTTTATTATTTATAATGATATAAATGTATTTTATTATTTATAATGTTATAAATGTATTTTATTATTTATAATGTTATAAATGTATTTTATTATTTATAAGGTTATAAATGTATTTTATTATTTATAATGTTATAAATGTATTTTATTATTTATAAGGTTATAAATGTATTTTATTATTTATAAGGTTATAAATGTATTTATTATTTATAATGTTATAAATGTAGTTTATTATTTATAATGTTATAAATGTAGTTTATTATTTATAATGTTATAAATGTATTTTATTATTTATAATGTTATAAATGTATTTTATTATTTACAATGTTATAAATGTATTTTATTATTTATAATGTTATAAATGTATTTATTATTTATAATGTTATAAATGTATCTTATTATTTATAATGTTATAAATGTAGTTTATTATTTATAATGTTATAAATGTAGTTTATTATTTATAATGTTATAAATGTATTTTATTATTTATAATGTTATAAATGTATTTTATTATTTATAAGGTTATAAATGTATTTTATTATTTATAATGTTATAAATGTATTTTATTATTTATAAGGTTATAAATGTATTTTATTATTTATAAGGTTATAAATGTATTTATTATTTATAATGTTATAAATGTAGTTTATTATTTATAATGTTATAAATGTAGTTTATTATTTATAATGTTATAAATGTATTTTATTATTTATAATGTTATAAATGTATTTTATTATTTACAATGTTATAAATGTATTTTATTATTTATAATGTTATAAATGTATTTTATTATTTATAATGTTATAAATGTATATTATTGTTTATAATGTTATAAATGTGTCTTATTATTTATAATGTTCTAAATGTATTTTATTATTTATAATGTTATAAATGTATTTTATTATTTATAATGTTATAAATGTATATTATTATTTATAATGTTATAAATGTATTTTATTATTTATAATGTTATAAATGTATATTATTGTTTATAATGTTATAAATGTGTCTTATTATTTATAATGTTATAAATGTATTTTATTATTTGTAATGTTCTAAATGTATTTTATTATTTATAAGGTTATAAATGTATTTTATTATTTATAATGTTATAAATGTATTTTATTATTTATAATGTTATAAATGTATTTTATTATTTATAATGTTATAAATGTAGTTTATTATTTATAATGTTATAAATGTAGTTTATTATTTATAATGTTATAAACTTATTTTATTATTTATAATGTTATAAATGTATTTTATTATTTATAATGTTATAAATGTATTTTATTATTTATAATGTTATAAATGTATTTTATTATTTATAAGGTTATAAATGTATTTTATTATTTATAAGGTTATAAATGTATTTTATTATTTATAAGGTTATAAATGTATTTATTATTTATAATGTTATAAATGTATTTTATTATTTATAAGGTTATAAATGTATTTATTATTTATAATGTTATAAATGTATTTTATTATTTATAATGTTATAAATGTATTTTATTATTTTTAATGTTATAAATGTATTTTATTATTTATAATGTTATAAATGTATTTTATTATTTATAAGGTTATAAATGTATTTTATTATTTATAAGGTTATAAATGTATTTATTATTTATAATGTTATAAATGTATTTTATTATTTATAATGTTATAAATGTATTTTATTATTTATAATGTTATAAATGTAGTTTATTATTTATAATGTTATAAATGTAGTTTATTATTTATAATGTTATAAATGTAGTTTATTATTTATAAGGTTATAAATGTATTTTATTATTTATAAGGTTATAAATGTATTTATTATTTATAATGTTATAAATGTATTTTATTATTTATAATGTTATAAATGTATTTTATTATTTATAAGGTTATAAATGTATTTATTATTTATAATGTTATAAATGTATTTTATTATTTATAAGGTTATAAATGTATTTTATTATTTATAAGGTTATAAATGTATTTATTATTTATAATGTTATAAATGTATTTTATTATTTATAATGTTATAAATGTATTTTATTATTTATAAGGTTATAAATGTATTTATTATTTATAATGTTATAAATGTATTTTATTATTTATAAGGTTATAAATGTATTTTATTATTTATAAGGTTATAAATGTATTTATTATTTATAATGTTATAAATGTATTTTATTATTTATAATGTTATAAATGTATTTTATTATTTATAATGTTATAAATGTAGTTTATTATTTATAAGGTTATAAATGTATTTATTATTTATAATGTTATAAATGTATTTTATTATTTATAATGTTATAAATGTATTTTATTATTTATAATGTTATAAATGTATTTTATTATTTATAATGTTATAAATGTAGTTTATTATGTATAATGTTATAAATGTATTTTATTATTTATAATGTTCTAAATGTGTTTTATTATTTATAATGTTATAAATGTATTTTATTATTTATAAGGTTATAAATGTATTTTATTATTTATAATGTTATAAATGTATTTTATTATTTATAATGTTATAAATGTATTTTATTATTTATAATGTTATAAATGTAGTTTATTATTTATAATGTTATAAATGTAGTTTATTATTTATAATGTTATAAACTTATTTTATTATTTATAATGTTATAAATGTATTTTATTATTTATAATGTTATAAATGTATTTTATTATTTATAATGTTATAAATGTATTTTATTATTTATAAGGTTATAAATGTATTTTATTATTTATAAGGTTATAAATGTATTTTATTATTTATAAGGTTATAAATGTATTTATTATTTATAATGTTATAAATGTATTTTATTATTTATAAGGTTATAAATGTATTTATTATTTATAATGTTATAAATGTATTTTATTATTTATAATGTTATAAATGTATTTTATTATTTTTAATGTTATAAATGTATTTTATTATTTATAATGTTATAAATGTATTTTATTATTTATAAGGTTATAAATGTATTTATTATTTATAATGTTATAAATGTATTTTATTATTTATAATGTTATAAATGTATTTATTATTTATAATGTTATAAATGTATTTTATTATTTATAATGTTATAAATGTATTTTATTATTTATAATGTTATAAATGTATTTTATTATTTATAATGTTATAAATGTATTTTATTATTTATAATGTTATAAATGTATTTTATTATTTATAATGTTATAAATGTATTTTATTATTTATAATGTTATAAATGTATTTTATTATTTATAATGTTATAAATGTATCTTATTATTTATAATGTTATAAATGTATTTTATTATTTATCATGTTATAAATGTATTTTATTATTTATCATGTTATAAATGTATTTTATTATTTATAATGTTATAAATGTATTTGATTATTTTCTGCTTCAGAACTGAACAAGGATTTCTCCTGCTCCTCGTGTCCTTGTTCCTCTACAACCCAAAATCACCTCCACAATCACATCAAGAGCTGCAACCATGATAAATATGATGATGCGCTGGTGAAGATTAAGACTGAACATGAGGATCTGACGCCCACCAGAAGCTCCAGTAATCAGCAAACGTCCTCTGGTACTGTCAGCATTAACACCTCTCTCAGTCCCACACAGGAAGAAGGAAACGTCTGCTCACAGTGTGGGAGGAGCTTCAGATCCCAGAGTGCTCTCAAGATACACCAGCGCATTCACACTGGAGAGAAACCGTATCAGTGCTCACAGTGTGGGAAGAGTTTTAAATCACAGTCATCTTAAACAGCACCAGCGCATTCACACTGGAGAGAAACCGTATCAGTGCTCACAGTGTGGAAAGAGTTTTACCCGACTGAGTTATCTCAAAGAACACCAGCGCATTCACACTGGAGAGAAACCGTATCAGTGCTCTCAGTGTGGAAAGAGGTTTAATCATCAGAGTAAACTCAAAATACACCAGCGCGTTCACACTGGAGAGAAACCATATCAGTGCTCACAATGTAAAAAGAATTTTACTAATCAGAGTAATCTCAAAATACACCAGCACATTCACACTGGAGAGAAACCGTACGAGTGCTCACAGTGTGAAAAGAGTTTTACTAATCATAGTGCTCTCAAAAAACACCAGCGCATTCACACTGGAGAGAAACCGTACGAGTGCTCACAGTGTGAAAAGAGTTCTACTAATCATAGTGCTCTCAAAAAACACCAGCGCATTCACACTGGAGAGAAACCATATCAGTGCTCTGAGTGTGAGAA
The DNA here is from genome assembly GCF_030014385.1 of Trichomycterus rosablanca. NCBI lineage: Eukaryota > Metazoa > Chordata > Actinopteri > Siluriformes > Trichomycteridae > Trichomycterus > Trichomycterus rosablanca. The sequence goes on from NC_085989.1 coordinate 62,870,559, forward strand.
GAGCTTTAATATACGGAGTGACCTCAAAAGGCACCAGCGCATTCACAGTAGAGAGAAACCGTATCAGTGCTCACAGTGTGGGAAGAGTTTTACTACACAAGCTCATCTCAAAAAACACCAGCGCATTCACACTTGAGAGAAATCAGATCAGTGCTGAGCGTGTGGGGAGATTATTGTTTAGTATAAATGAACCCACAGGCTCTGCGTTCATCTGCTCAAACACTCACACATCTTCACTCCAGCTCTCAGTCGTGTGTTTCATTAAGTGAGTGTGTGAGCAGTTGTGTGCAGGTGAGTAAGTCAGGTGATCAGGTGGATTAGTTCTGTATCCAGGGTGTTTTAATGTGTAAATATTGAGAGGATGTGATGTAATACTGATCTGCAGGAAGTGCTTACTGAAAATAAATGAATGGATCACTTTGTTGTCTCGTATTGACTATCCTGTTACCTGCTAGGGTTAGGGGTTAGGATTAGGGTTTAGGGTTAGAGTTTAGGGTTAGGATTGGGTTTAGGGTTTAGGTTTAGAGCTTAGGGTTAGGGTTTAGGGTTGGGTTTAGGGGTTAGGGTTAGAGTTTAGGGTTAGGTTAGGGTTGATTGTTTGGAGAGGGTTTAGGAAGGGAAGTGGGGTTAGGGTTAGGTTAGGGTTGATTGTTTGGAGAGGGTTTAGGAAGGGAAGTGGGGGTAGATAGGGCTTAGGGTTAGGGTGGGTTAAATTTAGGGGTTAGTTTTGGGTTAAGGTTAGGATTAGGGGTTAAAGGGTTAAGGTTAGGATTAGGGGTTAGGATTAGGGGGTTAAGGTTAGGATTAGGGGTTGAGGTTAGGATTAGGGGTTAAAGGGTTAAGGTTAGGATTGGGGGTTAGGATTAGGGGTTAAGGTTAGGATTAGGGGTTAAGGTTAGGGTCAGGGGTTAAGTTTAGGGGTTAAATTTTAAGGTTAATGTCAGGTTGGGTTAAGTTTAGGGTTAGGATAATTAAGGGGTTAATTTTTAGGGTTAGGGTTGGGGGTTAGGGTACCGAGGTCCCAAACCAGTCCCGGATGTCGGGTAGGTTCGGGGCCCACGTTAGGCACTGGCCTACCGTATGTCACCAATCATCCACCACAATCCCCCAAGAACATGTCACCAAGCACAATCACCTCCCCCAAATTCCCCCTTCCCGTTTCCCTTTACTGGTTCTCCCTGATTTGTTCATTGAGGCCCCATGGATGTACAGAACTTAGTCTGTTTATCCATTCCCTTTCCTTCTTTCTACGGGTGTTATGGGACCACAATGTATTTTGTTGGAGACCCATGACCTTTAAAGACTGAAGGTCGTGTTTTATGAAATGTTGAACTAGGAGTGTGTGTGTCTCCTTTCTGTGTTTGATATTGTATCGATGTTGTGTTAATCTCGTCGCCAAGGTGTTTCTGGTCTCGCCCACGTACTGTAACTTACACTTCACACAATAGATTAGGTATACACAGTTACGAATGTTGGGCTTCAGGGGTGGCCAGATGGAGTAGAGATCCCTAGTTCGTGGATTAGATATCCAGCGTTGGGGTCTATATTGCCCCGATAGGACTGACTTACCTTTTGTCTCCTGTGGTCCAGGGAGTTTGCTACAGACTAATATGTCCCTTAGGTTTCTATTTTTTCTATAGGCCGATATGACCCTATGACGTCCCAGCACCTGGTCTGCTGTGTTAAATTTTGCAAAGTTTTCCTTTAGGCGCCTGTTCAAGTTAACACTCCCTGCAGAGAAGGTGGTTATCAGGGGGATTATTTCAGATCCGTCCTTATCCCTTCTGTCCAGGAATCCCTTTAGGCAGGCCCTAAGAAAGGATCGGGAATAGCCCCTTTTCCTTAGTGTTCTGAATAATATCCCTTTGGCCGCCCAGAAGTCCCTCGATTGGGTACATATCCTGTGGAATCTTAGCAGTTGCGATTTCACGATCCCTTTGAAGGTATGTTTCGGGTGGTAGCTGGATTTGAACAGAAGCGCATGTGTGTCCGTCTCTTTGAAGAAAACCTTGGTATGAAGTTTGTGTGTGTTACCTTTGTAGGTTGTGGTGTCGAGGAAGTTCACCTCTGACCTATGTAGTGTGTATTTTATTTTGATCGATTCATCACACTGATTGAGGTAAGCCGTAAAGGCAGCGAATTCATCCCGTGATCCCGGCCAGACCCCCCAGATATCGTCAAGGAACCTGAAGTAGTGGAGGGGCTTAGAAGGCCAATTATTCAAAGCCCGTTCCTCCCATCGGGCCATAAAGATATTGGCGTATGAGGGGGCGAATTTCTTCCCCATTGCCGTTCCCTTAATTTGTAGGTAGAATTTGGAGTCGAATTCGAAATCGTTTTTAGTCAGATTGAGTTCCAGCAGTTTTAGGAGAAGGTCATCGGGTCTGTGTTTGTTTGGGTATCTCCCGAACCATTCTTTGACCGCTTCTAGGCCTGCCCGCGTGTCAATGTTGGTGTACAGGCTGTCAATGTCTATAGTGAATAAGAAACATTCGGACGGGAGAATGAGGTTTTGGATCTTGCTTATGAAATCGTATGTGTCCTTGACGTAGCTGGGGTGCCTGATACTAATGGGGTTCAGGAAATGTTCGATGTACTCCGCCGTCGCGTAGGTTTCGCTGCCGCAGTCGGAAACAATGGGCCGGCCCGGTGGTATCTCCAACGGGACACTCCACGACTCGGGTTCCTTGTGTATTTTGGGTAGCAGGTAGAAGATTCTCGGGCGGGGGTCATCTGGACCCCTCAGATAAATCTCCTGTTTCCTATTAATATAGCCCCCTTCCCGTAATTGCGTGAGAATATTTTGTACTTCCGGAATGGTCTTTAAGAAGATCGGTTCGTCCAATTTTCTATAGTACCTTACCTGATTTAGTTGTCTCTCTGCTTCCCATGTATAGGCCTCTCTATCCATTATGACGATCGCACTGCCTTTATCGGCTGGCTTAATGACAATAGATTTGTCCCGGCATAATTGTGTCAGGGCCCGTTGTTCCTCCCTATCGAGGTTCGGGGTCTCCCTGTGGTTCCAGGGCAGGTGTTTGTTCGCGTACCTATCTGCCCTGATGATTTTCCTAATTGTATTTGGGACCTGCGAGAGTTTGGGTGTCCATGTGGACCTAGGGGTAAAGGGTGGCGGTTCGGATTCCTGCTCATACCTAAAGTAGGTCGTCAACAGTAGTCTTCTATGGTACTGTTGCATGTCCCAAGTGAGTTGTTTTTTCATGTTTAGTTCGATTTTTGGGGTGGGTACAAAAGAAAGGCCCTTGTTCAATAGTCTAAGTTGACCTTTGGTGGGTGCGAAGTTTTTTGACAGGTTTAAAACCTCGCCCCCCAGTAGTGGACCCCGTTTTGGGTTCACCGGGCTGCGAAGTTTAATTGTTTTCCCCAATGTGCCAGCATGGCATCGGCGCATGCCGGTGTCCAGTGTATGCCGTCTTGCCCCACTTGGAACTGTGCGGTCGGAAGTGGTTGCAAATATGGTACATTTTTACCAATGTGATTGTTCAGGATGGTGAGAATGTTTAGTTCTTCCACTTTTAGGGTAATCGAGAAATTAATCATGGGGACCCAAATGGCTGCCCCCGGGAACTTTATGGTGGCTGCCCTCAGTGCCCGTTGCATCTGTTTCACAGCGGTTTCTTTGCCCTTCTGGTTTCGGTGATTAATGCCGAAGGCCAAGATGACCGTTCGCACACTGGTCATGACCGTGGCTTTATTAATCACGTTTTCCGCGTGTCTGAACGTGCCACCAGGGTAACTATCGATCTGTATATTTTCGTACGTGTGTCCAGTGATCCTGGCGAGGTTCGAGTCACCCAGGATGCAGATCGGTTTTCGGGCACTGAAGTTCCATTTCACCATTTTTTGGCCAGTGGACATGTGTCTGGTCGGTCTAAAGGTGATCGGTGAGCTGGCGGTCATTTTAATAGGGCTTAGAGGGGGCTCTGGTAGAAGACTGATTTCCAGTTCCTCTCCAGGGATCATGTCCAGAGGATTTATAAGTGGACTGATTTGTTCCATTTCTAATCCAATGGCTCCCTCTATTGGAACAGTCTGTCCTAGCAGCCCAGTTTTTCCTGGTGGGTTCATTTGGGGTATTAATCGGTCCGTTTCTGGGTCACCAGCTCCCCCAATTTGCTCTGTGGGTTCAGGTGACTCACCCGTTTCTGACCGGTCACTCGAGGATGCTACGGGGTCTTGTGTGGGCCCCTCCACCATTGATGTGGTGGTGTTTTCCCCATGTATCTCCACTATAGGAGGTGACCTAGTACGGGTGTTTGCTTGTCGCTCGTGGATAAGCGGCAAAGTTGTCGCCTCCTGTTGGCTCGGGCAAGGTTCAATTCGGTCAAGTTCTGTGTGGTTTAGAGCCACGGACGGATTCTTTCCCACAGATCCCCGGGCTCTATTTCTAGGTTTTCTGGGAGACCTAGGTGGCAACGTGATGGGGAAGGGTGACAGCGGTCCCCAAGGGATGGAACGTGGCGAGGGAGTCTCCACGTGCTGGGGCAGGGGAGGAAAATCCTCCTGACTGGAAATATCCACATTATTTGGGAGTTCTCCTGTCCCCCCTGTCTAGGGTTAGAGTTTAGGGTTAGGGTTTAGGGGTTAGGGTTAGAGTTTAGGGTTAGGGTTGGGTTTAGGGTTAGAGCTTAGGGTTAGGTTTGGGGTTAGGGTTAGAGTTTATGATTAGGGTTTAGGGTTAGAATTTAGGGTTGGGTTTAGGGTTTAGGGTTGGGGTTAGGGTTAGAGTTTAGGGTTAGGTTTAGGTTAGTGGTTTGGGTTTAGGGTTAGGTTTAGGTTAGTGGTTTGGGTTTAGGGTTTAGGATTAGGATCAGTGTTGAGTTTTCGTCTACATCTGCTTACATTCTTTCACTATGTTCTTAACAGAGGATTGCTTAAAAGTCATAGTTTCCAGATCAAGATCAAAGATGGAACATCTCACCTTATTGGTGTCGTCATAGCACTGACTGTGGTGGATTCTTGGAAGATCACTCACTGGTTCAGCATTTAGCGGACGCTTTTGTCAAAAGTGACTTAAAGTACTGGGACAGTATACAGTCTGAGCAATTGAGGGTTAAGGGGCTTAAACCAGTGACCTTTCGATTACTAATCCAGTACCTTAACCACTAGGCTACAACCGCCCTACGTCAAACCTAGGTCTTTTGGTAACTCACTGACTGCGGTGGACAGCAGAAACGTCATAATTTTTTTTATTGTGGTAGCTTCCTGTCTCCTGGCAACAACATGACGTTCAGTTGAAGTTCTGCGCTTTTCACGTTTCACAAGAAACATATTTACATCTTTTCAATGTTTGTGTTTTTTGCATTAAATCATGTTGTGGGTTTATAATGAATTAATATGATTGTAATGGTAATAAGTGTAGTTTAGTTTTTGTTTTTAATAAAGAATTTTTAACTGTGTTTTTAAGTGTAAATTATTTGCTTGTATTAGTATCACTTTCCTATAGATGTCGTGTAGCGCAGGACTGACAGACTGGCTTGGACGTACTTGTAGAGACGTACTGATCATCATTTATTAAAACTAATCCGACTGATAATAAACCATAGACGAGGCAGCTCTTAGATAAATGCACAACAGAAAACTTGACTAACTCTTAGAACAACTAAGACAAACTTGAACAGGTTTTGGATTCAAAATAAATCAACAACAACTAAGACAATTCTTGAAATAAGATACAACAGAGAACATAAATAGACTGGGATGAGGGGACCACATAAGGAACCATTAACAAGAAGACACAAACATGGAGCTACTAGAGACAGACACAAGCCAAGAGACACAACTTAAGACTGGAGCAAGGAGGAACCCAGACTGAACACAGTTTAATGACCATCGAATAAGGAACAGCTAAAGTCATAAATATGGACACCAATGAGATGGAAGAGGCAGAGACAGAGGAGGTGTGGAACCACAACAGAAGCATTGAGTCTATGTGTTTAAGGAGTCGGGCGAGGCCAGAACCTTGACAATGTTCTTTCTAAATGTGCAGCTCTCTAAGTGTGACCTTTAGTGTCTCGTCCTGTCCTTTTATCACACGACACTGGTTGGTGGATGAAGGGGTTTCTTTATTCATATGCCTGCAATGAGTTCAGCAATCACAGTTACAAAACGATCAGCCAGCCAGCCCACAGCACTGCTCCGTCTATGTGCTGTCGGCAGTTTACAGTTTTCTTTATACATATAACAAAACAAAAAGAACACTGCCGTCTTGTGGCGGACACAAACACTACAATGGCGGCAATGCCAAAACATTTTTTACAACGTAAACTTAGACAAATGAATAAATAATCTTTTATGATAAACAAACAAACAAACAAACCTACCTGCAATGAGTTCAGCAACCACATAGTTACAAAACGATCAGCCAGCCAGCCTAAACAGAATGGGCTCATTATTAACTGAGCACGTGCGATTAACAAACTTCAATTAAAAAGATGTAAAATAGCTTATAAAAACTACCAGCTCACAAATATTGATCTACATATTGCTATTTAACAAAACACAGCAGAGCTGAATAGTTACCAACGTGATAAAAGTATATTTTTAGCAATATTTTGGGAGCTCTGCTGAGACGGACTTACCCACAGCACTGCTCCGTCTATGTGCTGTGGATCTCCCAGAATGCAGCTGGTTATATAAAAGGGTGCTGGCGGCATGTGACCAAAAGGTGGTGCCAAACTCATTTGCAAGAATTTCATAACTATACACAAACATATGCATCTTTTTTACACTGTTACATACACCCCCCTGAAATTCTGGCAAATGGGTGAAACATTACGACAAAGCGAAAAAGAAAAAAACTGTAGTGACAAAACTGACGAAAGAAAGAAATACAACAAAATGTGTACACTATGGAACATATCTGTTTGCATGTCAATTAGAAAAATTCTCCTTAAAGGAGTGTGTGAGCAAGAAGTGGTACCTAGCCCCTTACTCGACACAGACACAAAAGATGCCCTATACACCTCTTGAACTAAAACAGTGTTCCAATCACTCAAACAGCTGCGACAAAAAGGCAGTTACAACTAGAGATGCACTAAATTAAATTGCTTATACTGAAAGTACATCCTTCAGAAAAGTAAACAAAGTACCGACAGTAGATTTTGGGCTATGCAAAGCCTGGTCATTCATCTCACAAATAAGACGATTGGGAGGCCTAACGATTCTACCAACCCTAGTGCGAGCTGTAGTAGGCTGTGTGCAGATCACAGGTTCCTGAGAGTGTGATGTGTCTGAATGTGACTGAAAGTGATCAAGAGAAACAAGGGATGACTGAGGCGAATTGTTAACATTGTCAACACTATGATGACTGCTAGCTGACTGGTTAGAAATACTAAGTGAAGAGTCAAAGGAAGATGTTATGTCAGGTGCTTCATCGAGTTGGTCCGGTAAGCACTGACGCTCTGTGTCATCATTCACATGTGATACACCATCATCATCACATTGCATGAGCCATGACATTGTACGATCACCGCTTCCTTCTACCTCAGTAGGCACAGCAGCATCTTGTTCATTAGTGGAAGACTTATCATCAGACTGTGCATCTACGTCACCATCCAGAGGTAAGAAATTAACAGGTAGCATAAGGTTCCTGTGGACAACCCTTTCTTTTCCTGTCAGAGAATCCCTAACCCTGTAAACATTAATGGCAGGTCTTACAGACATGACTTCGTATGGGGTTGACTCCCATTTGTCTGCAATCTTACGCTTCCCTCTTTCACCTCTGTTGGCAAGAAGCACTCTATCCCCAACTGCCAAGGGAGAACCTTTCACCTTCTTGTCATACAGCTTAGCATGACGTGTCTGCTCTCTGAAGGTGTTCTTTTGCACAATTTGAGCTGCCTCATGCAAGTCTCTCTTTAGATGAGTCACGAACTCAAGATGACTGACTATGTCACCATTGCTGTTGCTGGCATGCTGAAACATGACGTCAATGGGAAGTCTAGGAATCCTCCCAAACATGAGATAAAATGGCGCAAACCCAGTGGTTTCATGTTCTGTGCAGTTGTAACAGAAAGTCAAAAGATTCAGCATGTTGGGCCACTTTGCTTTGGACTGTGAAGGCAAAGACCTTATCATATTGCCAAGTGTCCTGTTAAATCTTTCTGTAATGCCATTCCCCATAGGGTGATAAGGCGTTGTGTGTGACTTTTGAACTCCAGCCATCTCAAGTAGTTCTTTTATGAGTTTGCTTTCGAAATTGGCACCTTGGTCAGAATGAATGCGCTTTGGAAAACCATAAATGAGAAATAAGTCATTCCAAAGACGCCGTGCAACTTGTTTAGCAGATTGGTTCTTGCAAGGAAAAGCGTGTGCCATCTTGGAAAAGTGATCTGTAATGACAAGCACATCCACAGACTTATTACCTTGCTCTGCAGTCCAAAAGTCTATGCAGACTAGTTCCATTGGCTCAGTGGTAGTGATGTTTGTGAGTGGAGCACAAGCATGTGGTTCTGGTGTCTTTCCCACAATGCATCGGTCACAGGACTTAACATGGTTCATAACATCACGCTCCATGCCACTCCAAAAAAATCTTTGCCTGGCTAGGGACAGTGTGCGAGACTGACCTTGGTGACCCGCTGCATCATGCAGGCCATGTAGAACCTTTTGTTTCAAAGAGTCAGGGACTACAAACAGGAAAAGCTTCTTGTTTGTGCGATGGTCTTTTCTAGTCTTATACAACATACTAATGATGTTGATGATAATCAACATCACCTAATGATACCTAATGATAAATTTTTTCCAATGTCTAAGAAGCTTGATGACGCTACGAGGCTCAGCAGCTCGCTCACGCTTGGTGGGACGCCTGTGTCTCTGCACGTAAAACATGGCTCTGCCTATAGTGCCATCTTGTTCTTGCATAGTGAGCAGCCGGCTCTGTGGAAGAGTAGTGCTCGGATCTTCCTTCTGAAGCATAGGAATATTTGGGCCTGTTCCAATTATTTGACTCACACCACCAGTACACTGAGCACTGAACAAGGCATCAATCTCATCTGCTGCTATAGAGCCCTCTGCAACAGGCAGTGTAGGTTCATTCACCAGCCCTTCAGCTGAATCATCACTGGAATTCTGAACCACTTGACAGTTGTTGGAGAATCTGAAGGTGTCTTGGACGGTTCCACCACTCACACCATTAACTTGGTTGAGAAGAGCAGTATAAGGCTCTGATAACAGGCGATGGCTGACACACGACTGAACAAATGGCTCCCGACTTAAGGCATCAGCAACAACATTCTTGGGACCAGGTATGTACTTCAGGTCAAAGCTGTAGGAAGCAAGCTTAGATATCCACCGTTGTTCACATGCGTCAAGTCGAGGTTTGGTCAGAATATACGTCAATGGGTTGTTGTCGGTCCAAACTATGAAGTGTCTGCCTTTTAGCCAATGGCTAAATTTGTCACAAATCGCCCATTTTAGCGCAAGAAATTCAAGCCTATGTGCAGGGTAGTTCATCTGAGATCTGGACAGTGTTTTGCTTGCAAAAGCCACAGGTCTAGCTATTTTTGCACCAGGTGACATCTGAGAAAGGACTGCTCCGATTCCATCAAATGAAGCGTCCACAGCCAAAATGAAAGGCTCATTGAAGTTAGGATGGGCCAGAGTGACAGTTGTCATGATGTCATGTTTCAGAGACTCGAATGCCTCTTGACATTCTGTAGACCAATCAGAAGGAGACAGTTTGACGTGTCCTGCCTTCTTAGGTGCATTTCGTCCTCTCTTCCCAGATTTATGTTTGCCTGGTTCAGCAGTGAGCTTGAAAAGAGGCTTGGCCTTTGCAGAGCATCTCTCAATAAAGTGCTGATAATACATGACCATACCTAGAAATGACCTGATTTTCTTTGCACATGGTGTTTTCATGTCAGCTTCCATGAGGTCAGTTGCCTGGATATCATTAATGGCCTTAACCTTCTCTGGGTCTGTTTGAACACCATCCTCACATATGATGTGACCAAGAAACCTCACAGATTGTCTAAGGAAGGAGCATTTTTTAGGTGCAAGTTTGAGGTTGTGTTCTGCAAGACGAGAGAATACAATCTGCAATCTCTGAAGTGCGATCTCTTCAGTTGGACCAAACACCAAAAGATCATCTAAGTAACAAAGCAGGCTTGTAAAGTTCTGATCACCGAATATAGACATCATCATACGCATGAACGTAGCAGGACTGTTACACAGACCTTGAGGAAGACGAGTATATTCATGCAGCCCAAATGGGGATGAAAATGCAGTATACTTCCTGTCGTCCTCATGTAGCGGAATGTTATAAAAGCCTGATGTGAGATCCATGGTGGAGAAAAATGCGTTCCCACCAAGTGCAGCTAAAGAATCTGCTTGATGAGGTAGTGGGTGGGCGTCCTTCACTGTTCTAGCATTGAGCCACCTAAAGTCAGTGCAAATTCTAAGATCACCGTTTTTCTTCCACACCAGAACGAGTGGTGATGCATATTCACTGTGTGACTTTTGTATAATGCCTCTTTCTTCCATTTCATTTAAAGCGGTTCTCAGCTTTTCGTAATGACTCGGAGGAATGCGTCGGTATGGCAATCGGAAAGGTTTATCATCAACCAAGTGAATGCGATGTACAAAGCCCTTGGCTTCACCACAGTCCATTTTGTGTCTGGAAAACACTGATTCATACTGCTCAATGAGTCGAAGCAGTTTGTCCTTGCACTCTAGTGACACCTCACATGACTTTAAGTCCAGATCCCTTAGTCCCAGCGTCTCTAAAACATGCGCCATGTCCTCCTCTGACCTGGGCTGTAATTGTACATTTTGCGTGCACTGCGTGCCACAGTGGACTTCAGTGGGACTGGATAAATCTTCCACTGCAATACAGGGGGAAACATCAGCAATCTTTGCATTTCTTTTTAAAACTACGGCGTGATTAGTGGGATTGATTACTTTGACAGGCACCCATCTATCACCCCATAAAGGTGTAACAACCCTCCCAACAAGGATGTGCTTAGGCCTAGCTTTTGACTGAGTAGGTTCAACAATTACTGTGCTGCCTGCAGACATTGAAGATGTATTAGGTAACCTGCCCCAGACAAGATGTTCACTCTGTGGTTCAAGCGTCACACATTTTTTAACCTGTATTGTGCCCACTCTATCAGGAACAGGACCACCCCTCCATCTTTCTGTATTGGACAACAGACACATGAATTGACAAAGCTCATCATTCTGATCACCGCATGGTAAGGACATTAACTTCCAATAACTATCAGTGTCTTTCAAGGACGTCAAGAGGTGCTTAATTGCATTGCTGCCCAAGATCATCTGCTCTGTTTGGCCTGGTACAACTAGTGCAGGAATAACCATTCTACACCCATAGACAGTAACATCAAGATTATACAAGCCCTTAGGAGTTACATGGTGACCCCCACAGCCAACAATGACAATATCCTCAGTCACTTCCTTGATAATGTCAGGACAATGTAATAAAAGGCCTGCCTCAGCAGCTTCACTTAATGTGCAGGCCATTGATCCACTGTCTATCATAGCTCTGAAATTGGGACCATTGTGCAAAGTCACCTCTGTGTAGAATAAGCTATCAACTGTAGCAATTCTCTGAGAACCAAGAAAAATTAATGTTTTGGATGAAGCTAAACTAGTACTGCTTAATTCAAAAAGCGAATCATAATCGTGAAACTCAGCAGATCCAATGTTATTGTTGGGAGGCACATCATGCTTGTCTGCGCTGCCCTCCCTGAAGTGCAGACTGGTTAGTTTTCCTGATGCTGAGGGATGACGCTTGTCTTCACTGGGCAGTTGCGGCGTGCATGGCCAGCTGAATGACACTGGAAACACAGTTTCTTTTCACGGCAGTGAGAAAGGGCAGAGTGAGTGGTATCACTGCAAATTGAACAAGGTGTTTTGTCAAAGCCTTCAATTCTCGGTAGCTTGTAGGCATTTCCTCTCCGAAAGCCAGACTGTACGTCAGTGCCATGAAGCAAAATCTTTTCCAGCATCTCCACAACACGAGCTAAACTGGCATGGTCTGGGCTTGGCATCTGTTGTGAAATCTGATCACTTGAATTATTGACTGGGTTAGGACCCACCTCTACCTTGTTTACAGCAACGCTCACCTTCCCTCCAGTAAACACAGGTGCAGCAGCTGAAAAGCTAGTTTCGGCATGATATTCATTCAACACTTCCTGTACTTCTTCTGCTGTCCACTTATCAATGGGTTTGGATCTAAAAGTAAGGGCTAAGTCTTTGCTTGGGCAGTTTCTGATAAACATGCGCGTCACTTCTAATGCTGGGTTATCTAGTGTCTTACCCTGTTCGGTCAGACAGTCTGCGGCAGTGTCAGCAGCTTTATTCAGTCTCAACCAATAATCAAAGGGGTTTTCCTTGTCCTTAGGCAATGTTGTGTAGAAGTCAGCCAGAGGAAGAGAAGAATACTTAGTGCAGCTAAAGTGTTTCCTCAGGACACTATAAATCACATCGGGGTTACCCTGAATGTTGAGATTACTGTTACGAATTCCAAACCTTACAACATCTTTTGCTTTCCCCTGCAGGTGCATAAGGATTTCTTCAGCCTGCTCCCCCAAACTTATATTGGTTCTTTTAATGAAGGTTTTCATAAGATCCTCCCATTCTTGTATAGAAACAGTGTCTGAGCCATCTCCTTTAAAAGTTGGAGGTTCTTTAATTTTCCTAGGTGTGACTATATGAACCTGAGACGGATCCATAACCTGGCTGTTTGTGGACTGAGACTTAAGGCTGGTGTCTACTTGTGCATTGTCAGAATGAGAAGCTGTTGGGCTAGAAGCTGGAATGTGAGCTATTATGCTATCAGCTAACTGTTGACCAAGCTGTTGTATTATGCTGCTCATGCTATCGACCAAACCAGAGTAGTCATGTGTTAAGTTTGGTGTGGATGCAGTTACAGGGTCTAAAGTATGTGGAACACTACTTTGGTGAGATGCAGAGGGTATGCTAACATTGCTTGCTACAGGCACTTCATCAAGATCAGGTACATCAATATGGTTGACAGAGTTACCAACAGAAAAAGGTATTGGAGTAAATTTTCCCCTCCCTCTACCAACAGATGGCGCTGGTGTATCTAAAATAGGCTGGTTACCAGGACTAGAATACATCTTTCTGACACAAATATGGTAACAACACCCAAATAAAAATAGAAGAGAAATGTATGTGACAGGCCACTTAATGCTTTGCTTTGGCTTCCACCTGAAGTGATGACAGGACGACCTCCAGTTCTTGAATGAAGTCACGAGTCACGGCACCAATGTGACCTTTAGTGTCTCGTCCTGTCCTTTTATCACACGACACTGGTTGGTGGATGAAGGGGTTTCTTTATTCATATGCCTGCAATGAGTTCAGCAATCACAGTTACAAAACGATCAGCCAGCCAGCCCACAGCACTGCTCCGTCTATGTGCTGTCGGCAGTTTACAGTTTTCTTTATACATATAACAAAACAAAAAGAACACTGCCGTCTTGTGGCGGACACAAACACTACAATGGCGGCAATGCCAAAACATTTTTTACAACGTAAACTTAGACAAATGAATAAATAATCTTTTATGATAAACAAACAAACAAACAAACCTACCTGCAATGAGTTCAGCAACCACATAGTTACAAAACGATCAGCCAGCCAGCCTAAACAGAATGGGCTCATTATTAACTGAGCACGTGCGATTAACAAACTTCAATTAAAAAGATGTAAAATAGCTTATAAAAACTACCAGCTCACAAATATTGATCTACATATTGCTATTTAACAAAACACAGCAGAGCTGAATAGTTACCAACGTGATAAAAGTATATTTTTAGCAATATTTTGGGAGCTCTGCTGAGACGGACTTACCCACAGCACTGCTCCGTCTATGTGCTGTGGATCTCCCAGAATGCAGCTGGTTATATAAAAGGGTGCTGGCGGCATGTGACCAAAAGGTGGTGCCAAACTCATTTGCAAGAATTTCATAACTATACACAAACATATGCATCTTTTTTACACTGTTACATAAGCACACCGAGACCTCGTCATGGGCAAATTCCACGTCACTCAAAATACCTGGAGGCTGGAATTACAGAAGAGGAAAACACAAGACCAGGTGGTGAAGAGGAGCTTCATGTACTTTTTAATGGATAGTCGAATAAATAATAAATAATTTGATAATAATGTTGATGGTTTAGCTCTTCAACCAGCACCACCAGTTTAAATCAACACAAATCACCTTCTAAATGCAGCTCTAACCAGCCAGCATCAAGAGCAAGGTCTTACAGGGAGAGTATTTCACTGCTAAGCTGCTGTTCGACTCCAGTCCAGTTGGTGGCGCTAGTGCGTCTTAAGTTGTTCTGCCAACCGCCATTAAACATCATCAGAAGAACAAGAAGCTGCTGTGTTTGTACTGTAGAGCCTCATCTGTAAGTAAAATATGTATTTAATTATAACCCTTATATTTAATTATAACTACATTCTAATTAATAATAAAACTAGAGTTCATAATAAAACATCACTGTGAGGATTTGAGGAGCTTTAACTCCAGTTTCATTTAAACACACAAACTGCTAGCTGCTGTGCTAACTGTTAGCATCACACATGATTCAGTACTGATGAACCGATTCATTTGAGCCGATCCAGCAAAATGAATCAATTGAGCGGACTGATTGAGTTTCTTCATTATTAAATCTCACATTTTTATATAAACATCATATTTTCAAACTTTCTTTATAGTTGAACTTTGTTTACTGTTGAACTTTATTTATAGTTGAACTTTGTTTATAGTTGAACTTTGTTTATAGTTGAACTTTGTTTATAGTTGAACTTTGTTTACAGGTGAACTTTGTTTATAGGTGAACTTTGTTTACAGGTGAACTTTGTTTACAGTTGAACTTTGTTTACAGTTTAACTTTGTTTACAGTTGAACTTTGTTTATAGTTGAACTTTGTTTACAGTTGAACTTTGTTTACAGTTGAACTTTGTTTATAGTTGAACTTTGTTTATAGTTGAACTTTGTTTACAGGTGAACTTTGTTTATAGTTGAACTTTGTTTATAGTTGAACTTTGTTTACAGTTGAACTTTGTTTATAGTTGAACTTTGTTTACAGTTGAACTTTGTTTACAGGTGAACTTTGTTTACAGTTGAACTTTGTTTATAGTTGAACTTTGTTTATAGTTGAACTTTGTTTACAGTTGAACTTTGTTTATAGTTGAACTTTGTTTACAGGTGAACTTTGTTTACAGGTGAACTTTGTTTACAGGTGAACTTTGTTTACAGTTGAAGTTTATTTATAGTTAACCTTTGTTTACAGTTGAACTTTGTTTACAGGTGAACTTTCTTTATAGTTGAACTTTGTTTACAGGTGAACTTTGTTTATAGTTGAACTTTGTTTACAGGTGAACTTTGTTTATAGTTGAACTTTGTTTACAGTTGAACTTTGTTTACAGTTGAACATTATTTATAGTTGAACTTTGTTTACAGTTGAACTTTGTTTACAGGTGAACTTTGTTTATAGTTTGACTTTGTTTACAGTTGAACTTTGTTTACAGTTGAACTTTGTTTACAGGTGAACTTTGTTTATAGTTGAACTTTGTTTACAGGTGGTTTGTACAGTTTTATAGTCACAGTCAGGTGAAAAGTGTAAGCGAGCGTCTTTAATTGTGTACTAGCTTGATGAAGAAAGAAGCGTTGAAGAGTTATCAAATGCCCCCCTATGATCATAAAGCACACTTACTCTAGTACTCGTGTTGTAATTTATATACATTTTTACTGTAGGCATTTGAGTAATGGGATAACAAACTCATGTAAAATGTCTATTTGGTTCTATAAAGACCATTTCTTGAAGTCCAATAAAATTAGCAAATCAAATTGTTATCAGGTGCCACCCCGACATCCATGCAGAACACTTACTCTAGTACTAATCTTGTGATTTTGAGATCATTTTACTGTAGGAATTCGAAATAATGGGATGGCAAACTTAGGCAAAGTGTCAATCCAGTTGTGTACAGACCACATTTTGCTGCCTGACGCCACAGTAGCTTCAGTTCATAACAATAACAACAGCCAGTTAAAACAGTCTAAAGAATTTCCCTGAATTTCCCTTTAACTATGAACACATCTGTCTGTCTGTCTGTCTGCCTGTCTTTCTGTCTGTCTGTCTGTCTGCCTGCCTGCCTGCCTGTGTGCCTGTATATCTATTAGATCTGTAATAATGCAGTCAGCAGAAGAAGGACACGTCACCCCTGTGGATCTACAACATGAAGGATTCCAGAAGAAACAAATAAAAAAGGAGGATGAAGATGATGATGATGATTTATCCTGTAAGTAAATGTGGAGCATGATGCCACTTTTACACCAGACAGTGTGGTACAGTACAGTATGGTACAGTACAGTATGGTACAGTACAGTGTGGTACAGGACAGTGTGATACAGTACAGTGTGGTACAGTGCAGTGTGGTACAGTACAGTGTAGTACAGTACAGTGTGATACAGTACAGTATGGTACAGTACAGTGTGGTACAGTACAGTGTAGTACAGTACAGTATGGTACAGTACAGTATGGTACAGTACAGTGTGGTACAGTACAGTGTGATACAGTACAGTATGGTACAGTACAGTGTGGTACAGTACAGTGTGGTACAGTACAGTGTGGTACAGTACAGTACAGTATGGTACAGTACAGTATGGTACAGTACAGTGTGGTACAGTACAGTACAGTATGGTACAGTACAGTGTAGTACAGTACAGTGTGATACAGTACAGTATGGTACAGTACAGTATGGTACAGTACAGTATGGTACAATACAGTATGGTACAGTGCAGTGAGGTACAGTACAGTGTGGTACAGTACAGTGAGGTACAGTACAGTGTGGTACAATACAGTATGGTACAGTACAGTGTGGTACAGTGCAGTGAGGTACAGTACAGTATGGTACAGTACAGTGTGGTACAGTACAGTGTGGTACAGTACAGTATGGTACAGTACAGTGTGGTACAGTACAGTATGGTACAGTACAGTATGGTACAGTACAGTGTGGTACAGGACAGTGTGATACAGTACAGTGTGGTACAGTGCAGTGTGGTACAGTACAGTGTAGTACAGTACAGTGTGATACAGTACAGTATGGTACAGTACAGTGTGGTACAGTACAGTGTAGTACAGTACAGTATGGTACAGTACAGTATGGTACAGTACAGTGTGGTACAGTACAGTGTGATACAGTACAGTATGGTACAGTACAGTGTGGTACAGTACAGTGTGGTACAGTACAGTACAGTATGGTACAGTACAGTATGGTACAGTACAGTGTGGTACAGTACAGTATGGTACAGTACAGTGTGATACAGTACAGTATGGTACAGTACAGTGTGGTACAGTACAGTATGGTACAGTACAGTATGGTACAATACAGTATGGTACAGTGCAGTGAGGTACAGTACAGTGTGGTACAGTACTGTATGGTACAGTACAGTGTGGTACAGTGCAGTGAGGTACAGTACAGTATGGTACAGTACAGTGTGGTACAGTACAGTGTGGTACAGTACAGTATGGTACAGTACAGTGTGGTACAGTACAGTATGGTACAGTACAGTGTGGTACAGTACAGTATGGTACAATACAGTATGGTACAGTGCAGTGAGGTACAGTACAGTGTGGTACAGTACAGTGTGGTACAGTACAGTATGGTACAGTACAGTGTGGTACAGTACAGTGTGGTACAGTACAGTATGGTACAATACAGTATGGTACAGTGCAGTGAGGTACAATACAGTATGGTACAGTGCAGTGAGGTACAGTACAGTATGGTACAGTGCAGTGAGGTACAATACAGTATGGTACAGTACAGTATGGTACAGTACAGTATGGTACAGTACAGTGTGGTACAGTACAGTGAGGTACATTACAGTGTGGTACAGTACAGTGTGGTACAGTACAGTATGGTACAGTACAGTATGGTACAATACAGTATGGTACAGTACAGTGTGGTACAGTACAGTATGGTACAATACAGTATGGTACAGTACAGTGTGGTACAGTACAGTGTGGTACAGTACAGTATGGTACAGTACAGTGTGGTACAGTACAGTATGGTACAGTACAGTGTGGTACAGTACAGTATGGTACAGTACAGTGTGGTACAGTACAGTGTGGTACAGTACAGTATGGTACAGTATAGTACAGTACAGTGAGGTACAGTACAGTATGGTACAGTACAGTGTGGTACAGTACAGTGAGGTACAGTACAGTGAGGTACAGTACAGTATGGTACAGTACAGTATGGTACAGTACAGTATGGTACAGTACAGTGTGGTACAGTACAGTGAGGTACATTACAGTACCGTTTTAATCTAACTAGAATTTATTTGTGATTGGAAAATCAAACCCACAACCTTCAGTTTCCTCCAGTTGTTGAGTTTCTTCTTCTCATATTGATGAATTTCAGTTGAAGTATCTTTAATCCCGGCGGAACTCGTCCCTTCTGTGGAGCTGCTCTTCTCAGAGGACCAACAGTGTGGAGGTTTCCAGATGAAGCCTGTGAAGAAGGAAGAACCTGAAGATGAAGATGAGCTCAGTAAGACTTTTTTATCTTGAGTAAAATACCACCTCTAATACTACCACAACCACAACCTTCAATACTACCACAACCTCCACTACAAGTACTACTATTACCACTCATCACCACCTCTAATACTACCACTACCACAACCTTCAATACTACCACAACCTCCACTACAAGTACTACTATTACCACTCATCACCACCTCTAATACTACCACTACCACAACCTTCAATACTACCACAACCTCCACTACAAGTACTACTATTACCACTCACCACCACCTCTAATACTACCACAACCACAACCTTCAATACTACCACAACCTCCACTACAAGTACTACTATTACCACTCATCACCACCTCTAATACTACCACTACCACAACCTTCAATACTACCACAACCTTCAATACTACCATAACCACCACTACAAGTACTACTATTACCACTCATCACCTCTAATACTACCACTACCACAACCTTCAATACTACCACAACCTTCAATACTACCATAACCACCACTACAAGTACTACTATTACCACTCATCACCTCTAATACTACCACTACCACAACCTTCAATACTACCACAACCTTCAATACTACCATAACCACCACTACAAGTACTACTATTACCACTCACCACCTCTAATACTACCACTACCACAACCTTCAATACTACCACAACCTTCAATACTACCATAACCTTCAATACTACCACAACCTTCAATACTACCACAACCTTCAATACTACCACAACCTTCAATACTACCATAACCACCACTACAAGTACTACTATTACCACTCATCACCACCTCTAATACTACCACTACCACAACCTTCAATACTACCACAACCTTCAATACTACCACAACCTCCACTACAAGTACTACTATTACCACTCATCACCACCTCTAATACTACCATTACCACAACCTTCAATACTACCACAACCTCCACTACAAGTACTACTATTACCACTCATCACCACCTCTAATACTACCACTACCACAACCTTCAATACTACCACAACCTTCAATACTACCATAACCACCACTACAAGTACTACTATTACCACTCATCACCACCTCTAATACTACCACTACCACAACCTTCAATACTACCACAACCTTCAATACTACCACAACCTTCAATACTACCACAACCTCCACTACAAGTACAACTATTACCACTCATCACCACCTCTAATACTACCACTAACACAACCTTCAATACTACCACAACCTTCAATACTACCATAACCACCACTACAAGTACTACTATTACCACTCATCACCACCTCCAATACTACCACTACCACAACCTTCAATACTACCACAACCTTCAATACTACCACAACCTTCAATACTACCACAACCTTCAATACTACCACAACCTCCACTACATGTACCACTATTACCACTCATCACCACCTCTAATACTACCACTACCACAACCTTCAATACTACCACAACCTTCAATACTACCACAACCTTCAATACTACCACAACCTCCACTACATGTACCACTATTACCACTCATCACCACCTCTAATACTACCACTACCACAACCTTCAATACTACCACAACCTCCACTACATGTACTACTATTACCACTCATCACCACCTCTAATACTACCACTACCACAACCTTCAATACTACCACAACCTCCACTACATGTACTACTATTACCACTCATCACCACCTCTAATACTACCACTCATCACCACAACCTTCAATACTACCACAACCTCCACTACATGTACTACTATTACCACTCATCACCACCTCTAATACTACCACTACCACAACCTTCAATACTACCATAACCACCACTACATGTACTACTATTACCACTCATCACCACCTCTAATACTACCACTACCACAACCTTCAATACTACCACAACCATCACTATATGTACTACTATTACCACTCATCACCACCTCTAATACTACCACTACCACAACCTTCAATACTACCACAACCACCACTACAAGTACTAGTATTACCACTCATCACCACCTCTAATACTACCACTACCACAACCTTCAATACTACCACAACCTCCACTACATGTACTGCTATTACCACTCATCACCACCTCTAATACTACCACTACCACAACCTTCAATACTACCACAACCACCACTATATGTACTACTATTACCACTCATCACCACCTCTAATACTACCACTACCACAACCTTCAATACTACCACAACCACCACTACATGTACTGCTATTACCACTCATCACCACCTCTAATACTACCACTACCTCAACCTTCAATTCTACCACAACCTCCACTACATGTACTACTATTACCACTCATCACCACCTCTAATACTACCACTACCACAACCTTCAATACTACCACAACCTCCACTACAAGTACTACTATTACCACTCACCACCTCTAATACTACCACTACCACAACCTTCAATACCACCATAACCACCACTACAAGTACTACTATTAACACTCATCACCACCTCTAATACTACCACTACCACAACCTTCAATACTACCATAACCTCCACTATATGTACTACTATTACCACTCACCACCACCTCTAATACTACCACTACCACAACCTTCAATACTACCACAACCTTCAATACTACCATAACTACCACTACATGTACTACTATTACCACTCATCACCACCTCTAATACTACCACTACCACAACCTTCAATACTACCACAACCACCACTACATGTACTACTATTACAACTAAATTCTAATGTATTTATATAGCGCTTTTTACAATAGACATCGTCTCAAATAGGCCATATGGTGAACACGTTTTTCGTTTAATCCCGTTCCCATATATGGGGCACTAAATGATTTTTACTTAATTAAAAACATCCATTGGTTTAGAACGAGAAAATAAAAGTTCTCCATTTGCTTTATTCATATTTTGATCATGAGCGATAAGGATTTGCGGAGTAATCGTCGCTTGCTTCCCGCTGGACCAATCAGGTCGCTCTTTGTAACCGCAATCCAAAATGTCTGCGCCCTTTTTGTCAACATCGAGCAGTGAAGACGAGGATTATACACTCCTGATCAAAATCTTAAGACCAGTTAAAAAATTGCAAGAATTTGCATTTTGCACTACTGGATCTTAAGAAGGTTCTAAGTAGAGCTTCACAATGCTAAAAGAAGAAATGGGCGCAAGAGACAAAAACTTTTGAGCAGGCAATTTATTGAAAACAACAATTTAACTGAAATAGGCTGTTCATCAGCTGATCAAAAGTTTAAGACCATAGCTCAAAAAAACCCGAAAACCCCCTCAAAACAGAAATCAAAGTGTCAAAAAAAGGACTCAGTAATGAGTAGCTCCACCATTCTTGTTGATCACTTCAAACAATCGTTTAGGCATGCTTGATGCAAGTGTTTTCAGAAGGCTAGTGGGAACGTTGCTCCAAGTGTTGAAGATGGCTTCACAAAGGGCATCCACTGTCTGGAACTGATGTCCATTTTTGTAAACTTCCCTTGCCATCCATCCCCAAATGTTCTCATTCAGATTTAGATCAGGGGAACACGCAGGATGGTCCAAAAGAGTGACGTTATTCTCTTGGAAGAAGTCCTTTGTCAGGCGGGCATTGTGAACTACAGCACTGTCCTGTTGAAAAACCCAGTCGTTACCACACAGACGAGGACCCTCAATCATGAGGGATGCCCGCTGCAACATCTCCACAAAGCCAGCTGCTGTTTGATGCCCCTGCACAACCTGAAGCTCCATTGTTCCATTGAAGGAAAAAGCACCCCAAATCATGATGGCGCCCCCCCACTGTGCCGCGTAGAAAACATCTCAGGTGGGATCTCCTTGTCATGCCAGTAACGTTGGAAGCCATCAGGACCGTCAAGGTAAAATTTTTTCTCATCAGAGAATAAAACTTTCTTCCACCTTTCAATGTCCCATGTTTGGTGCTCCCTTGCAAAGTCCAAACGGGCAATTTTGTGGCGTTGAAGAAGACCGTGGCCTTTAAAGACGTTTTTTGTTTCTGAAGCCCTTCCCTCGCAGATGCCGTCTGATGGTTATTGAGCTGCAGTCAGCACCAGTAATGGCCTTAATTTGGGTCGAGGATTGTCCCGTGTCTTGACGGACAGCCAATCGGATCCTGCGGCTCAGCGCTGGTGAAATGTTTTTGGGTCTACCACTTGACTTTTTTGTTCTATAACCCTCAGGGTCTTTTAATAAATGCAAAATGACTGTCTTACTGCATCCAATCTCAGCAGCGATGGCACGTTGTGAGAGGCCTTGCTTATGAAGCTCAACAATCCTACCACGTTCAAAGTCAGTGAGCTTTTTTGCTTTTGCCATCAGGAGGTCTTGACAGTGTAAATACTTGACAGAAAATGACATG
Source organism: Trichomycterus rosablanca (assembly GCF_030014385.1). Taxonomy (NCBI): domain Eukaryota; kingdom Metazoa; phylum Chordata; class Actinopteri; order Siluriformes; family Trichomycteridae; genus Trichomycterus; species Trichomycterus rosablanca. The sequence goes on from NC_085989.1 coordinate 62,893,485, forward strand.
GAATCCAAATTTCTGCGCACATTTTGGCTTTTAAAGGCTGTGGTCTTAAACTTTTGATCAGCTGAAAAAAGCATGTTTGAGTGTAAATGCAGTTTTCAATAAATTGGCTGCTTAAAAGTTTTTGTCTCTTGCACCCATTTCTTCTTTTAGCATTGTGAAGCTCTACTTGGAACCTTCTTAAAATCCAATAGTGCAAAATGCTAATTCTTGCAATTTTTTAACTGGTCTTAAGATTTTGATCAGGAGTGTAGGTCCAGAAAACCTTCCAAATCGCCCAAACAGGGTCACAAACAATGTTACATGCATCTCACGTCCATAAAGAAAGAAGACGCAAAGGATTTTACTCGCACGCGGTGGGATACATTCAGAAACAGCGTTAAACGCTGGCTTGGATTGCAGGGTGAGAGCCAGAGGATAACAGAAACATATAAACATTGTATAGAAATCGAATATGAGGATTTTCCAGAAGATGCTAGATTTTACCTCACTTACTACAGGCGTTTTATAGACATAAAGCGATTATATGCTGCCGAAAAACGCGTCACACTGTGTCCTGAAGCTCGAGATAGTAATGTGGGAGACGATTCCTAGTAGTACCTCAACAAGTGATTGCCCAACGAAGAAAAAGGAGAAGTACATAACTGTTGCAGGCAGAAACGTTTTTAGCAGGTAAGAAAAAATACACGTTTGAACCTAAATATATATATACAGGGGTTGGACAAAATAACTGAAACACCTGTCATTTTAGTGTGGGAGGTTTCATGGCTAAATTGGACCAGTCTGGTGGCCAATCTTCATTAATTGCACATTGCACCAGTAAGAGCAGAGTGTGAAGGTTCAATTAGCAGGGTAAGAGCACAGTTTTGCTCAAAATATTGCAATGCACACAACATTATGGGTGACATACCAGAGTTCAAAAGAGGACAAATTGTTGGTGCACGTCTTGCTGGCACATCTGTGACCAAGACAGCAAGTCTTTGTGATGTATCAAGAGCCACGGTATCCAGGGTAATGTCAGCATACCACCAAGAAGGACAAACCACATCCAACAGGATTAACTGTGGACGCAAGAGGAAGCTGTCTGAAAGGGATGTTCGGGTGCTAACCCGGATTGTATCCAAAAAACATAAAACCACGGCTGCCCAAATCACGGCAGAATTAAATGTGCACCTCAACTCTCCTGTTTCCACCAGAACTGTCCGTCGGGAGCTCCACAGGGTCAATATACACGGCCGGGCTGCTATAGCCAAACCTTTGGTCACTCGTGCCAATGCCAAACATCGGTTTCAATGGTGCAAGGAGCGCAAATCTTGGGCTGTGGACAATGTGAAACATGTATTGTTCTCTGATGAGTCCACCTTTTGGTTTGTCCTTGGTGGTATGCTGACATTACCCTGGATACCGTGGCTCTTGATACATCACAAAGACTTGCTGTCTTGGTCACAGATGCGCCAGCAAGACGTGCACCAACAATTTGTCCTCTTTTGAACTCTGGTATGTCACCCATAATGTTGTGTGCATTGCAATATTTTGAGCAAAACTGTGCTCTTACCCTGCTAATTGAACCTTCACACTCTGCTCTTACTGGTGCAATGTGCAATTAATGAAGATTGGCCACCAGACTGGTCCAATTTAGCCATGAAACCTCCCACACTAAAATGACAAGTGTTTCAGTTATTTTGTCCAACCCCTGTATATACAGTGTATCACAAAAGTGAGTACACCCCTCACATTTCTGCAGATATTTAAGTATATCTTTTCATGGGACAACACTGACAAAATGACACTTTGACACAATGAAAAGTAGTCTGTGTGCAGCTTATATAACAGTGTAAATTTATTCTTCCCTGAAAATAACTCAATATACAGCCATTAATGTCTAAACCACCGGCAACAAAAGTGAGTACACCCCTAAGAGACTACACCCCTAAATGTCCAAATTGAGCACTGCTTGTAATTTTCCCTCCAAAATGTCATGTGACTCGTTAGTGTTACTAGGTCTCAGGTGTGCATAGGGAGCAGGTGTGTTCAATTTAGTAGTACAGCTCTCACACTCTCTCATACTGGTCACTGAAAGTTCCAACATGGCACCTCATGGCAAAGAACTCTCTGAGGATCTTAAAAGATGAATTGTTGCGCTACATGAAGATGGCCAAGGCTACAAGAAGATTGCCAACACACTGAAACTGAGCTGCAGCACAGTGGCCAAGATCATCCAGCGTTTTAAAAGAGCAGGGTCCACTCAGAACAGACCTCGCGTTGGTCGTCCAAAGAAGCTGAGTGCACGTGCTCAGCGTCACATCCAACTGCTGTCTTTGAAAGATAGGCGCAGGAGTGCTGTCAGCATTGCTGCAGAGATTGAAAAGGTGGGGGGTCAGCCTGTCAGTGCTCAGACCATACGCCGCACACTACATCAAATTGGTCTGCATGGCTGTCACCCCAGAAGGAAGCCTCTTCTGAAGTCTCTACACAAGAAAGCCCGCAAACAGTTTGCTGAAGACATGTCAACAAAGGACATGGATTACTGGAACCATGTCCTATGGTCTGATGAGACCAAGATTAATTTGTTTGGTTCAGATGGTCTCAAGCATGTGTGGCGGCAATCAGGTGAGGAGTACAAAGATAAGTGTGTCATGCCTACAGTCAAGCATGGTGGTGGGAATGCCATGGTGTGGGGCTGCATGAGTGCAGCAGGTGTTGGGGAGTTACATTTCATTGAGGGACACATGAACTCCAATATGTACTGTGAAATACTGAAGCAGAGCATGATCCCCTCCCTCCGGAAACTGGGTCGCAGGGCAGTGTTCCAGCATGATAATGACCCCAAACACACCTCTAAGACGACCACTGCTTTATTGAAGAGGCTGAGGGTAAAGGTGATGGACTGGCCAAGCATGTCTCCAGACCTAAACCCAATAGAACATCTTTGGGGCATCCTCAAGCGGAAGGTGGAGGAGCGCAAAGTCTCGAATATCCGCCAGCTCCGTGATGTCGTCATGGAGGAGTGGAAAAGCATTCCAGTGGCAACCTGTGAAGCTCTGGTAAACTCCATGCCCAGGAGAGTTAAGGCAGTTCTGGGAAATAATGGTGGCCACACAAAATATTGACACTTCAGGAACTTTCACTAAGGGGTGTACTCACTTTTGTTGCCGGTGGTTTAGACATTAATGGCTGTATATTGAGTTATTTTGAGGGAAGAATAAATTTACACTGTTATATAAGCTGCACACAGACTACTTTTAATTGTGTCAAAGTGTCATTTTGTCAGTGTTGTCCCATGAAAAGATATACTTAAATATCTGCAGAAATGTGAGGGGTGTACTCACTTTTGTGATACACTGTATAAATATATATATATATATACAGTGCCTTGCAAAAGTATTCAGCCCCCTTGAACTTTTCAACCTTTTGCCACATTTCAGGCTTCAAACATAACGATATGAAATTGTAATTTTTTGTGAAGAATCAACAACAAGTGGGACACAATCGTGAAGTAGAACGAAATTTATTGGATATTTTAAACTTTTTTTAGAAATAAAAAACTAAAAAGTGGGGCGTGCAATATTATTCAGCCCCTTTACTTTCAGTGCAGCAAACTCACTCCAGAAGTTCAGTGAGGATCTCTGAATGATCCAAAGTTGACCTAAATGACTGATGGTGATAAATAGAATCCACCTGTGTGTAATCATGTCTCCGTATAAATGCACCTGCTCTGTGACAGTCTCAGAGTTCTGTTTAAAGCGCAGAGAGCATCATGAAGACCAAGGAACACACCAGGCAGGTCCGAGATACTGTTGTGGAGAAGTTTAAAGCCGGATTTGGATACAAAAAGATTTCCCAAGCTTTAAACATCTCAAGGAGCACTGTGCAAGCGATCATATTGAAATGGAAGGAGTATCAGACCACTGCAAATCTACCAAGACCCGGCCGTCCCTCTAAACTTTCAGCTCAAACAAGGAGAAGACTGATCAGGGATGCAGCCAAGAGGCCCATGATCACTCTGAATGAACTGCAGAGATCTACAGCTGAGGTGGGAGACTCTGTCCATAGGACACAATCAGTCATACACTGCACAAATCTGGCCTTTATGGAAGAGTGGCAAGAAGAAAGCCATTTCTCAAAGATATCTATAAAAAGTCACCTGGGAGACACACCAAACATGTGGAAGAAGGTGCTCTGGTCAGATGAAACCAAAATCGAACTTTTTGGCCACAATGCAAAACGTTATGTTTGGCGTAAAAGCAACACAGCTCATCACCCTGAACACACCATCCCCACTGTCAAACATGGTGGTGGCAGCATCATGGTTTGGGCCTGCTTTTCTTCAGCAGGGACAGGGAAGATGGTTAAAATTGATGGGAAGATGGATGGAGCCAAATACAGGACCATTCTGGAAGAAAACCTGTTGCAGTCTGCAAAAGACCTGAGACTGGAACGGAGATTTATCTTCCAACAAGACAATGATCCAAAACATAAAGCAAAATCTACAATGGAATGGTTCACAAATAAACGTATCCAGGTGTTAGAATGGCCAAGTCAAAGTCCAGACCTGAATCCCATCGAGAATCTGTGGAAAGAGCTGAAAACTGCTGTTCACAAACGCTCTCCATCCAACCTCACTGAGCTCGAGCTGTTTTGCAAGGAAGAATGGGCAAAAATTTCTGTCTCTCGATGTGCAAAACTGATAGAGACATACCCCAAGCGACTTGCAGCTGTAATCGCAGCAAAAGGTGGCGCTACAAAGTATTAACGCAAGGGGGCTGAATAATATTGCACGCCCCACTTTTCAGTTTTTTATTTCTAAAAAAAGTTTAAAATATCCAATAAATTTCGTTCTACTTCACGATTGTGTCCCACTTGTTGTTGATTCTTCACAAAAAATTACAATTTCATATCGTTATGTTTGAAGCCTGAAATGTGGCAAAAGGTTGAAAAGTTCAAGGGGGCTGAATACTTTTGCAAGGCACTGTATATACAGTATATATACAGGGGTTGGACAAAATAACTGAAACACCTGGTTTTAGACCACAATAATTTATTAGTATGGTGTAGGGCCTCCTTTTGCGGCCAATACAGCGTCAATTCGTCTTGGAAATGACATATACAAGTCCTGCACAGTGGTCAGAGGGATTTTAAGCCATTCTTCTTGGATAGTGGCCAGGTCACTACGTGATGCTGGTGGAGGAAAACGTTTCCTGACTCGCTTCTCCAAAACACCCCAAAGTGGCTCAATAATATTTAGATCTGGTGACTGTGCAGGCCATGGGAGATGTTCAACTTCACTTTCATGTTCATCAAACCAATCTTTCACCAGTCTTGCTGTGTGTATTGGTGCATTGTCATCCTGATACACGGCACCGCCATTGGATGCACATGGTCCTCCAGAATGGTTCGGTAGTCCTTGGCAGTGACGCGCCCATCTAGCACAAGTATTGGGCCAAGGGAATGCCATGATATGGCAGCCCAAACCATCACTGATCCACCCCCATGCTTCACTCTGGGCATGCAACAGTCTGGGTGGTACGCTTCTTTGGGGCTTCTCCACACCGTAACTCTCCCGGATGTGGGGAAAACAGTAAAGGTGGACTCATCAGAGAACAATACATGTTTCACATTGTCCACAGCCCATGATTTGCGCTCCTTGCACCATTGAAACCGACGTTTGGCATTGGCACGAGTGACCAAAGGTTTGGCTATAGCAGCCCGGCCGTGTATATCGACCCTGTGGAGCTCCCGACGGACAGTTCTGGTGGAAACAGGAGAGTTGAGGTGCACATTTAATTCTGTCGTGATTTGGGCAGCCGTGGTTTTATGTTTTTTGGATACAATCCGGGTTAGCACCCGAACATCCCTTTCAGACAGCTTCTTCTTGCGTCCACAGTTAATCCTGTTGGATGTGGTTTGTCCTTCTTGGTGGTATGCTGACATTACCCTGGATACCGTGGCTCTTGATACATCACAAAGACTTGCTGTCTTGGTCACAGATGCGCCAGCAAGACGTGCACCAACAATTTGTCCTCTTTTGAACTCTGGTATGTCACCCATAATGTTGTGTGCATTGCAATATTTTGAGCAAAACTGTGCTCTTACCCTGCTAATTGAACCTTCACACTCAGCTCTTACTGGTGCAATGTGCAATTAATGAAGATTGGCCACCAGACTGGTCCAATTTAGCCATGAAACCTCCCACACTAAAATGACAGGTGTTTCAGTTATTTTGTCCAACCCCTGTATATATATATATATATATATATATATATATATATATATATATATATGTATATATATATATATAGACACATATATAGGACACATACATAGGATGTGTCTTTTCGAATTAACAAATGAGAAGCTACTCACTGCATCAGTTAAGGTTAAATAACTTGTTGCCAGCTGAAACATAATCACCCATGCAGTAATTATCCAATGGGAGGCTCTTACCTATTTGCTTAGTTAAATCCAGTTAAAACCTTTTTTTTGGCCAGGCAAAAGCGAATGCATGCCGTAATCAAAGCTAAAGGCGGTCCAACCAAATATTAGAGTGTGTGACCTTTTTTTTGGCCAGGCAGTGTATATCGTATATATAATATATACATATGTATATACATATTCTGAAATCGCTTTGTCAAGAACTCTTAATTCAATTGATTGCTAATATACTATATTTAAAAAAGAAGCCGTTGTGAAAGTTATGGTGCATAAAATGATATATTTTTTCCAATTTTAATGTGTATTTACAGAAATGAGCCAAGCTTTGATGCCAGCTACATGATTTTCTGTGAGAAAGTTTCTGTCAGATGGAAAAAAGAAAGAGGCACTGGCAGAATTAATTAGACACTGTCTGAAAAGTAAAATGTGTGCCCCTTCGCCTGTCGGCAATGGATGGCACCTTGAGGATGGAGAGCTAACAGTGACCTGGATGACTAAAAATCCTGCCCCTGAAAGTGTGTTGCAGGTAGTCCACTGCAGTTGTAAGCAAGGCAAATGTGAGACAGGAAGATGTTCCTGTATGTCTGCAAGACTATGTTGTACCGATTTATGTCAATGCCAAAATTGTGCAAATGTTTCAAAGGAATCGGAAGAAAGAGCTACATGGGATAATGACTCTGATGATAGTGACATGGAGGAATTATCGTGATGAGTAAGAGATGCACTGTGTTACCCAGGAGATGGACTGCACCATGGCAATCTATGTGGTCAGGCACAGGGTGGCTAAGAGGGTGACTTACAAGGTGACAGGATTGGAGAGTTAGAACACCTGGTTGTTCCAGCTACATTCCAGTACTAAATGCTAGAAGGAGTCATGGTGTGACATTACCACATGTTGGAATGTTATGTATGAACTGATTTTAAGTTGTATTGCATATATTGCAGAATTCTCCATTTTTGCCATTATTCAAAACTAAAGGGGTTGAGTAACGAATTGACCAATTTCAACCATCTTGAACAAAAGTGTATTTTTTGTGTTTCCTTCCTCTGAATACCCAGTCATTACTGACAATTTTGATGTGTAAAACATCAGTGTTTTGCAAAATTTGGCATGTGTATGTATGTTTTTATTTAGTGCCAGTTTCTGAAGATCAACCATATTTTGTTCAAATTTGCCATATTGTATGGTCTGATTCCACACTTGAGCATACTAATGCATGAATACTTGTCTTTGATGTTTAGGTACATGTATGAATGTCAGTTTGAGATATATTTTGTGTTATTAAACTAAATATGAATAAAGTTAGAAGCAAAACCAGCAGCATATAATTTTCGTTTTTTCAATTTTACATTTATATACATTTATGGGCTGTGAAAAAAAAAACTGCAGGATATTTTGTGGAGAACTTTTAACACAAAGTCTGTAACGGCATTGTCTATGCAAAAATGCAGTTAAAAAGTAGTGCCCAGACGTGGGAACAAAAATCACTTTCTAGGCACTTTTTCCCAGTTCACCTTATGGCCTAAAAGCAATTTTACAGAATCCAGGACAGACAGACCAAAAACCTGCAAAAGCAGCAGAGGGCGACAGTGGCAGGAACAATTTCCTTAAAATTACAGGACTAAACCTTGAGAGGAACCAGACTTGGCAGGGATCTCCATCCTCCCTGGGTGGCCACTCCACTCTGTTTTCTCTCTGTACCACATTCCACTTGACCCCACATATTGAAACTTGTCTACTTTCATCACCTCAATTCCTTTTTCTACCCTTTGTGCCACCCTCCCTTTCATTCATGCAGATTCACTCCTGCTAACTGTTGTTCCACTTCTCTCCAGTGCTCACCTCCATCTCTCCAGGCTCAACTTAACCTGCTCACTTCTCCAGCTACAGATCACAGTGTCATCAGCAAACATCATATTCCTTTCTGACCTCGTCTGTCAGTTTCAAATTCCTCAAACCCCAGTTCCTCTCATACACCTTTTATTTGCCCTCACCACATTATCTTGTACTCCTGCCTCTTTGTCTCTCTGGAGATTCCAGTTCTTTTTTTTACTAACAGTCTTTATTATTTATAATGTTATAAATTTATTTTATTATTTATAATGTTATAAATGTATTTTATTATTTATAATGTTATAAATGTATTTTATTATTTATAATGTTATAAATGTATTTTATTATTTATAATGTTATAAATGTATTTTATTATTTATAATGTTATAAATGTAGTTTATTATTTATAATGTTATGAATGTATTTTATTATTTATAATGTTATAAATGTATTTTATTATTTATAATGTTATAAATGTGTTTTATTATTTATAATGTTATAAATGTGTTTTATTATTTATGATGTTATAAATGTGTTTTATTATTTATAATGTTATAAATGTATTTTATTATTTTTTACTTCAGAACTGAACAAGGATTTCTCCTGCTCCTCGTGTCCACGTTCCTCTACAACCCAAAATCACCTCCACAATCACATCAAGAGCTGCAACCATGATAAATATGATGCGCTGGTGAAGATTAAGACTGAACATGAGGATCTGACGCCCACCAGAAGCTCCAGTAATCAGCAAACGTCCTCTGGTACTGTCAGCATTAACACCTCTCTCAGTCCCACACAGGAAGAAGGAAACGTCTGCTCACAGTGTGGGAAGAGCTTTAAGTACCAGTGTCATCTCAAAAGACACCAGCGCATTCACACTGGAGAGAAACCGTATGAGTGCTCACAGTGTGGGAAGAGTTTTAATCAACAGAGTGGTCTCAAAACCCACCAGCGCATTCACACAGGGGAGAAACCGTATCAGTGCTCACAATGTGGGAAGAGTTTTGATCGATTAAGTAATCTCAAAACCCACCAGCGCATTCACACTGGAGAGAAACCATATCAGTGCTCACAGTGTGGGAAAAGTTTTAATGTACAGTGTCATCTTAAACGACACCAGCGCATTCACACTGGAGAGAAACCGTATCAGTGTTCACAGTGTGGGAAGAGTTTTAATACAAAAAGTATTCTTAGCAAACACCAGCGCATTCACACTGAAGAAAAACCATATCAGTGCTCACAGTGTGGTAAGAGATTTAATGCACAGGGTCATCTCAAAGAACATCAGCGCATTCACACTGGAGATAAACCGTATAAGTGCTCACAGTGTGGAAAGAGTTTTAATCAACAGAGTGCTCTCAAAATACACCAGCGCATTCACACTGGAGCAAAACCATATCTGTGCTCAGAGTGTGGGAAGAGTTTTAATCAACAGAGTGCTCTCAAAAAACACCAGCGCATTCACACTGGAGTGAAACCGTATCCGTGCTCACAGTGTGGGAAGAGTTTTAATCAACAGAGTGCTCTTAAAATACACCAGCGCATTCACACTGGAGAGAAACCATATCTGTGCTCACAGTGTGGGAAGAGTTTTAATCAACAGTGTGCTCTCAAAACCCACCAGCGCATTCACACTGGAGAGAAACCATATCAGTGCTCACAGTGTGGAAAGAGTTTTAATGAACAGGGTAATCTCAACAAACACCAGCGCATTCACACTGGAGAGAAACCGTATCAGTGCTCACAGTGTGGAAAGAGTTTTAATGAACAAAGTAATCTCAACAAACACCAGCGCGTTCACATTTTACAGAAATGATGCTCACAGTGTGGGAACTGCTTTGCTCATTTATCAACATTTAGACACAAGTGTGACACATCAGATTGTACCAAACAAGCTAAAATAAAAAATATATATAAATCCTCCCTAAGTGAGTGAGTGTTGGGGAGAAAAGGTTAGCAATTAATTCATTATACTGTGTAATTAACAGCTAATAATCCATTACAGGGCACCACTGTCAGTTTTAAAGGGAAATTACCAGGAAATCCAGATTTATAACAGATCAGTCACTTCCTGTTAGAGTAAAGTTTGTTAGGTCGATTATTTCTCTCACTCAGGGAATCAAACTCACAGCACTAAATTCTAAATCATTAAAATATCATAACACATACAATAACATTTAATAAGTACATAGTCATAATAAAAGTATCTGTAGGTAAAACTATTACTGAAACAGGTCTGCACACACAAAGGTCATCACACGCTGTGCAATGACCTTGGTTGGATAGGTTGAATTTTCTACACACAGCCGAATAGGAACTTTACCTTGACAGAATTACTGTGTTGCCTCATTTCAACTCACTTAGAGAGGTGTGGCGTGCAGGAGATGAACTTTCCTTAAGATCACGTGACGAAATAGGTGCTGCCCATCATGCAGGTTACCCACTTGTGGTCAGACTTTTGGTGTAGGATGTTATTTTTATTTTCTTGATTATGGGTTAGTCTCCAGTTTTAGTGCATAGACTTCACATAGTCCTTTTCAACCAGAAAGTTGGTTCTTGAAATGGTTCCATTCGGGCTTCTTAGAACTCTGGTGATACTTAGAGAAACAGACTGTGTTTACACCAGTTTTTCATTGAACCGATGATGTGTCTTCAACGGAGGGCTCTGCACAATGGCAGTAAACAGTAGTAACAAGATGGCGGAGAACGTTTGTGCTGTTGTTTAAGACAGGCAAGCCTACTGACACGGTCAGGGTCATTCTAACCTGCTTCAATAAACTGTTTTTACATGTTGACACAGATGTTACTTGTATAACTTATTGAGCATGCATCAACTTGTATAACTTGTCTTCACATACAGCAGTTGCTACAGTTCGGGCAAATGGTCACCTGTTTATTTGTAGTAGATATTGGAGTGTGTTTGCGTCAGTGGAAGCGTGGGTGTTTGGTCAACGCACAAACTTTTCTACTCATGCAAAAAGACGCTTAGCGCACACACTCAAGTTTGATATAGAAATTAGGGGTCCTAGAACTGCCCAGGATTTTTCCTGATCAGTTACTGCCAAGACTTCACGGGCCTCCCAGTCTAGAGGTGGCAGGATGATCATTTAAAGAGCTGATTGGTGAGGTTTTTTCCCTTTTGCTATGTGTTGCATGGATTAATATTGTTATGGTCACTTCTTTGTCATTTATGTATTTTCCTTGCTGTTGCTTGTTTGATAATGAAATATATTCTTTACACCAATACACATTGAACATTAATTCCTAAAAGCTTCTGTCCTGTTTTAGATAAATAATAAAAAAATTTAGATATTTGTTTTACTCAAGCAAAACAGTATGCAAGTGTGTGTGTGTGTATGTGCATGTACGTTTGTGTTTGTGAAAAATCTTCATTGCAAAATGAGCTCCCCGATGACAGGGTCCTGCTAAAATGATCCAGTAGACAAATAAATGTAACTACAAAGTATTATTTCTGGATACTCCTAAGAAACTGGACACTTACCATATTGAGAATTAAAGAAGTTTCAACGGCTTGGTAAAGCCTTTTCCCAAGGGGGAGTGGAATGTGACAGACGTGATGTCAGTGTCATTATGGTCTAACATAGTTCCAGCCTTTAGGGGGCAGTAACAGAGTTAATGCATGAGAACCTAGTACACAAGAAGTACCTTTAAAAGGGAGCATGAAGAACAGTGGGAGTGTTTGAATTGTTTATGCTATTTTCCAAGAACTCCCTAACCTTTATAGAGGTACTTGCAGTTCCATTGCTCAGTGTAAGTATATGCAAATAGCGGATTTATCTGCTGATATACGTAGAATGAAGTATAATAAAAAAAAAACCTCATGAAATACCTCCTGCAGAAAGGACAAAATGATGCAGTACTGATGAAAGACTAAGGAGTCCGGAAACATGCCAGTATATTTACCGCGGCGCCACCTGAGTGCCCGCTCAGTGTTAGTTGACGTTTGAGAACCAGTATAATAACAGTCTACTGTAGATCTTCTACACTAACAAATTAAATTTTCTTCTCTTTTACTAATAAACTGCAGTAACCAGAATGATTTGCCAGCTTACCATCATAGCACCAACAGGGAATCGTCCATGCACAGGGTACATCCCACCAGGTACCAGCTTGATCTATCACACCACACTCTTCTCTGTTATTGGAATTGGATGGCTCACCAGAACCCCAAATAAACATTACTGGGGTCTCATTTTTGTAGGACCAGCGCCAGCCA